>NC_135766.1:30312286-30697286 GCF_052425735.1 Oculina patagonica | reverse complement strand
TGCACACCAGCCGCCACCTCTTGCATTGTTTAATCGACCGTACGAGGGCAGATGACGATCATCAAATTGAGAAGAAGCTGTCATCTGATTGTCCTGGATGCTACTCGGATTGGCAACACCAACTGCATTATTGTAGCAACTTTCGACGTAATCTGTATAAATGCGATTAAATATTGTTAATATGCGTCCTCTCTTTTGTGTGATTCTCTTACCCGTTCAATTCTGTTATTCGCTGCTTTCAAATTTAGCAGTGCTAGTCTTGCTACTTTCCAAAGATTGCTTCTTTCATGGGGTGGAGTGTTACTTTTGGGTAGCTAAAACGCGTTGGTATACCGTATATGGAAAACCTGCACAATACCGGCACACTAAATGTTAGCATAATCATAAATATTCTTTCTAAACAAGGGGTCTTACATAATTTTGAGGAAAAACCTTAAGTAAATAAAAGTAGCTGACACCTTGTGTGTGAAAAAAACTGTTATCCAACTGCAGCTTACATTTTTAAACATAAGAAGCATGTATAGATTGTATAGCTGTTATGAATTCACAGACCAAGGATGCAAATAATTCATTTTCTTCGTAGATTTTCTCCATTAAACAACAGTAATATTTTATTTTATATTTTTATACTTTTTTTAGATTTCCCTATGTTGTCTCAACAAATATTGCGTTATACTGTAGCGTGATATCACGGATAAACGACATACGATATGCGCGAGAAGGCTTTTAAGCTGCGAGAAAGGTCAAACGGTCTCTTGCTCACAGTGTCCCTTTGTATTATAAGAATTAGAAATTTCTGTCAACTAAATCTAATAGACCCCATCATATATAATTAGTCTCTTTCGTTTATACATTGTAGTGTTCCATTCTAACTGCATGGAAGTATTTTGCTTTTGTGTTTACGCGGCGATTTCTTGTTAAGTTAAACTTGATTTTCTGTTCGATCGGGCCAAACAGACAAAACTAACCGATCGTTCGATGGCATAAAGTGATGTCACGCCATCACTGAAAAAATACAAAAAATACAAATTTGACCTTGACCCCCGAGGGGCAACTGATTTTACTCAACAATGCAATTTCCTGTGAGTTTTCCAAGACTGTTAATGAACTTATTGGAATCTTCCCTCCCTCCCCGCACGTTCAAGAACTTCGTCTGGCTAGTTTTCTTACTCTCGCAGTTGTTTCCTTGCCATTCAACGGGGCATACACAACTGTAACCTCCAGGCTGATTTTGGCATGTTCCACTCCTACAAGGACTTTCAAGACATTCGTCTATGTCTAACATAAAGAAAAAAGCCATTAAGAACAAATTACTATCAAAAGAAATAAATGTTGACAATTAACAGTTAGACTGCGAAGCCCCGAGTCAACCATCAAGAGTCGGTAGAAACCGAGAGCGAGCCGTCTAATTGATTTAGCATAACAAAATCTATTCTGTTTGAAAACTGTTTTTGGAAGCTGAAAATTTGGTGTCTAACATATCTTGGAATTATCTTTTCGTTGGCGTAAAGAAAAAAGAGTGCCATTTTGGAATAAACTTCTCCTTTAAGAAAAAAAGGAGTGGCAGTATCCCTTCTGTACGTATGCGAAAAGGGTTCCATTTTCTAATTGGTATATAAAAAGGATAAAGGTTTGACCCACGGGGTGGAGCCTCCCCATAAAAATAATTTTGGGCACGCCTCCCTCTCCCCGCCTGGGATTTTCTTACCATCGCAGTGTTTTCCAAGCCATCCAGGGTGGCAGGTGCAGCTGTAGCTTCCAGGTCGATTGTTACATTCTCCCGAGTTGCAAGGACTTGTTAGACATTCGTCAATATCTAAATCAATCAACGGATCAATAGTTAGTAGTGTGATGGTAAAGCTAAAATAGATTACGTTTTTTTTAGACACGGTAATATTTAAAGCTAGAAGTTTGTGGGGCCGTGTATTCTCGATCGAATTGGAATTTGACAGTGTTGGTTTTTGTGCAGGGAGCAAAACCGCAAAACCCGAAGAAAAAACATTGGAGCAAGGACAGGAACCAACAACAAACTCAACCCACATATGGCGCCGGGTCCGGGAATCGAACCCAGGCCACATTGGTGGGAGGCGAGCGCTCTCACCACTGCGCCATTCCGGCTTTTCAAAAGTGGCAAAGTTGACATAATGTTCTTAAACTCAATAGTAATTTATCGAGTTAAAACAAAGATAATAATAACCATGAATGAGGTTTGGAAAACCGGTTTTAATTAGCATTGGTATTTACGATTTTCTTTCTCCGTTTTATACTCCGTAGTTTTAGTTTCGATTGAAAAGATATTTCAAACCCTTGAGTCAGTGTTTCATCGGATATCCTACCGGATTAAACACGCGTGTCTTAATGTTTTCCAAAATATTCATTAACTATCACTTACTTAAGATCGCATTTAGTATATTTGCTGTAAATGGGACAAACAACAGCCAAAAAAAAAATGGATTAAGAAGCAAATGCACAAGGCGTAGATACAAAGAAAGCAACTTCTTGTTGTCTTGCGAGAAACAAAACATCGTTCACTTCAATTGTCAGTTTTCCGGTCGAGCTAAATTAGCTAAAGTATTGCAGGAATTTTACGCCGAAGATCAACTGGAAAATGTAGGTTTTTTAAGCATAATTTTCGCGCAAGGGCCGCAAATGACACTACAAAGGAGCAAATAATAATATTTTCGAAAAAAGACATTTTATTGTCCTATTCGTTAACTACTTGGGTAATCAAGAATGCTGTGTGTAACCTTGCTTTGGACTAATTTCACAGCCAGTCAAAGTGAGACTGAACTTTTAACCAAAAAAACCCAAAATTTATCCCTAAAGCATATAATCTTAGGAATGAACGTTTATTTGTTTGTCTCACGATAGAATCGCTTTGAGATGCTGATCGCGACGTTTCGACTGCAATACTACTAGTCTTCATCAGGCGATGAGGTCGATTGTTTACGCGTCGCTATTTATGCACGTTGGTTCGCTGCTATTGGTGCATTTCGATCCTCATTATTTTTTCCGACTAACAGATGATGTTTCCTAAGAGGTCCGCTTTGTAGTTGAACGACTGTTGTGTTTTCTGATCGTAGGTATCCATGCTTCTGGAATTTCAATTTCGCTGTCTCTATTGATGTTATAAGGATGAAGTCTTATAATGTCGTTGTGGACTTACCTGTCTCGCAATTAACTCCTTTATAACCCCTGGCACAAGAACAAGTATAACTATTAAGTTTATCTGTGCATTTTCCTCCGTTGACACAAGGTCCAGACTCGCATTCATTAATATCTGATAAACAATAAAAATGAGTTATTTTAGTAAAATTTTCTGACAGCATGAACCAGTGACTATTCTATCGAATAGCAAATAAATTTCTCGGCCTATGGGTCTAATGACATCCTGACTCCTGATTAATGATATTTAGAGGGCTTTATATATTATATAGCTACACTTTAAATATGTCGTCTACACGAACAATTTTTCGTATGTGACAACTTTTATTTGTCACGCCTGAAAAGCTAACACGCCAACTTCTCAGCAAATGTATTTGTCACCAAAAGGTGGTTAATTTTACTTATCTACACGTGCAAATAAAAAATATTCACATGAAAATTGTCACATAAAAATTGCTCGTGTAGACGACGCTCAAAGCTTAAGCCGGGTTACACGGGCAATTTTTATGTAAAACACAGAAAGGTTGACCGCACGGTAGGCGGATTGAACAAGTCATATTTTTCTTCCAATATTTCGTTAAGCACGGCCTGACTTTATCAGGGAATTTGTTTTCGTATTTATACATTTTGCTGATCAGATCCAACAGGATACGGTTCTTTGTATTGTTCGTTGGCCCTTTCTTAAGTTAAAAGTGTTCAATTTTTATGTGACAAATATATTTGTTGAGAAACTGGCGTGTCAGCTTTTATGTGACAAATAATTCACATACGAAAAATTGCTCGTGTAGATGACTCGTCACATAAAATGCGGAAATTATTCCGTTTCCATATGTTGTCCCCAGACTCCCACTCTCCCACTGGGCACTGTGCGCGCGTATCTCTGTGCGTATCTCTGCTGTCCAAGGTCATTACTGCCGCCCTTAACTTTGAATTGCTGCAAATAATTGCTGTGTTATCTACACGATCTAATATATTCGTTACATTAAAATTGGCACATAAAAAAATCCAGTGTAAACCCGGCTTTATATATTTGACAATGCTCACCAGTTTCACAGAAAGTTCCCGTATATCCGTCTACACAGGTGCAAATGTAGCTCAAATGTTGATCAGTACATGTTGCTCCGTTTTTACAGGGATTTGACGCACATTCATCGACATCTGCAACAGATCGCCAAAGTAAAATGTAAGGTCACTTAAAGTCTGCGTTCAAGCCTAGTGGCCCATCACTCACCAACTCAACCTCTTCGTCCCGTCGGGGACACAAGGCCGCTAAGGGCTCATCAGGCCGGAGCTTATCCCGGTTTCCTTACCATGAAGCGACCTGGAGTATTCTATTACCCCCTGTAAGGCTGCTAGCCCGTCGCAGAGTTACCCAACGTCGTCCCCAGGGCGCTTTTTCCCCATCAGCAGTATTAAAATTCACTAGTACCCATTTATACGCCTGGATGGAGAGGGGCACTAAGAAAGTAAAATGTCTTGCCCAAGAACACAACACAATTCAATCCCGGCCAAGGTTCGAACCTGGACCGCTCGATCTGGAGTCCAGCGTACTAACTATAGTTCCACCGTGCTTTCCACGATGCCCGAAGTTGATTTTTTTTTTAGTGTAGTGGACCCCAGCTTAACGACTTTTTGTAAATATGGCACCTTATTTGACCGGAACATTATGTAGTGAAAGCCCCGTTAATCCAACAACTCCTGTAATCCAATCAAAAACTAGCACGAACTGTCACGCCAGCATGACGTAATGAGATGTACATATATACGCTATGTTGCTGAGTAATTTCTTCGACTAAACCTTAAGACTATTAATTAGATAGTTTAAGCCACAATAACGGCGAAACCGAGGACAACGTCGATAAATTAGTCATTTGTACTTTACTTAAGAGTTTTATGATTATGGATTATGTAGCGACAATTTTGTCTTTCTTTCGGTGACAGAAATATCCTCAGCTGGATATGTTAAGACAGCGTTCAATTCCAAATCGAAACTTGAAAAATTTCCCGTTGGGTTTCACGTCTAGAACCCCTAGAAGAGTTTGGCCATTTCACGTTGCCTTTTTAGGACTGCTAACAAATTTACAAAGATTTATATCGCACGTGCAGAACTTTTATACTTCTCATTAAATCTGCTGATTAGCGACGTTACCGTAGCCTTTGTTATTGTGGTTTGCTTAAACCCCCTAATTCCAGGAGACGGATACGGTCGTCGTTATCAACTTGTACTCGATACTTCACCACAACATTTCAACGTTGACTGCAATGGTAATAATAATGGTTCTTGTATAGCGTATTTACACACTCAGTGCGCTTCACAATTTGAGTTACGGGACGAGATGGGATAACAGCATAACAGGCGCCTTTGGCAGCCGCTATCCGTCCATGTATGTGATCTCGTCCCACCACCCGACCCATCAATACATGTGAATAGGTCAGACCAAAACACCGGGAACTCCTTCTCCTTCTCTTGCGATAAGTGTGTGGGTTCTTTAACGTCCCCTGCTGACCATAACACTGAAGATGCAGGAGACGGGAAAAGGTAAAGTCTGTATACGAGCCTAGTGGCCCATCAGGCCGGAGCTTATTCCGGTTTCCTTAGCATGGAGCGACTATGAGTATTTCTACTCCCCCTGGATGGGATGCTAGTCCATCGCAGCGTTGCCCCCAGCAGTAAATTCGCCGGTACCCATTTATACACCTGGGTGAAGAGAGGCACCATGAGAGATAAGTGTCTTGCCCAAGAACACAAAACAATGACCCTAGAAAGGACTCGAACTTGGACCGCTCGACCGGGGGTCTGGCGCACTAGCCATTAGGCCACCGCGCCTCACAGGAGACGGGGCCTACGGTTTATCGTCCTTTTCCGAGAAGACTAGAACATCTGACCATTTGCAGATGTTATTGCAAAGGCAACATGTTCTCCTCGATTATTTTAAGACCCTGGTACCCTGAAAGTTGGTCCGGTCTGGGAATCGAACCCAAGACCTCTAGCACGAAACTGAGCTGCAATGAACTTTATGGTAAGAAATTATATTGAAAAGCAAACATAACTGCGCATCACATACTTGTTTCACATTGGAACCCAGTCCACCCGGCCAAGCAAATACACACAAAGCCATATTCCACGATCACGCATGTTCCTCCATTTTTACATTTGGAGCTCGCACATTCGTCAAAATCTGAGACAAAAAGATAAAAAGTCTAATATTAAGTGAAAAGATTTAACTGTTAAGTCTATCTCAAACCCTGAGGTTTTTAGGGCGAAAATGTTTTTAAATCCTGTTCAGAATTATTTTGAAGCGGCAAAAAATCATGATAGTGGTGGTGGTGGTGATGATGATGATGATGATGATGATGATGATGATGATGATGACGATGATGAAAAGATGATGATGATGATGATGATGATGATGATGATGATGATGATGATGAAAGCGAGTAGGTGGATCCGAATCAAGGTATAGTGGATGGGGCTTTGAGTCATGCCATGCCTTGTCTTCTCGGTTGAATTATTGAGTAACCCAGGAGAAAAAATCTATCCATTTGGTCTGCTTAAGCCTATTTAGATCTTCTTCTGTTTGTCAACTTTAAAGATTATCCTTCGTTTGTCTGTTGATTGTAATAGTTATCCCTTGGACCCTCAGTAGTTGGCAGTGTGTGCTCGTCCGGGTGAAAGTAGTTCTGTTGTTGGTGACTGACGTTTCGACAATCTAGGCGGAAGTCATCTTCAGAGTTAAGTAGAGTGTTCATTGTTGATGATATTTAAGTCTGCTCCGTTGACTCCGTCATCGACTGACAACAACTTTCACTTGACTCTGAGGATGACTTCCGCTCAGGAGGTCAAAACGTCAGTCACCAACAACCATTTTTCCAGAGCTACACTCCCCATTAATATTAATGAACTAGTTGCCACGACTGAGCGGTCAGTCTCTGTTTGCCAGAGGAAATCAAAAACGAAACAGCGCCATTTCCGGCTAAACGTAAATCTGCCTTAAACTATTCAGAGGGCCAAAGGTACTAACCGTAATCTCGCCAGGTTAAAACAAGTTTCCATACCAGAGGGCTTGATTGCAGTGAAAGGTGAATACCTCGAGCTGATGCTGCATGAAATAAAAATCGAACAAAAACGTTTTGCAAGTTGCTTCTTATAATGAGTCATATGTGATAATAAAAAATTAGAACAACAATCAATAAAATCAAGATACCTTTAAAACCAACTGAAATTTTTCTGTAAAAACAGAGAATAAAAATAAATATAAAAATGTTTTTGACTATGAAGGTTAAAAAATGCTCTCTTTTTTGAACGAGTGAGCAAGACTACAAACATCTCCACCCTCTCATATGATGTGCCCCCTCTCCATCAAAGGGCGTGTTTTTGAAAACACTTTGTAAAGCTGAATAGCTACACACACAAAAAAGAATCGCAATAGCGAGGCAAGATATGATAATAATTACCAGGTTATCTAGAACGAAAAATTAATGCCTTTATCGCACTGCTCGTAATAATTAGGATAAAAATTAATTACCTCCCCAAGAGCGTCCTTTGCTATCCATGCGAATGAGAGGGGAACTGGGGAAATCAGTAGTATCCAGTCCCGTCTCGGCAATGATTGGTACTTCAATCGCGGTCATTGTGCCAGCTTGGTCACGAGCTTGGTACCAGGTCTCCGGCGGTCCAACGTTACAAGCACCTTCGCCGTTATGTTTACAGGAGATAAAAGCCTTTCCGTTAAGATATACCCCGTGCAGCTTTCCCGCTTCGTCTAATCCGTGGATGGTAAGTAGTTTGCTATTCAGTGCTGTAGAGGAGGTAACAACAACAAATAACAATAATGCGTAAAAAGTAACGCCAGTGGGAGCGAAGACATACACGGATGTTTGTTCGTAGACGTTATCTGTTTCGAGAAGCGAACAGTTTTTCGAGCAAATCTTGAGAAAACGAAGTCTGTGCTTGAAGCGTGTAGCTTGTGATGCCAGTAGAATACCCTATCTGATCCACACCGTGTCTGTATTAGTTAACGGAATTCGACAATGTATTGTTATATTTTACTTCTTTTAGCTTTGCAACAATGTGCTTTTCAGTTGTTGTTTCAAATTTTAGATAAATTAACACCTAGAGATAGAGATGAAAAGGCATACAATTGCTAAATTATATTTTGGTAGCTAAATAGTATAATTCTTCTTCTACGATGGTTTAGTGGTCTGCGCTTAACGATATGATTTATGTAATTTAGTACAATTTATGCCGTTTGCTTCTATATTTGTTGAATGAAATTTAAATCACGAAACGACTGAAATGTTCCTGTTTGTATGCATTATACATGTACATCATAGCCTGAAAAAAAAAATACAGGTTAAAAATATACAATTGCATAAAATTGCTTACACACTGTGAGGATCATTTCATTTATTCATCACTTATCCGCGGTTCACATATATTCATTTTATATATTCACTATATCCTCTACTCCACATGTGAGACATAATGACCCGCAATTGACCTGTTCCCAACGTATCAAGGCTTCATAGCTCAGTTGTACGAGCAACGCAGTGGTATCGCGGAGGTCATGGGTTCAAATCCCGTTAAAGCCTTATTTTTTTCAGGCTAAAAAATGCAATTGCATAAAATTGCTTACACACTGTGAGCGTCATTTCATTCATTTCATCATATTTATCCGCAGTTCACATAATATGTCTATCATATTCACTTGTCAAAGTTTTAATCAGTTTGCTCTTCTCTTACCTATCCATGTTTTGCCATCCGTTGTTACGTAGCAGTGCGACTTCTTCCTGCAAAACAAAATATATGAAACAGTTCACAAGCATAACTCCTAGGCGTTCTTTTCTTTATGTCATTTGGCGACGTACGTCTTAACATTTCGCGCCAAATCCATTCAAAACTAAATAGAAAGAGAAGGCCTGGGCAATAAGCATTTATTTTCATTACTTTTTTTATTGATGAAACACACAAACAAACAACAACAACAAAAAAGATTTACAAGGCAAATGTTATAAGGTACTAATATTAATATAGTTACTTACTCATATATTAACACTACTTAATTACATAAAAAGGTACTCTTACTTACAATACACTACTAATTTAATACATGCAGTGCGATTATTTGCACTTACATTATTTACGCTACTTAGAGGGACTGTCATTATCAAGGAAGTCGTTGTCGAGTAAAATCAAAGAACAATTTTACATTTTACATTGCATTTAAATTTTGGATTTAAGTTCAGCCAATTGGTTATATGTCAAGACAGTATTATCTTTCAGTAAACTGATTACTTTCTTTATTCTTGCCACGTGTTTGCTTGATAGTATATTAATAATGTAAAGAGAAATCAGACGTTAGTCTGATATACAAGCCTCAGCGAGGAGGAATTTGTGTAGCAATATTGATAGCCACGACCAGCGTATGTCAGATAGAGCGATTCTCGATTGTGTCTTAGACTAAAACCAAAATAATCACTCTGGCCAGTCATTAAAGACACATACATTATAGTAAAGCAAATACATGTAGCCGGCACGAAGCGCGGATGTCTTTTAAAACCAATCACTAACAGTAGCTATGCACAACTAAAGCAAACGCGACTTTCATTCGCCCCTCAGGTGAAAATCGTTCTATTAGTGATCAGTTACAAGCTCTTTGGCAACTCGATAACAGCCATCGCTTTCCGCCTCCTCTGCAATAGAATATCCACAGCCGATTAAGTTACATTGTCATTCAAATTTTACAAATTCGTATAACTTATGATTCGGTTTCAAAACCGTGCACTGGTGGTGTATTTGGCAGATTAAATTCAACACCATAAAGTGTTTTCTTTAACTTTTTCTTACCTTGATTTTTCGGTGTTGCAGACAAAGAGACGATTGAACTGCGCATCGACAAGGAAAGCTCTCGAATAAATCAGTGGTCTATCTGTAAATGCAAACATTTCAGGGTACTAATTTGTTATTTAACAACTACGAGCTTATATATATATATTTTTAAAAAACATCAAATTTCCGCAGCGCAACTATCAGCTGATAGTTCCTCGACAGAAACACTCTATTGTTTAAATAGTCAACGAGGCGTAGCCCAAACTCTCGGTCAAAAAAAGGGGATAAACCGGGTACAACTTGATTCTATAGTCACCCTATCCTGGTTGAAAACTTTTTTTACAAGAACCGTGTTTATGAAGATCTTAGCATCCACAAAAGTATTTATTTTACAATGCAAGTGGACGTGCTCAAGTCCTTTACAAGCTAAGTGGAAATCTTGCTAGCTCGTATGGTGTTGTATGTAACATTCAATGGAATATGTGTTTTGTTTTCCAAACTTGTTTGATTTTTGTCTTTTATTGTCTCATATTCACTATCATAATCTGAAACAAAAGGAGATAACAATAAAACTGGTTTAAAAAATTAAACAAAAAATAAATTTAAACCACAACATGTGTGCGCGTGTGACCGCACGTATTGGCTTATGTGCACGCACGCAGACGAAAAGTGTGCATACGTTTGCGTGCGGTGCTTACGTTAGCACACGTGCGGATGGGCGCGCGTGCTGCTTGCTGCGTGCGTTATTACTCAACAACATCCAGGTATACTTACCAGTGGTCAGAGTGCAACTGTACTTTTTGATCTCTACTTCACCCACGAGTTTAAACTGGGACCACTGAAGCACAGAGCCTTCAGGAATGTAACAGTTTCTGTACTGGGCAGCAATGTCGGCAGCAGACAGGACCATGTCCCACAAGTTCACTTCAGCAAGTTCACCAGTAAAAGCCTGATTTATCTCGAAACCACCTCCGATGAAATGTTGATCTTGGCCGAGCACAACAACACCTCCAGGCTTAACCGTGTGTTTTCGATTAAGAGCGTCACCTTGAACTGCGAGTTGACCATTTTTATATATTTTCCATTCGCCTTGGGCGTTTTCCCAAGCGATGCACACGTGATGCCAACTACCATCTGTGAGACTGTGAATGGCTTTTTTCCTTCAAAAGAAAAAAAAATAATGAAAAGAGAATAAATCAATGGAAAAGTAGGTACGCGATTGCACAGTCGAAAAAGTTACATGATCTCAATAAAAATTGCAAAATTTGCGTTGATAGCAAATGTCAGAAATTAAAGAATGAGTGTCTTCCACGTTTATAATATGAAATAATTGGATCCAATTCTCACGTTGTCAGCAAAAATTCTCAGTTCAGTCGCCATCTTGAATGGGTTTCTGAGGGATTATGGAAAAGCATATGACGCTCTCTCATTGTCGATTTACATTTTGTAGCAGCGACTTGTCGCAGAAGTGTACAAACCAGCTTGTATTCGTGCGACTTATTGCAGCTGCAATAAACCCAATCAGGACGTTAGAGGGCGGTCAAACAGGCATACAAGCTCTCTGCTACAGCCTTGATGCGGAGAGGGACTGGTACTAGTCCGCTTTTCCGCTATTGACTTGCTGTTTGGCTAATGAAAGTGGCGGCTGACAGCTGAAGGCAAGTTCATATTTATTGCTTTATGTCACGAAATCGAGGTAATGCATAAACATGTCCCCTTGACATGTTGCAGCGATTTTTTTGTACAATGAAAATTTCGCCGATTATTACGTTCTACAGCAGTTTTAACATCTAGAGTCAATTCCTTTATACCATGATGCCTTCTCTACGAAAAGGCGTATGCTAACAAGGCGAAAGTAAACGATGATTTCAGCAAAGATCGCGAGCCCTACTGAAAAATTTAAACTGCTCAGAAAACCCTTCAGGATCATCATGGTCTTTTTCATTATTGGTCTGTTAATAACAAGAACGCAAGAAATCACCTTGATTTATCACCAACTAAGAACTTGACTTCGTCGCGAAAAATACAGATCAAGATATCGTTGGTGTGTTCTGACGCGTAGCTGAAGACACATTTGCGTGAAGTGGGGTTAGACAGAACCATTTTCACAAAAAAGCATACGGTAAACTGGCTTAACTCAGATCCGATGGCGTTCTCTATCATGGCGTAGTTTGTGGTGGAGCGCGGCTCTGGAAATACCATTCGGCTCTCTGAAAGCAAAAAAGAGAAACTCTTAGCTAAATAACAATAGGCCCGGGCCAACCGTCCAACTTCACATGAGTCGAACCTAATGCAAACGAGCAAAAGCTATTGTTTTTGGTCATTTGCATTAGGTTCGAATCATGTGAAGTTCGACGTTTGGCCTGGGCCAAATTCGCTCGAGCTTTACGCGCTAAATTCTCTCCCCGCCGGAAGGAAGGCTGCGATTCAACCCGAAAAGAGTCACAATGATAAAGATCTGTAGAGTGTTCTTATTATATTGGTTGTTTCGCCATTTTAAAATTTCGGCGCCACTAACAGGCAATCCGTCCTCAGTATGACTTTCTTTCAGATCAAATAAGGCCAACCTCGTTCCCAGGGTCTCTTTCTCCCCCCTCCCCCTGGGAACGAGGGGAACGAGGTTGATAGTCTCTTGAGTGGAAAAGGTTCGAGAAGGAACAAAGAGATGACCACTTAAGCTGCCGAATGTAAGGGAGAGAAACTTCCCTCGCATATCTTTTTTTATGTGACCATAATTAACATGATACAGGTGAAAGTTTTTTAAAACGCCCCTTTCCCCAAAGAGATAAGTGTAAAATTATATCGGACACGGAAAATGAGGTTTCTAACGAGAGGATCTGATGCAAATATCTTACTACGAAGAAAAGAATGTGTTTTCCTCTCTTTATTCCCGATAAAAAAAAATGCAGATTCAATACAAAGATGACGAACATACTTTTGTCAAAATGTGCTACGGAGATTCGTTTCCTGATGTCTTAAAGGGACTGTGTCACGGCTAAGTTAAGTTTATTTCATTACGTTTTGCCAAATACTCGCTATGAAGCATAATGTTTGCAGAGAAATTACTTCAATGGATGTAAATGACAAAACCATAGCTTCATTGCAACCAAATGTGTCTCTCGGGCGTTATTATGTAAAGTTACAAGCAGACGAGGCTAACCGTTGAACACTGTTCAGCTCAACAATATTTCAAAAAACCAATATCGCAATCCGTTTCAATCTTCATCTCTTTTGGCCATCCGTACCTTCTTTTGCATTTGCTGTGTCAATGAAATGTTCTTTCACTGTTTAAGAAGTTATTTTTATATTTCATCGAATTTGATGGTCATTTCCCATGCCTAAATTTAACTAAAATCCGTGGCACGTTCCCTTTAAGATGTGCACACGCAGTTTCGGGTGCAATTTTTAGGAGGCTAAAAATCGCTTCTAATATAACATCATTGATTATGCTAACTGGGAGTCGTTCCCCTTATCCTTTATCACGCATAACATTCCCTCCTTGGAATAAAATAGCGCGCCATATATTGTGTCATGACTGTGTGGTCATGTGGGTTAATTGAAAGCCGTTTGTCAGAGGTAATTGTACTACATAAAGGTCTCTTGACGAGTAGGCAAAGCGGGTAGAAATTATAGTGTTTGTATGGGAATCCGGCGGCAAATATCTTTTACCAATACTGAATTCTGGAAAACTTATGACTTCTAGGCAAAAGTTTTTATTCGCCAAGTTTGAAGGATGTAGCGGGGCTAAAAAGAATTCAGTTACGTTTTTAATTTCCCATACATTTGTCTATAGTTTTTCCCGCAAACCGCGTCAACTCACCGAACCGGAACGTAAATCTACAGACTGGATAATACAGACAAATGTATGGGGAAATTAAAAACGTAACTGAACGCTTTTTAGCTCAGCTACATCCTTCAAACTCGGAGAATAAAAAAAATTGCCTAGTATCTTAACTTTACAACTCATAAGTTGTTCAGAATTCAAATTTTTGTAAAAGATATTTGCCGTCGGATTCCCATACAAACACTGTAACACCTACTCGTCAATTAAGCGCACTGGGCGCTTATTAAATTTTTGGACCTTGAGAGAGGGCGCTTATTCGAGGTGGGCGCTAATTCGAGACTGGGCGCTTATTAAATTTTCAGTAAATAGTAAGTTCATTTTGCAACGAATAACAACAAAACTTGAAGATGTACCAAAGCAGAATTGTAACTGTTCGCTGAAAGTTCCAGTAAAATACTAAGAAAACACGGTCTTTGGGAAACTCTTTTTAAGTTAGTAGTACTTAGTCAATTTCAATCTCAATGGGCACCTATCACCTATCCTTTTTCTATGGGGGAGGGGGTGGGCGCTTATTCGAGGCTGGGCGCTTATTAACTTTTTCTGCCTTCAGGGTGGGCGCTTATTCGAGGTTGGGCGCTTATTAACTTTTTCTGCCTTCAGGGTGGGCGCTTATTCGAGGTTGGGCGCTTATTAACTTTTTCTGCCTTCAGGGTGGGCGCTTATTCGAGGTTGGGCGCTTATTAACTTTTTCTGCCTTCAGGGTGGGCGCTTATTCGAGGCTGGGCGCTTATTAACTTTTTCTGCCTTCAGGGTGGGCGCTTATTCGAGGCTGGGCGCTTATTAACTTTTTCTGCCTTCAGGGTGGGCGCTTATTCGAGGCTGGGCGCTTATTAACTTTTTCTGCCTTCAGGGTGGGCGCTTATTCGAGGCTGGGCGCTTATTAACTTTTTCTGCCTTCAGGGTGGGCGCTTATTCGAGGTTGGGCGCTTATTAACTTTTTCTGCCTTCAGGGTGGGCGCTTATTCGAGGCTGGGCGCTTATTAACTTTTTCTGCCTTCAGGGTGGGCGCTTATTCGAGGTTGGGCGCTCAATCGAATAAATACGGAATACCCTGTCTCCAGCCAATGTGAAGTAAAACTACTCACCCTGTCCCTTTACCACAGTTTTTCTTCCGTACAGCTCAACACGCATACAGTAGTAATTACTTATTTTTGACTTAGGAATAAAAATAATCTTTTTGGTTTGAATTGGCTTGATAAGGTGATGTTTGACCATAGTTTGCCTTTGAAAGTTCCCAAGAAAATCCTGAAAATGGGGTAAAACAAAAATATTACTGCAAGCGAGAAAAATTAGCGATGGTAAATAAATATTTTACAATAATTAGTTTTAATTTATTTTGTTCGTCGCTTGTTAGCGTTTTTCAAATTCTTTGTGTGACAAGGCATTTCAATTTTTCAAGAAAACAGTCATTTGGAGTGATAATTAACAATTAGACGGCAGGCTCCAGATTTCTAATTAACAATTAGACGGCAAGCTCGAGGTTTCTACCGGCTGATAGTTGGAGAGGGGCGAAGCCCCGAGTCAACTATCAAAAGCCGGTAGAAACTGAGAGCGAGCCGTCTAATTGTGTTAGCATAATCCACTGACCGATCTATTAAACTCAGAATATCGATAGAATTGATTTATTGAAGGTTTTGATTGATAAAATTAAGCGAAAGCTAAGCGCGCGCTCCGAGAGCCTTCTACGGATCAATAGTAGGCACCTGTGTAGCCAATCAGATTGCGCGATTACCAATAGTAGGTCAGTGTGGTTATGCTAACGGCTGATAGTTGAAACGGGGCTTCGCCTTTCGCCACCTTTTTTGCGCTTTTTTTTATTTGTGCGCGCTCCTTAGGCCGTCTATCGAAAATTGGACTGCCCTTACGTAGCCAGCCAGATAACAAGTTTGCATAATAGTCAGTCCTTGACTGGGTTATGCTCAAAGTGATTAGTGCAATATATCTTAGCAAACTCGTGTTCTACTTTCAAAAAACTTGAAAAACTCGAGGCTTGTTAAATCTAAATCTATGTTTCTCAAAAGGTATGGTTTTATAGGCTCAAAGAGTGTAAAATGTGCATAGGCCCAGGTTGCAAGTTTCCAAGAAAAATATCATTGTTAATTCAGTTTTAATTAATCTTGGCATGGTTGTTCAAAGCACGATTACCTAATATAGCTACAATAATGTTTGTCAAGAAAGCACTTGAAAAATGAGACACTTGACATGCTGGAGGGGGGAGTATTGAAGCACTTCTCCCCTCCTTTTTGTCCCTTTTATTACTCTCTTTCCCCGCTCCCCACAAAAACAAATAAGAGTCTGGACTAAGGATAGCGATCTATAACAAATTTAACCTGCTATTCTGCGAACAAAACCATACTAGACTTAAAATGATCAAGAATTCGGTAGACATTTGTTAGCCTTGTTTACCTTACTGATTCCATTCTCTGTGTATGTCGCCCAATCGTCCGGATCTGTTGGTGTGTATTTTAAACGATACGAAGTCACACAGTTTAGTGCTTTACCATCCGCGTATATGGGGTATCTGCACTGGGTAGAAACCTGCATAAAGAAAAGTAGGAAGGCAATTTTCTTTCCAACTTTCCAACGACTGAAAGAAACATCGAAAGTCGCAGAGCGAGTCACAAGTTCACAATATAGTTTTTTCTCAACTTGAAACCTCGAAATCTTCCGCAAATGAAGGACGCCACTGAGGACGTGCTCTGATTGGCTCACCTGTACACAAATTATAACTTTGCATTGCAGCTTGCCCGATTGACATGTCACACGCAGCAATTTGTCTCGCAAGGTTCCCACTCGCAACACAACATGTTGTTTTAGTGCAGGTTGCAAAAAGTGAAGTGTTACACGCAAATTTGTTTTGCAATTACTTACTGGCAATGCAACGCTTGTTTCTCAGCAAACTGCAAAGAAAATTGCTTTGGGCAACATGGCCCAAAGTTAGGCATTGGAAATGACTATCAAGTTCGTCTAAATATATAAAATAACCTCTTAAAACAATAAAGGAATATTTAAAAAAAAAACACACAAAATGCAAAAGAAGGTTCGGATTGCCAAAAGTGTTAAAGATTGAAACGGATCGCGAAATGGTTTTTTGAAATATGGTCCGGCGGAACAGTTTATCTTGTCTGCTTGAAACTTTAAATTATAACGCCCGGGAGACACATTTGGCTAAAATGAAGCTATGATTTTGTCATTTAGAATCATAAAATTGATTTATTTGCAAACGTTTAGTTTCATAGCTAATATTTGAAAACGAGATGTTCAAAGTTACCAGTTGATAGTTTGGGGATAAATTATTCCTTTTTCGGCAGAGATTGACTGAAGCCGCTTAGAAAAGGAATGATTTCAAAATGCACTCACCAAATCTCACAAACACAAGTGGATTCCTCATGACTTACCGCAGAGACCACGTGACTAGTTCCCAGGTACACTGCAAGCCATTCCCATTTTCCACTAACCGCTTTTGAGCACCAGGCCGCCCCTGCGGATTGTAGGTTTAACCGGGCGTTTGCCGCTATGGAACGTTCACCCATTTCCGAAGTAGAAGATACTTGATTGTCTGCAATTTCTCCAGATTCCATCCCTAAGGGGGGATCTACAAGAAACATTACGCTATTTTAAGTCCCTTTTGTTCTACGATCAGAGTTACTTTTAAATTGTTGGAAACCTCAGTTCTAAGGTAGACAAACAGAAAATTGATTACAAACACAAGAGTAACCAACTGACATACGGGTTTACCCAATTTGACTTCTTTGATATTTTTTATTATTACCATTACCATTATCATTTACGTCACCTTTACCATAATGTTACTGTTACTGTTATCGTTACCTTTACCATTACTTTTACCGTTAACTGTAACTGCAACTGTAACCGTTACTGCATGTTACCATTACCGTTGCTGTAACTGTAAACAATACCTTTACTGTTACTTTAACCATTACCGTTACCGGTACCGTTACCGTTATATTACTGTTACTGTAACCACTTCCGTTACCACTTCAGTTAACGTTGCTGTTACTGTAATCATTACCATTAGCGTTACCGTTAGCGTTACCGTTACAGTTACCGTTACCGTCACTGTTACTGTAACCGTTAACGTTACCGTTACTGTAACCATTACCGTTAGCCTTACTGTTACTGTAACCACTTCCGTTACCACTTCAGTTACCATTACTGTTACTGTAACCGTTACCGTTACTGTTACCGTTACCATTACCGTTTCCGTTACAGTTACTGTAACCACTTCCGTTACCACTTCAGTTATCATTACCGTTACTGTTACCGTTACCGTTACTGTTACCGTTACCATTACCGTTTCCGTTACTGTTACTGTAACCACTTCCGTTACCACTTCAGTTATCATTACCGTTACCGTTACCGTTACTGTTACCGTTACCATTACCGTTTCCGTTACTTTAACCATTACCGTTACTGTAACCATTACCGTTATATTACTGTTACTGTAACCACTTCCGTTACCACTTCAGTTATCATTACCGTTACTGTTACCGTTACCGTTACTGTTACCGTTACCATTACCGTTTCCGTTACTTTAACCATTACCGTTACTGTAACCATTACCGTTATATTACTGTTACTGTAACCACTTCCGTTACCACTTCAGTTACCATTACTGTTACTGTAATCATTACCATTAGCGTTACCGTTAGCGTTACCGTTACAGTTACCGTTACCGTCACTGTTACTGTAACCGTTAACGTTACCGTTACTGTAACCATTACCGTTAGCGTTACTGTAATTATTACCGTTACCGTCACTTTTACTGAAACCGTTAACGTTACCGTTACTGTAACCATTACCGTTAGCGTTACTGTAATTATTACCGTTACCGTCACTGTTACGGTAACCGTTAACGTTACCGTTACTGTAACCATTACCGTTAGCGTTACTGTAATTATTACCGTTACCGTCACTGTTACTGAAACCGTGAACGTTACCGTTACTGTAACCATTACCGTTAGCGTTACTGAAATTATTACCGTTACCGTCACTGTTACTGAAACCGTTACCGTCATCGTTACCGTTGTCGTTACGGTAACTTTGCTGTTACCGTTATCGTTACTGTTACGGATATATCATAACAGCAAATGTTTGCAAATAATGTTTTTTTTAAACAAATGCTATGACTCGGCGAAACCAAAAGTCAAAAGCGAGAACATGGCTTGTGCCCTTGCACATTTTTAAAATAGATTCTAGAGAAAAAAAAAGCATCTTTGTAGTGGCTCTCATAGAAAATTCTACTGTGTCTTACCTTCAAACGAAAACAACTGCTTTTCCGATAAACACCCATAAACTTCAAATCTAAACCCGATCAATCTCTCCGAAAACCTGGGACTGATTCTGAGCCATTGGGTTGTCAGCGGCATCTTTAGAAGTGCTGTCAGCAAGGCGTTTCCCGAAGCACCAGTTGTGACGTAAAACTGTTGTGAAAAAACAAACACAATAAATCGCTTTTTCTTTACCTCTTTTGACTTAAGGTTTGAGTATTCTCGCTGTAACACATTCATTTTCTGTTAGTTGTGGGAGTTTGGTAGTGCAGCATCACTGAACGAATATAAAACGCAAGTCCTCCAAGATGTTACCGAACGTTTTTTCCATAAAAAGGTAAATTTTGGAACAAACCAATCTTCTGTTATCGTTAAGCTAGTTATATAGGCGTTTTGCACCTGCTCCGGCCTAGAACAAAGCCTTCGAATAAGAAATGAGCTCTAGATTTTAACGGCCTAAAAAGTAATATCCTAGAATTTTCTTTAGCTGTTAGCTAACGTAAGTCAAACTGAGTTGTCGAACCACTATTTGCTTATGACAATGGTCCTCTTTGTAATAACTTTGAGTTCTGCCTGTAAGCGATTAAGTCAAAATCATCATTAAACACCATGTTCCACGATCATTTTTTGGTCCATTTGATGAAAAGTTCCCGGAAAGTATCAGGGCACCTCTCGCTCAGCCAGTGAGCTAAATTCCCACAAAAGCCCCTGTTACAATGGGATAAAAGGTTTCCCGTATCGTTTAAACAATGCTGTCTTTTATCTTCATTCATTTCTTACTAAGAGAGGCTAGTTAGATGTTTAGATCCTGTATAGTGATAGAGCTCGCTACGGTGGTTTTTTGCAGATTTACATTCCTTTATTTTATTATTCGTGTGTCCCCCTATTTAACGAACGTCTAATATATTCGTATGAATGACATTGTATCGACATAATGAGTGGGAAAACGAATTTTTAAAACACTTTGAATTTTGTTCTCCAAAAACCCATGCATGCATGCGTAACCGAGGGATAATAAGTATATAAATTATGCCTTTAGCAGTTTTTGACATTTCGCTCATGACAGTTCCTCTTTAAGTTCAGTTCATTACTTTCAAGTTTTTGTTACTATAGTCCTTCCATCGATACCCGTCATCGCTTGTTGTGATTTGCAGCGAATTAATCGGTGCCTTTGTATCGGGATGACCTTGTGCAGATATCTGTTAAGAAAAAGGAAAAAAACCGTGAGAAATATAAAGTGTTGTTTGATCGTCGGATTCCGAGAAACCGTTGAAGGTTTTAATTTATCTATGCAGACGTTGTGAAATAAACTGAAAATTACTGAATATTAGCATTGAACTACGTGTAGCTGCAGGCAGTTTTCACCATTAAGGCTGAGTAATAGGGCAATATTTTCTTTCAACTTGTCGCACAACATTGTTGCATTGCAAAATGTAAAGTTTTGGTGCGCGAAAAACCACCCGCGTTGCAAGTTGCAGGAAGGTATATTCGTCTCTACTTGAGCAGGTTGCCGCAACTTGACATAGGGGTAAAAATATACAAAACATTTTTATTTTTCAGTTTTAAATTGCAGTGCACCAATGTTGTGCGGGAGTGTAAAATAATTCTGGAATGGGTTTGTATTACTTAGTCTTAAACGTCAAAGTTTGAAAGTCGTTATAAAAGGTGAAAGGGATTGCCCGCGCTAGAATGATCAGCTCGAGATCGTCATAAGTCGATTCTTCACGCGGCCTACGTCACGGGCGTGCTTTATCGATATAATGCAATTGTTTGAAGGACTGGACCATTTGATTAGCGTGCTAGTCATATTAACGCCTGCCACCCCGTTTTCGTACTTTTTTTTGAGCTATTTTCTTACCATTTTCACATCCACAAGACTTTTGAAGTCCACCTGAATGTACTGCCTTCGGTCGTGCGATGGAAGTCCCACAGCTGGTGCCCAGTACTCCTTTCTATGTAAGCCGGTGCGGTATGGACCGTTACCTGCTCTGTCAAACGAGGTTTGGAAAATCGAGGAGACACTCAACTGGCTTTCTTTGATGCTTCCATCTGTCATTCCCAAGGGACCGAATTTCTCACAGTCTAAATACGTAAAATAAGATAAATAAGCGACGACAAACGTATATTTCCTTGCGTCGTTCGTTCGTTCGCTATTGTTGTTGTTGTTTTATTCCAAGCTTCATTAAACACGAGTAGTCAATTATTTTGGTTTTCAATACAGGTCTCCCCGCTTGTTAATGATTAATAAGTTTGCATTGTTGCTTTTTCTTGTCACTAAATGTTCGAAATAATTTTATGTTTTTGCTTTAAATACCTTACATGAATTTTGAACTTGGGGTGTAACAAAGTGTAAAAAGTTATGAATTAAATTGCTTCATTTTTAGATATAACGATGCAGAGGAGAAAGATCAGCATTTCAATTCGAAATAAGACAAAACGTGAAAGTTGGTTTAATTTTCAGGTAAATAAATGTGATGCATACGCTGCTTTCCACCGGGCGTCGTCAAAGAAACGTACAAATTTCTACTATGCAAAGCAATTTCTTCTGTAACACACCTTCCCCTAACGATTTGTGTTTTGCCTTCGATTTGCCTGCTCTTAATGGTCACTTAAAGTTAAGGCAAATTCTTGACATCACGCGAACAAACTATCCCATTCCCCTTGCTCCTTGGTCTTGAGACCGCCAAAAAAGTTTTTAAAAAAACATGCTAATAATTTACATATAACCGTCGACTGACAAAATTATGTGTTTTAAATATTGTTTTCTAACCTGGATTGTACACCAATATTTCAATGTTCCTGTAGGTGTTGAACGTCTGAGAGCACCCGTCACTTCCTCTTTGATACGAAACATCCACGTGACCAACTGAAGTGCTCTCCTTTCCATCTGGCACCCGGTCCTGCCTCATTACGAGAAGTTTGATGTCGAGGCTGATGACGTCAGACGGCTTCAACGACGAAAACTAAACGCAATACAAGATAGTACTTAGGCATCTTCCATTATTTGCATTTGCTTTGGGTTTATCTTACTACGCTGACTGATTGGTTTATAAAACTCGCGCCACCTTCTCAACCAATCAGAAGTTAAACCAAAACCAATCGTGATTCGCTTAAACACATTTTTCGGCGCTTTGAGCCGGCAACATGTATTTGATTGGTCCACTAGATTGTCTGTGTCTTTTCCCGGTTTTCGTGGCATAAAGCAACTAGGAGTACCTCTACCCTCCTTGTATGGGATGCCAGTCCATCGCAGGGTAGCCCCCAGCATCAAATTCGCCTTGGGCACCAGAGGCATTATGAAAGTAAATTGCCTTGCCCAAGAACACAACGCAGTGACCCGTACAGGGCTCGAACCCGGACCACACGATCCGAAGTGCAGCGTATTAACCATAAGGGACGGACAATTATTTTCTTGAAGGGGGGAGGGGGGATGACAAATTTTCCTCTGCAAACTTTTTTTTTTAGTTTATGCACCTCTGCAAACATTTTATTTCGAAATTCTTACTATTTTTTGTTATACATATCGTGTTTGCAAACAATTTATTTTGTATTTCCTGGCCCTGCAAACAATTTTTTTCAATATTTGTCACCCCCCCCCCCCCCCCTCCAAAAAATAATGGTCCGTCCCTTAGGCCACAGTGCCTCCCCCAATTCGATAAATCGTTAACGTAGTTAACGAAAAACGTTCTACTTTATGCCTCGCTTGCCTACCTGAAGAATTGGCTGGCCAGTATTGTTACGAACTGAGGATGGTTCAATGGACCCAGAAATGGTGTTCTCGTATTGGTATACCATGAAGTAAGGCAGACTAAACGCCATTGTTAATGCCTCGATCTCCTTTCTGTTGATGCTTGTATCTCGACACTCCACATGAAGAGTTGCCATGTGGCTGTGAATTGATCAAAGCGCTATCAATAAGACTGACAAAATCGACGACTTTCTTCGTACTCTTTTAAAATTAAAATGTCTCTCGAGAAACTCTCAAGAAATGAAATGCCTGATAGCGTTTGTGATTGGTAGTTACGTCCGCGTGAAAAATGAAAACCAAAAAAACTGACAATCAATTATTTAACAATTATTCACCGAAGTGGAGGTGAATAGTACGTTGCTAATCACCTCCGAGTTAACCAATCAGCGCGCGCGAAAAGCACTATTCATTTGTGTGGTATATACTAAAACGTATTATAG
The DNA here is from genome assembly GCF_052425735.1 of Oculina patagonica. Lineage (NCBI taxonomy): Eukaryota > Metazoa > Cnidaria > Anthozoa > Scleractinia > Oculinidae > Oculina > Oculina patagonica. The sequence continues at coordinate 30,673,969 of NC_135766.1, read as the reverse complement.
TTCACCAGTAAATTTTTTCCGATTCTGATTGGTTTAAATGGATCACGTGACACAATAGTGTTCATCCGCGGAGGGCACTATCAGCCCTTGTAGTTCACCACTAAATTTTCTCCGATTCTGATTGGTTTAAATTGATCACGTGACGCGATAGTGTTCGTCCGCCGGAGGGCACTATCAGCCCTTATAGTTCACCACTAAAATTTTCTCCGATTCTGATTGGTTTAAGTTGATCATGTGACGCGACAGGGTTCTTCCGCCGGTGGGCACTTATAGTTCACCACTAAATTTTCTCCGATTCTGATTGGTTAAAATTGAACACGTGACGCGATAGTGTTCGTCCGCCGGAGGGCACTATCAGCCCTTATAGTTCACCACTAAATTTTCTCCGATTCTGATTGGTTTAAATTGAACACGTGACGCGATAGTGCCCGTCCGCCGGAGGGCACTATCAGCCCATAGTGCCCTTCCGTGAAAAATGCCCGGATCGATAGTGCCCGCCCGTGACTGTTTTTTCGGTAAACAAGCTGCCTGCAGACAAAAAAAACCCAACCAAATTCACTGCATTTAGTGGGTTTCTCGTCTGGTTTTGTTTCGTTTGTTAAATTTCGGCATTCAATTGAGTTTTTTATCCTCAAAAGTGAAAATAATTCACGATGCTTGTTTCTGTATGTGCGCACGGAAGAAAATTTAGTGGTGAACAATAAAGACAATAGAGTGTTTCTGTCTCGGAACTGGGACTCTGTAAAGTGAGGATACGGACGGCGGATGCGGACGGCGGATGGCGGACGGCGGACGGCGGACGACGGACGGAGGACGGCGGATGGCAAAAAAAAAAATTCAAAAAATAAAATAAAAAAATAAAAAATAATTAAAATTATTTTTTCTCAAAGGGTTCTTCTGATTGGTTCACAGCGCGGGCAAGGTTCTCCTATCTCTTCCCACAGGCCACGGTAACGCTTTCGTTAGTTTCATTTCGCGGCGAGACGAACGAACCCATGACAGTTTTGCTCTCCAAAATCGATGTAGTTGCTCACAAACCGATTTTTGAAAGGGAAAATAAGCAGTGGAATTGAAGGCCTTGAAGTTCTCCAAAAGGCGAGTATTCATTCTCCATATTGACAAAGTGAAGTTATAGTTTTATGACCGTGGTTTGTCAATCGTTGTTTGTGTATTCGCACTGATTTCACGCCATTGCGGTTAACTGCAAGTCGGCGCTTTACAGACTCGATTTATCCTTTCAAACGCCTTGCTTCTCTGCTACTTTTCTCCAAACTCGAATACTACTTATCGCCATTCAAGAAAATGAGATGCTTTATTTAAAAACAGTCAAATTAATTCTCGGAATATTGTGCCTTGTGCAGGCGACCGAAGTACATAAGCTTATTTCAGCTTCATTCAAGTTTCCCTTTGCAAACTATTTATCAAAACAAAATACTGTGGAAATCAACATTGACGTTTTTGACTCGTTAAATACAAATCCCAGCCTGCAAATAAATATATATACTACCATTTTCATTTTTGGAGCGACCGTGAAAGGCAAACTTTTTTTGCGTTTTCTCACGTGTAAAACATTCAAGTTTGTCTAGACAAACTGTCGCGTTTTACAAGTAAACCATTCAACGTGGGTGTCGGTAAAACGCCGACTCGGGTCGGGGCCGGGGCCGAGGTTGGAGTCTCTTTTTTAATTTTTTTTTTTTAATTGACTGATTCACTGAAAAATTCACAGAAAAATATATAAAGTTTATATTAGCGTGTGGGTCATTTCGAGTCGAAAAAAAGAGCATTTTCTTCACAAATTCGGCACAAATCTTGATCCTTATAAGATCAAGAGTATAAAAGAAGAAATTTGTGGTCTAACAGGCGACAGCTTGGCGGATAGAATTCTCTGCCGACTTCTTTCTGAGCGCTATCTCCTCGCCAACACAGCATAAACTTTTCTTAGGTTAAAATCTTATTGCCCATGCGTTTGTGTAGCAAGAGAAAATTAATTCAGGTTTATACCGTTAAAATAAAGCCGCCTTTCGTATCCAAAAAAATATTTATAAGGAAGCAGAATTGTTTTGTTTAGACAGCGAAGCTCGCATTAACATGTCTCGCAATCTTTAAGTTTCTAAATTCTGTTATTGTTTTAAATATAAGTGGAGGTATCTAGCCATTTCTCCAATTTGCGTGACCGAAATGCGGAAAGACATTTTAATTGAGGTTATGCTGACGAGAAAGTATCACACCCGCTTTCAGTGTTAGTGCATAGCGGTTAGTTAAAACAAACAACACGGATCGAAGTCCGCCAATTACAGCCCACCAGAATGACCTTTTGACCTTGTGGGTGAAACCAACAAGGGTATCCATCGGTGTTAATTGGCTCATTTCAAACAGCACGTCGAAAGATGCTGTCGAAAGATGATGTCGAAAGACGGACGTAAAAAGATAGCTACCCTTACCAAACCAACTGTGTTTTGAAACTGTTTTGAAGCTGATTTGAAAGTATTTTGACGATTTGAACACTATTTTTAAGCATTTAGAGGTATTTTTGTGCTATTTTGTAAAAAAGTTTAAATTTTGCTCCCGATTTGAATTATATTTTAGATATAGTTGAAACGTATTTTATGATACTGAAAAAAAATTCTATCTATTTTCAAGGTATTTTTGTTTTAAAACAGAGTTTAAATAGTGCATTTTAAATCTGTTTCAAAACAATGACCACAAACAGTTAGTTTAAATAGTTTAAAAATGCTACTTTGACAATGTTTTGAATGTTGTATCCGCTATAGTTGTTGACTTAAAATGTAGTTTGTAGACTAACAGTACAAAAACAGATTAAAATAGGATATTTTAAATGTAGTTGGCAAGTTAACAGTATAATAGGTTTAAAATACGATATTTAAAGTGTGGTTTACAAGTTAACAGTATAAAACAGGTTTTAAACATAATATTTAAAATCTATTTGAAATATCAACTCATGATCACGTTTTACAAAAATCTGAATTAAACATACGGTAATTTTTTATTCAGGTGACTAGAATATTTACAATGTGGTTTTGAAATACTAAAAGCAGGATCAACATAGAAACATATTTTAAATACACTATTTTTGCACTATTTTGAGAGGTTGCCTTACTCCCTATCCCCAGTCCCGCCTCCGTTTTATCTCACTTCATTTCGCGCACACTGAAGATCTGAGGAAAATGGACCGACTTATAGACGTTTAAGAGCCTCGTAGGTATTATAAGCTTCTAGATATTTTATAGGCAAATCGAAAAAGCAAGTTTTGCCGGTCTGGATATCGATTGAAACCCAGTGAAAACAAAACACAGGAGTTCCCGGGGGATCGACGGGGGACGAGTTGCAAGCTCCCGGCAGACGGACAGCCGTGATTAACGGGATCTGTGAATTAAATGTTAATTAATCTCATACCTGAGACCTTTATACACAAAAGGCGCCTTCTGCTTAGCCATGGAATCCCAGATTTTGTTCACAAAAGGAATCTTGTGCTTGTAATCCAAGAATTTCTCCCACCAGCGTACAGCTCTTTGCAAATTGGGCGCGCTATTGTCACGTGTGTGTTTAATCATTAATTTTACAGACCACGTGATCCGTTCCGGGCCTTCTCGAACCACACCGCCATTTTAAATTTTGCCTTTAGCCGTTTATATATAAACGAGCTCAGAGTTGTACACGTATGTTCCATCATAGTTGGTTGAAATCTCAACTGAAATAGTTTCTTAATCGACGATTCACCTTGCAAAGATGCATTTTCCAGCCGTATGGATTGATGACACCGTTAAAGGTAAGCTTGAATTGATTTAAGCACTTAAAAGATCTATCACATAAGCAGATGTACACGACGCGAAAGTTGTGTGTATCTTGAACCTCCGGAGGAAACTGCTTTGAGAAATCTGGAGTAAAATTACGGAGAAATACTTCACAAGGGAAAAGTCAGTTATTGGAGGAAGTTTCGAGAAACCAAGGGCTGGAGAAATCGGGATTCTATACTGTAGTACATTATTCATGTCACTGCACTGTAATTTCAACTTAACAGAACGTTCAGTAAGCTTTATAAGTTCAGTTCACTTCAGCCTGCGAAATAATTTATAGACTAAATCCGATTTCTTTCGTATGCAAAAACAAAGTGAAGGAATCAGGCTCACTAAAATATTTCGTTGCTTGGATTTTATAAATTAATGCTTTGACTTCACTCAATTTATATGAAGATGCAATCAGTTTAGTTTTTTACATTGTACATATTAACACGTATGTGAGTGACCTAACTATTAGGACCTATTTTATTGTAATATGGTTTAATTTCGCCCCACTTTTCCAACCCCTTCCCCTATCAATGTGGTAGTTTGTTTTCATGAGCTCTTTGCTACAATCATACAATATTGGATTGCGAGATGGGAGATGGGGGTATTTAGAGCAGAGTACAGGGCTGCAATAGCAGTCAGTCACCAGACATTGGCTTACCAAATTTGCTCATGTCCGATGAAATGGCATTGTAGTCGGACATAATGTAGTACGGACAATTTTTTGATCACAAATTCATTTTACGGCAACAAATTGGTAATGTCCAACCACAATATTTTTTTTTTTGGCGACCACGATGGTGTCTTAGTAGGAGATATGTCCTTTCAAGTGAAAAAAACTTATTTGCAGCCTTGAGAGTGTGATGAGATTTAATAAAAACAAGTGTTAAATTTGCCATGCGATTATAACTGCCATTACATGTACATTTTAGTATATACTGTAACACACAGGTGAATAGTGCTTTACACACATGCTGATTGGTTAACTCGGAGGTGATTAGCAAAGTACTATTCAACTCTAAGTAGTCAAGGAGAAACAAACTGCCTTCAAGCGTCGCTTTGTTTACCAAAAGTGATGTTTTGGTCCGCTTGTTATTCAACTTGTGTGGTACATGTGCATACTAAAACAGTTATTCACCTCAGTGTCAGTGAACATGGTGGATTACTATTCACCTCCACTTCGGTGAATACCAGTTATTGTTAATTTTTAATATGTGTCAACAATTTTAAGCTGGGATTGTAGTTTCCGTACCAGACTGGTTTCAGAAAGGTTCCATTTACATGTACATGTAAGCACAAGCCTGGGTCCAGTCCCATGTACATGTACATGTACAGTGATTATACATGTACCCTAAGCTAACCATGGATAATATTGTTCTGTCACACAAAACCTTTTTTCAGTCCCATTTCATTTATGGTCTTCATTATTGATCAGCGAGGACTGTAGTCCTAGCATTCCTTTGCCAAGTCTAGCCCAATCAACAGTTTGATTTCAAAATGGCAGCTCTGTACAATGTACATATTATTGATGAATGAATAAAGTCAGTCACTTGCACATTTAAATCTGCTCGAACTGGTAGCTGCTCTGAATTAATAGCCTGCGTTGCAGACGAACTAAACCCTGGTATAGTCCGTCTGCGAAATTAAAGGCAGCCGAAAAGCTTGTTCCGTTATCTCGCAGGTTTGCAAGGATCTGTGTATTCACTTCTGATTGGCTAGTTTCATATTACTTTCAAACGCGCTTTGTCACCGGACGAAATCAAACTTAAAACTGGTCAAGCAAGACTTACTAAGCTAAAATGAAATTTATTTCGAAAGACGGGATGAAAACAGTTCGACGCAATCGCCTAAATCAAGAGTCTGAGATGGACAGCTTTTTTTATAAACAGTATTAAAAGACAATTTTGTAATTACCAATTGGAGAAAGTGGAAAATTAAAGATTTGCCATGGCTGTTGGCAATTCAAACATGCATTGTGACCTCCAAAAAATTCCTGCAGCGAGCTTGTTTATTTCGAAGGTGATTAATTTCAAACCGCTTCTTTTACAGCTTTGACTGAAGTCTTCCTATGACTTCCTAGCAGTCAAGGTGTACTCCTTCGCTAGCAGTTTCCTTCGCTTGCTGTGTGCGCTTGGAGAGAGATTGTCTGTTACGCGAGGTACTCTGCTATCTTTGGAAATCTTCGCGCCAACATTCTGTTTGCACAGGATAAACAAAGAAAGTCTGTCAGCGTGACCACAAAACAAAAGCATGTTAGAAAGTAATGACAGTAATGTGAAACTAGCCAATCAGAAATGAATACACAGATCCTTGCAAACCTGCAGGATATCAGAACAAGCTTTTTGGCTGTGTTTCGCAGATGGACTATACCAAGGTTTTGCCACACGTCCGGCTGCGACGCAGGCTATGAATTAAGTGAAAGCAGCATTTTTATTTTAATTCTTAGACAGAAGGCCCAAGGCCATTTGGACTATACTGAAAGTTTACATTCATTAAGTGGGTGAAAAACTGCATAGTCAAAGGTGCATTCTGTTGCATATTCAGGACCAAAACTCATTGTATACTTTATTATAACCTAGAGTCTAAAACTTGATGCATGACATTACCAAGAGTTCCATAGTTCCACTGTTAGTACTAAGACAAACCCGTACTATCATCATTACACATTACACATTTTACCCAGGATTTCAGATCAAAGTTATGCAATACAAAGCTACAGCATGGACTTTTTAATTTATTTCATTTTCAATATGATAAAATGTGACTGGTCAACATATGACTTGCAAGACGAAAGGTTGACTGGTCAACTCCCCAATCAGTCTGGACATTGTCGTTGACCAGCCATTACTTCGAACCCTGGGCTTTGGACATGTTAAATCCCAGCTAAGTCCTGGGGGTCAGGAGACCAGGGTTTCAATTGACTGACGCATTATCATCAGAGTTTACATGTTCCTCTAATGATGAACTTACGTACATTATAAAGCTTAAGTGTATCCGAATAAGTGATCACATTTACACAAAAGGAATGGGATTTGTATTTTTTTTAAATGTAATCATGAAGATCATTTCTTAGGGTTTCATAATGTTAAATCTTGTATTATGAGTGCATAATTGTATTATGTAAATTAATTAATTTTTGAAGTCTATTTTTTTATTATCTTTGTAGAAAAATACCAACAGAACAAGCTGGCCAAAAGGAAAACCTTGCAGATACGTGTACACTTGTTGAGCTAAGAATAAGTTAGAAATAACAATTAAACAAGTATTAAAAGAACCCTTAGCAGCCATGTGAAGCATGTCATGTTCATTTTAACACTGTGACATAAGTTGCAGTACTATTGCAAAAAAGATTCCATTTCATTGTGCAATTAAATTTTCATTATTTCAATGGTATAGAAAATGATGGAGGCTGAGGTCCTTTACATATTCATGTGCAGCTATATACATGTACATGTATTTACAGCAGATTCAAGTTTCAAGAGCGTTTAACGGCCACAGTTGTTGCGTTCGTTGTCACCATTGAATTGATTCCGTTGCGAGGCAAAATGACAGATGTTGCTAGACGGGAATGACGACGTTCTGTCTGGGAAAAAGCACGTTGTTGTTTTCCCAGACAGAACGTTTGCATTCCCGCCTAGCAACGTCTGTCATTTTGCCTCGCACCGGAAACAATTCAACCGTGACAACGAACATGACAACTGTGGCCGTTAAACGCTCAACTTGAATCCGCTGTATGCACATGTATGTTTTTTTTGAGAGTATTCATAATTTAGTGTTTAAAATCTTTTACAAATTATTTCACACTCAGTGTTTGTAAAGTAAAGTGGACAACTTACAGTTGTTGCTCATTCATAAATTGTGGAATGCACTTTTTAAAGAGTTTGGATTGAGAGTATGAAAGCAGAGTGAGTGTCAGCTAGAAATTTATTTTTGGCTGTTGGTCACTGCTATTGAAAGCCTCAGGCTTGACATCTAGAGATACATGTTTGGTCATACATAGCCTGCGTGGCCGGCGTTCAAAGGGGAGGGAGAAGGGAAGTTTGAGCGCGAAGCGCAAGCGAGGGAGAGCACGAAGCACGAGCTTTCAAATTGTCCTGCTTCACGCTTGAACTTCCCCTCTCCTTCCCTGCACCTCTCCTGTACAGTGTTGTTTCTCAATAATTACAACAGATACCACCTTTATCCCCATTCTTTCCTTTGTTTTGGTTCAAAGTGAAGCCACACTTAATTGTTGTTTTCATGTACTCGACCCAAACACTTATTATTTTAAGCACCAAATTTAAAATGTATTTGTAATCCTGTTTGTAATTTGTTAAATTCCAACCTGCTTCTGTGGAATCTTGAAGAAGTTTTTAAAATATGTTTTAATACTGTTTTAAACAGCTTAAAAACACCATTTCAAAATATGTTTCAATACTGTTTTAAATAGATTACAAATACAGTTTAAACAGTCAAAAACGACATGAAAAATATACTTTAAACACTATTTTTAATCTGTTTTTCAAAAATAGTTAAAAAATTGTTTTTAAAAAGAGTTAAAAAACATTTTAAAAATAGTTTACAAATAGTGTGAGAATTTAAAATATATTTGTAATCCTGTTTGAATGAAATATATTTTAAATTCCAACCTGACTCTTTGGAATCTTGAAAACGTTTCAAAATATGTTTAAAATACTGTTTCAAACAGCTCAAAAACACCATTTGAAAAATACGTTTCAATACTGTTTTAAATAGATTACAAATACAGTTTAAACAGTCAAAAACTACATAAAAAATATACTTTAAACACTATTTTTAATCTGTTTTTCAAAAATAGTTAAAAAATAGTTTTTAAAAACAGTTAAAAAACATATTACAAATAGTGTTGTGTTTGGTAAGGGTATGCACGTAACATTATAAGCGGGTGTAAAATATTCGATTACAGAGAAGTAAACAACATCTTATCGCTAAACTGTAAAAGTTAAATTTCACCTCTCGCCTGTTAGACCTCAACTAAAATGCTTCTCTTACTCTTGATCTTATAAGGATCAAGATTTGTGCCGAATTTGTGAAGAAAATGCTCTTTTTTTCGACTCGAAATGACCCACACGCTAATATAAACTTTATATATTTTTCTGTGAATTTTTCAGTGAATCAGTCAATTAAAAAAAAAAAATTAAAAAAGTGACCCCAACCTCGGCCCCGGCCCCGACCCGAGTCGGCGTTTTACCGACACCCACGTTGAATGGTTTACTTGTAAAACGCGACAGTTTGTCTAGACAAACTTGAATGTTTTACACGTGAGAAAACGCAAAAAAAGTTTGCCTTTCACGGTCGCTCCAAAAATGAAAATGGTAGTATATATATTTATTTGCAGGCTGGGATTTGTATTAAACGAGTCAAAAACGTCAATGTTGATTTCCACAGTATTTTGTTTTGATAAATAGTTTGCAAAGGGAAACTTGAATGAAGCTGAAATAAGCTTATGTACTTCGGTCGCCTGCACAAGGCACAATATTCCGAGAATTAATTTGACTGTTTTTAAATAAAGCATCTCATTTTCTTGAATGGCGATAAGTAGTATTCGAGTTTGGAGAAAAGTAGCAGAGAAGCAAGGCGTTTGAAAGGATAAATCGAGTCTGTAAAGCGCCGACTTGCAGTTAACCGCAATGGCGTGAAATCAGTGCGAATACACAAACAACGATTGACAAACCACGGTCATAAAACTATAACTTCACTTTGTTAATATGGAGAATGAATACTCGCCTTTTGGAGAACTTCAAGGCCTTCAATTCCACTGCTTATTTTCCCTTTCAAAAATCGGTTTGTGAGCAACTACATCGATTTTGGAGAGCAAAACTGTCATGGGTTCGTTCGTCTCGCCGCGAAATGAAACTCACGAAAGCGTTACCGTGGCCTGTGGGAAGAGATAGGAGAACCTTGCCCGCGCTGTGAACCAATCAGAAGAACCCTTTGAGAAAAAATAATTTTAATTATTTTTTATTTTTTTATTTTATTTTTTGAATTTTTTTTTTTTTGCCATCCGCCGTCCGCCGTCCGTCGTCCGCCGTCCGCCATCCGCCATCCGCCGTCCGCATCCGCCGTCCGTATCCGCACTTTACAGAGTCCCCTCGGAACTATCGGTCTGATAGTTGCCCCTTGGAAATTTGATGTTCTTAAAACTAGCATGTTTGCCCTCGAAGCTGCGCTTCTCGGGCTAATATTTGTTTTAAGAACATCAAATTTCCGCGGGGCAACGATCAGCCGATAGTTCCTCGACAGAAACACTCTATTGTTAAAATAGTGCCCGCCGAAGAAAAATACCCGGAGCCACGGGGTAACTAACAGCTGATAGTTACTCGACAGAAACCGGCACTCTATTGTTTAAATAGTAGAAACGCAACCCTGTTCTATAGACTCTATTCGCGAATCTGATTGGTTTTCTCATTGTTTTCTAGAACACGATCGTAGCAAGTTTCTAATAAGACAATTAGCTAAACGTTTCGCCCTCCTCTGCGTTTCGTCGACTTTCTGCTCATAGAAGTTGATTTAGCGCCCTCCTTCCAATAAGCGCTCTCCCCTCATTTAAACCTTCTCCAGTTGAATGTATTCTAGAAACAAACACCTCTTTTCCATTACTGCACCTTGCGGTATTCGAGCCTTGTATACAGTTGACCTAGTTCTATTCGCGAATCTGATTGGTTTTCTCATTGTTTTCTAGAACACGATCGTAGCAAGTTTCTAATAAGACAATTAGCTAAACGTTTCGCCCTCCTCTGCGTTTCGTCGACTTTCTGCTCATAGAAGTTGATTTAGCGCCCTTCTTCCAATAAGCGCTCTCCCCTCATTTAAACCTTCTCCAGTTGAATGTATTCTAGAAACAAACACCTCTTTTCCATTACTGCACCTTGCGGTGTTCGAGCCTTGTATACAGTTGACCTAGTTCTTAGTTCCTTCCTGGTAGTTTAGTTCGAGTTGATTTATATAAATTAGAGAGGATTTTACCACATTTGCAAATTGTAACTTGGGAACTTCAAGAACTTCAACTTGAGTTATTTTTTATTTTTATTTTTAAATTTCAAAGCCACCTAAATCCGCAGGCAAGTAGGAGATCTGGATACCAGTTTATATCATTGGAACCTCGAAAAATATCACTATGACTGCACGTTGAATTCTTAATCGGGAGGTGAATAATAACGGTTTTTTTCTAATTATAAAAACAAAGCCTTGAGCCTGGGAAAGAGACATCGGTTTTCTATTTTCCTGATAAAAAACACTGAAATATTTAAAACTCTCCGCAGCAAGACAGAAATAAATGTGTTATTGTAATTTAATGTGCATAGCTTTACAAAAAGCTGCGATTGTTTCCGTTATTCGTACGAATAAAATTGTGTGTCTGAATGTGGGCGTCACACGTATTTATTTTCAAAATCTATGCAGCTTATCAAATGGATAAAGTTTTAATTCTACAATGAGTTGAAAATATCCGTTGAAGCTAGCGTATTATTACAGTCTGCAATCTCAGAGTTTTAATAGGGCTCTTCGTGTTGTCACATATAAAAATGTTTTAATTCACTTTTTAACCAAACAATATTTACTTTTATATGAAAGCAATTTTAACACTCCAATTCTCTATATCACGCAGCTAGACTAATTTAAATTTCAATTGTTTTAAGGAAGAAATAAACAATTTGCCAAAAGACTGCTGTTAAAGAGGAAAATTCTCTAATCTAGAGTGGTAAAACTTGAATTGTAGCCTTGTAGGAAAAATCAGTTGTTCGCAACTGCGATTTCATAAATTTCCTTGGATCGATTTTTCCTTTAAGTAATATTCAGAACTATTACAAATTGATTTAGCTCTAGGGGCAATTTCCCTTTTCAAAAAGGTCGAATATTCGGTCAGGGTTTAAAAGCCGCTATCGGTTAACAAACCGGATGCATAAATTCTTATGATTTCATTTTTGACTTTTCTCATAATATAGCTGTAAATTCGAAAAACAAAAAGAAAAATATAGGAAACTAAAGAATAGCCAATTAATAACTGAAACAGGTCCTCGATGCAAGAAGGGTAATTTATATATCAGGAATTAGATCAAGTATTAAACCACATTATTTTCGATGCACCACTTTGCTCAAAATAAAATAAGTCATGCTTCGGAAAGTCAAATTATAATTTAATGTTTTTATAAGTGTTTCCCTTTTGGAAAGGTGTATTTTAATGTCTTCGATACTGCCTCACATTTCACAAAAACCAACCTTTATATTCCTTTACTCAATTACTTGCATTCAACATGATACCGTATTGCCTTAAGAGTTTATACCTCTCTTATTAAACAGACTTACCCAGGGATAAGAGGCTGTTGACTTGTTATAGACATTTTGATGTATAAGTCATCAGACCCTTGCCAGTTATTCGCTTCTACTTGCATCACCTAAACAAAACAGATTTATTAAAATAGTAAGAGTATCTACGGAGCTTTGAAGGAGCTATGTCACAGGGATTTCGCAGAATTTTGGCCTAAACTGTTCAAAAATTAATGGTAGGCACCTTAACTCATAAAAAACATTATCTATGAAAATCTAAAGGAAAATATAACCTTAAATTATAGTTTTTTCAAAATCCTAGTTTCGGGTTTATTCTTAAAATTTCGCACATTTCAAACTCGATATTCTAAAAAAAAAATATATTCTTATAGAAAAAATGGGGGGATTGCGGCTAATTCGTAAACATTTTGAAAGTTTTTTCAATGCAAAATAAGTAATAAAGAAAAGTGTGCCTATATTAAAAAAAAAACTCACCTGAAAGACAAATAATCCAAAAAATGCCAACATGATTTTGCACTGAGGAAGAAAAGCAATCTTTGGAGCGTGCACGACTTGGTTTTATTCTGAGGAATTTAATTATTAATCCATCTGACTGCATCCTTTACAAGACATCCATTGAAAAGGAGACAATCCTTTCAAAGTATTTTTTTTTCGGAGCAAACAAAGCGATTCTTAAATTATTTACTTGTCAGAGGTTTTGTCATGGAAGATGCACCTCAACGATTTAATTGTATTTATTTTTCATCTTATAGAGAACAGGTGTGAATATCGGCGAATATTCGCGTCACAACAATTCATATATAAACTTTTTTTCATATTTTCTCTTTCCATTCGGATGCCTCTATGAATTACTACTGGAGAAATAAATAGAGGCTTTAACAAAGAAATGCATTTTTATTACGATTTACTCTACAGAAGATATCTAACAAGGATCCGGTTAGCCTAACTACATCCTCGGAGACCCAGGGGCAGTTGGTGGGGGCGGGAGAAAGCCTAAACGGACGAAAAAATATCTTTCGTTCTTGATTTTTCCTCGCGATTTTTTTTTTGCCCGTGTAGACTTTCCCCCGCCCCAACTAACTGCTCTTGGGTCTCCGAGGATAGCCTAACGTGCTCTCTGGTTAGCCCGAATAGCACTTTGGTTAGCCTTAATTGCTTTCGGTTGGTATTTTTTAGCTTCCAAACGGATCCGGTCCGAAAGTCGGATCGGATAGGCCTTTTGTTTACAGGGACTGGACCTGTTGATTTGCAGGTTCAGTATTGGATCCGTTGCGGACCAATTCGAGAACGATCCCGTATAATAAACACCTAGATCGGTTCCAAACGGTTTCATATAAACTGAAGCCGATCCGCTCCGGGCCGGCCCTGTGTTGACGTAGCCTTTTTTTTTGCTTGCTTCGCTAGCCCTCTGTCACCAAGCCATCGCGTACTGCACTCGCGCTCGCTTTCTTTGCTCCTGTTTTGTCGTTAAAAATAAATAATAATAATAAAAAAAGGCAGCCTCAAACAGTGTATCCTCGTCCTGGTCTTCAGGTTCCATTGCTTGGCGGTAACCGGGTAACGCAGAGCATGTTGGGAATTGTTTTGGTCCCAATCTTTTCTGCACGGCGCGTATGATTAAGGAGTGACGCCTGGTTCGAGGAAATGCAAAGGAAGAGTGAAACAGCAACAAGAACACAGTGTACAATTTTAATTGTTTTTAATGAGCTTAGCTCTTTAAAGGGACTATGTCACGGCTAAGTTAATCTTATGTTATTAAATTTTGCCAAATATTCGCTATGAAACTAAATTTTTGCAAAGAAATTAATTCTTTGATACTAAATGACAAAAGCATAGCTTCCTTGCAGCTAAATGTGTCTCCCGGGCGTCATAAATTAAAGTTACAAGCAGACAAGATTATCTTTGAAAACTGTTCCGCCGGACCATATTTCAAAAGCCCACATCGCAATCCGTTTCAATCTTCGACACTTTTGGCCATCCGTACCTTCTTTTGCATTTGGTTTGTTATTTAAATATTCCTTCACTGTTTTAAGAGGTTATTTTATACATTTAAACAAATTTGATGGTCATTTCCTATGCCTAAGTTTGGCTAAAATCCGTGACACGGTCCCTTTAAAACAACATCTGAACAGTTTAATTCGTAACACGGCATTTTATAATAAGACCGTAATATAACTAGGTTCCAAACTCTTAAGTTAGGTAGTTTTGTTGCGGAAACAGATTCGACCGCAAAGTACCTTACATGAGGCACTTTTAAGATACGCTACGGCAAGGCGCTACTACGGCTACTACTTTCTCAAAAAATAAGATACTGCACATGTCACTCAGTCACGTCCAGCCGTAGAGTAAAATCTGACAACGTGAGTCGGGAGGTTTTGCCGTAGTGGTAGTATGTCGGATTTAATTCCTCTTTCTCCTTTAAGAGTTCCAAAGAATGCTATATCCTTTGAACGCAATTAATTGTAGTCGAACAGTTGTCGAGTTTTTCGCTCATAAGCTTATAAAGAATTAATTTTGACAAATTCGTTTAATGCAAAATTGTTTTTGCTTTGAGAGTTTAGTGGAGAATAGGTATCCGCTACCATTTTGCTTCGGTGAGTACTGGTACGTTACAGTCGGTAACTCAATATTCTTTGCGATATTCGTATTTTTAAAATTAAACATTTCATCTATTTTAATTGTTGTACGGTTGTGTATAGCCTGAATTTCAGACATCCCTCTGTGCTCGCCTGCTTGCCAGAAGGGACGTCTGAACACATTTGGGCCTAATGCCGTCCGGTGACGTCACTACACTTTGGTTTTAATTCATGCGGAAAAGTTTCTGTCGAGGCCATGAAACTGTGAAAGAAAAATCGCTTCAATAAAGGATTACAGGGTATAAAATTGTTTTAATAGTAAACTATTGAAAACTTGAGACAAATGAATGAGATTTTAATCGACTGCAGGCTATTTTCTTTTACGGAACCGATTTAATCTGAACTGATTTGCTTTATCTATAGCGATCAAAATATAATATGTTACGCAGCGAACAAATACAACACACTCGTGAGTACTTAAATGAATCAATTTAGACGTTTACAGAGGCATCAAGAATTGGAATTCAAGACAAAAATATCCTACTTGACTGTGGGCACTGAGTTCAGAAATCACTGGCTCACCGAGGCTGCAGGACATAAGCGTCGAGCGGCTTTGTTGACAATCAAGAATACATATAAATTTGGCAAAACACTGCATGTCGAGGCGACGAATGCCGCCAACTTAAAACCTACCGATTTCCATTACTATTCTTCATCCGTAGGTAAACTAATAAATTAATAAACTCAAGGTAAATGACTAATAAATTCATTTCTGGGAAGGTGAACTCTTTCGAACTCGTTCCAAACGTTTTCAAATTACAATCCTCGCGCGGTAAAATTCAGTCATAATTTCACATAATTATGCAAATAATTTTTAAATCAACCAATCAAAATCACTACCCGGTTTTCGGGTAGTGACGTCACTGGACGGCATTAGGCCCAAATGTGTTCAGACGTCCCTTCTGGCAAGCAGGCGAGCACAGAGGGATGTCTGAAATTCAGGCTAGGTTGTGTATTGCTGCTGTAGAAAGAATCTTTCGTTCAGAACTTTTCTTTTAGACCTAGCAAAGCACACAACAGCTGTCTTTCTTTGAGCAAAGTCATTTGGCTGTGCCGGAAAAACTAAATTAAATGGAATTTCAACTCCTTAAGCCATGTTTCTTTGTATTTCGCCTTGCTTTTACACTAAGGCCCCGTCTATACGGCCCGGGTAAATTTGAAAATGGAGAAATTTGAAAACGCCGCTTAAAATGTTTTCCGTCCACATTAAACCGGGTAAATTTGAGAAATGATACGCTTCTTTGGAGAGCGTTTTTGAAAAGTACCGCTTTCGGTGACCGAAAACGCCGTTTCAGTGTGGATGGTTGGCCTATCCGGGGGAAAAAAGATGCACTTTCAAATTTACCCGGGTCAGTGTGGACGGGGCCTAAATTTGGCGGACTGCCGAGACGTACTCTCCCTAGACCATTTTGGTTACGGTTGCCGTAGTAGCGCCTCGCCGTAGCATATCTTAAAGTGCCTATTACTTATATTAACAGTACTTACAGCAACGAACTGCCACATAACAGTAACATATACTTAAAATTATATTTATTTCTATTTTTATGACCTTTTAAGTCTTTTATAGAGAAATTACTTAACTCTACTTTAAGATGAAAGCCCTTGGCAAACGGTAACGTTAGTGGACGCAAGTAGTCGCAAGTTGAACTTGCGTACAGACTTGCGTTGGGTGGCCAAACGGACACGCAAGTTTAGTCACAAGTGCACGCAAGTTTAGTCACGAGTTGCAAAAAAGCCATTTAAAATGCTACGCGTTTCAATTCAGTAATTGAAGTAAACTGCAAAACTGCGTTCAACTAAAGTGCAAATTTGATCTCGACCAAAGTGAACGCAAGTCAACGCAAAAGCACGCAAGTCCTGGCCAAACGGAAACGCAAGTAGGCGCAAGTTTTCAACCCTTGTCACACGCAAGTCTGTACTTGAACTTGCGACTACTTGCGTCCACTTACCGCTTTAGACATGATGAAACAATCTACATTTCTGAAAACTTTTAATTTTTAAATCTTTCTTTAAATCTAGTAAAATCACTTTAAACTGTATAATTTTGTGACAACCTTAATTAATTACAACTATTCTTTAAAAATGCCACAAAGTGGAAAGACAACGTTTTCTTTATCAGACTGCTACAATAACTTTTTTGTTGCTCTTTGTCGTTTTTTTTCCTCTGTATTCCCTATCTTGTACCGCTGGTATCGGTTTTCAGCACTTTAAGGTCTTATACTTTGACGGGTCTGTACAACAAATCCTTATCAGTTGATGCTACAATAATGGTATCATTGAAGCATCATCAACAACAACAACAGTATAGCCTGTTAAAAACACCTTTAATTTTGGCTTTAAATGCTTATAACTCAAAAACGAGCTTGGTGACCCCCATTTTTTTATTATTGAACATTGATTAGCATGTTATGATACAACTTTCTGCGAAGTTAAAAAAAATTCTATCAGAGGCACCTTAAATTTTTGAAAATTTAAGTTTTTAACAGATTATTAACTGGTTATTATATACTGTCGCTATGGTAACCAGCGATGTCAATAAAATAACCAAAATGTATTCACCAATCACCGGGCATTTATTTGATACTATTATTGTAACTGCAACTAATAAAACTTTGTTGTACTGACCTGTCAAAGTATAAGAGCTGGAAAGTGCTGAAAACCAATACCAGCCACCTTAATTAAAGCTAGTATGGCAACTGTCTTAAATGCACCCCACCTTATGTCAAAATATCATTTTGTTTTAGCTTATATCAAACGAGTCAAGTCAAAGGGTGAAGTCTGCGTTCAGGGCAGCTTTTTCTGGTTTTCGTCGCATTAAGCGAGCTACTTTTCCCTCAGTGATACTCCCTTAAGAAAGGCAAAAGAAAGGCTAAAGAAAAATTTTGCGTTTGTAGTTATTATTTTCTTAAGGGGGCACAAAGCAGCAGATCAGACATGATAGAAACTGAAAAAACGACAAAAAAAAAACAAACAAAACAAACAAAGATAGACCTATCCCGCCCTCTCGAGATTTCCCGCGACTTTTCCGCTAATTTGTCGTTGTTGTTATCGCTGTTGTCGCCATATCATAAATCCTTTATTGACGAAGCGTAAGGTCAAGATGGCGGAATGTTGGCCTCGTCCTTTTTTGCGTGTTTATAGACCGAGACGAACAAAAAAAGACCTTGGCCAATATTTTTATCCATCTTGTTATGCTTGTCAGTGTACAGACAGGGCTAGAAAGTTATTCGGCTAGAAAGAGAACAATTTCTGCTTTCGTTCATCTTCCGAGAGGCACTAAGAGACAAACTAATCGCTCAGAGCGTCTGCTAATTCGTTCCGTCTTCATTGGAAAACACATCAACTGAAATGGCAAATGCACTACACCTTTGGTCTAATTCTACGTCTCACTAGAACAATAAGGGCGGAGACTAAAGAGAGATTAAGCTTTACGTTTGATTTTCTCATGAACGGTAAGAACCAACTTTTGCCGTTTGCCGCTTATAGGTCAAAGTCGGTAGTTTCGTGTTTGGTGTGAATACCTAAATTATTTTCTATTTTTTCTGATTCAATAATTGAAGACAAAGTAAACAGAACCGGCAATAATCTCACGTTTGCCGTTAGAACGTGGAGCTTAACCTCTCTTATAATTTGCCATCTATGGCAAACCACAAACGTATTCCTAAATCTCACAAATACCGCCTGTGGAGCAAACATTTTGCTACCAAACTAGTTATGTTACCGGTCTGGAATCCTCTAAATTTGATCGCCAATGTTGATACTTCCTAGGCTCACAACAGGTCTTATTGCACGGCGCTGGCACCGATATTTCACAAGTGATGGGTTACGCAGCAGTGTCACAGCCAAGAACCAGCGGTTGACCGCCTTTTGAGACATGCGCGGAAGGCGGGGCTCACGACGATGAAAAGCTAGTAAACAGGAGAAAATATTTCCAATTAGAATAGACCATATTCGAATTCTCGGTATTGGACTGGACCTAGCTTTCTATGGAGGCTAATGCGAGGTATCTTTTCAAATGCAAAAGCGTGGAACTCTTTTCATTGATATTCCCCGGCATTAGCCTCCATTGCAAGCTAGTTCCAGTCCAATACCGAGAATACGAATATGGTCTATTAGCACGGTAGCCCTAGACTCTAGTTCAAGCTGAAAGGCGTAGCATTATTGACCAAGCAATAATTATACTTATTTTGCAATTTGCTGCTGAAGCGGTTTACTAATTTGTTGTAGTGTTAGAGCAGGCCTTAATAAACCGTCATATAGACATTGCCTAGACCACAGTTTTGCTTATTCATTCCAGGAGAAAAAAAAAATAGATGGTTGTTGGGTGCCACCTACCGGAGTAATTGGTGACAGGCCTGTTAACATTAAGGACTCCCATTCTTTCTGTAAGTAAAGGAAAACGGTACACTGCTTCATAAAGGGTGCGATGAATCCAATTCCGATGGGCTGGGCATTAAACGGAAACACGCCGAACGAGCAAAAAAAAAAAAAAAAACACACGAAAGAACGAATGAACAAACGAGCAAACGGACGGACAAACTATCAATAAATAAGTGATACGTATTATCAGTTTGTTTAAAGGGACTATGTTACGGGGATTTTGCACTTTTTGGTCTTAACTGTTCTGAAATAAGTGGTAGGCAACTTTACCCACGAAAAACATAATCTTTGAACATATCGTTCGTTTTAACTTGAGAGTCGTCGAACAACTGCAAAGCAAGTAAAGAGGCAACGAGTCCGCCATTTGTTTTGCTTCGTTGGTGCAAACAACCGGAAAATACTGTTCCATTCCCAACAGGGAATACCAGGAATTTCAAACCGGAATTTTGGTCGAATGGAAAGCGCCCATAACACGATCTGACAGAAATCGGTTGTATGTAATATTTTTGTTCAAAACCGAAAACTTATTATACCACGACTTCTTTGCTAAAAGAAACCACTTCAAAATAGTTTGATTGGGTTCAGGATACTCGACAATACCGGTAACAGCACATCGTGTTTTGTTTTGATAACATCTAAAGTTTACCCGCCTGATCTGGCGAATTGCGACGGTCTGAACATTCACTGAATCATCCCGTATTCTCTGGCGATTTTGCAGTTGTTCTGAACGGTCTGTACCTCAGCAACAACTTTCAATTTGAAGGTTTAGTTGTTTGAAAACGAGTAGCTGAAACAGTATTTGTATTTAGTGGCCTTCTTCGGCTTATTTGAGCGATCCAAAACTTAAGATGTAAGCCGCGAGTGGGAAAGGGTGTTTTTGTTAGTGAAGTTATGCACAGTTTTCTTAAAATTTGTTGCGTGTTTTATTTTCTGTTGATCGTGTTTACCGTTTTCAGTGTATCTTATATTAATTTATTATGTTTTCATGTTGCTCCAATACCTAAGGGAATGCAAACAGTACGAGTATTCATCGATAATTTGAATTTTAAGCGCGGTAAGGGTACCGATGAATACTCATGACTGCCAAATTTAAGGTATTGTCCCTAAATGTCAGGGGACTAAGAGAAAGAGTCAAAAGGAAAAGTGTATTTGCATACTTGAAAGAACAAAATTGCGATGTTTATTTCTTGCAAGAAACTTATCGTCAAAAGGAGGACGAAAAAATCTGGTGTTCAGAATGGGGTGGGAAAATGTTTTTCACACATGGCACTACTCATTCAAAAGGCGCCTGTATTCTGTTCAAGCCAAATTTGGATAATTGCAGAGCTTAAAGTCGAAGATGATAAAATTTTAGTGGATGAAAAATAAATTTTAAATCGAATCCAATATTTCTACGAAGACTTGTACACATCCAAAACTTTTCTAAGTGAAGATAAATTTAATGAATTTATAGAAGATCTGAATATACCACAGCTAAATGACGAACAGCGAGACGGTATAGAACATGAGGTTACTAAAGAAGAGTGTAAGGAGATTTTGAAAACCTTCAGTCCTAATAAGACTCCCGGCTACGATGGATTTACAAAAGAATTTTATGATGCTTTCTTCGAAACAGTGGGTGATGACTTAGTAAACAGCTATAACGCAGCTTTTAAGAAAGGTGAATTGTCAATTTCACAGAAGAGAGGTGTAATTACTCTTATACCTAAGGATGATGAATATCTTCTCATTCTTGAAAACTGGAGGCCAATTACACTTTTAAACATGGATTACAAAATAATAGCAAAAGTGATTGCGAAACGCATCGAAACGCTACTCCCTGTTTTAATTCACGAGGATCAAACAGGTTTTGTGAAAGGGAGGTTTATCGGCGAAAACGTCCGACTGATCAATGACGTGATGAATTATCTGGACAACTGTAACAGCCCTGGTATAATGGTAGCTATAGACTTCAAAAAGGCCTTTGACTCTTTGGAATGGTCATTTATTTAACTCTGCATGGCTAAATTTAATTTTGGAAATAATATAATGCGATGGGTTTCAATATTTTATGAAGGTATACAAACATCGGTTTTGAACAACGGTTTCATGACAAACTTCTCTAGTGTAAGCAGGGGAGTGAGGCAGGGGTGTCCTCTCTCGCCTTACTTATTCATTCTCTGCGCGGAGATACTAGCACACAAAATACGAAGAACGGAAAACATCAAGGGGATCGAAATCTTTAACACGGAGATTAAGTTAACTCAGTTTTCCGATGATACAACACTACTTTGCGCAGATATCCCTTCTGTAGAGAATGCACTTGCCCTGATACAAAACTTTGGAAAGCTATCAGGACTGTGTCTGAATGAAAGAAAAACGAAAGCAGTTTGGCTGGGGAAAGATAAAAATTGCAAAGCTAAACCCCTTAATTTAAACTGGACAAGCGATGCAATCAGAATTCTTGGAACCTACCACTCATATGATAAGAAAAAAACCTTGAAACAAAACTTTTCGATCAAAGTACAAAAAATACAAACAGTATTTGATATGTGGCGCAGCAGGGATTTGACTATGTTTGGAAAAGCAGTGATTATAAGAGCACTTGGAATCAGTCCAATTGTGTATTCTATGTCCATGTTGGAAGCACCTAAGTCTGAACTTGAAAAAGTAAGTAAGTTGATTTTTAAATTCTTCTGGAAGAATAAACCGGATAGAATAAAACGAGAGGTGTTATATCAAAATATTGATAGAGGTGGGATTAAGTTGCCCAATATTTTTTTGATGAATAAAGCACTGAGGTTAAGTTGGATCAGTCGGCTTTTGGATGGTAGGCCATGTAAGTGGAAGACAATACCACAACACTTCTTAGACAAACTGGGTGGAATTGAATTTATACTGAAATGTAATTATGATGAGAAGAGCTTGGACAAACAAATCCCAGCATTTTACAGAAATATGTTATTGTATTTTAAAGAACTAAAATGCCTCTACGACAAAGAAAATCTAGAAAAATTCGTTCTATTCAACAACAAATTGATTCTTATTGACAAAAAGACCGTGTTTTGGAAATCTTGGTTTAATAATAATATTGTTACTGTCCAAGATCTGTTAAAAGACAATGGCGCGATAATGACTTACAATGACTTTACTAACAGATACAAGAACCTTAAATCGAGCTTTCTTCAGTTCTATCAGATGATATCAGCGATTCCAAAACGCCTGTTTCTTTTAGGCAAAAATAATAGCATCGATAAGGAGATTTTCCATAATGGTAAACCAGTAGCTTTAGGACAAAATACCAAAATAGATATATTTAAATTAAAATGTAAGGACTTTTAGACTATTTATTGAAGGAAGGTACACGCAGCCCACAGGCTTTCGGAAATGGTCCAACTATTTTAATAGTGATGTAACAAAAGAATGTGAAAACTGTCTTAAACATACTCAAGCTATTTGCCAAGATACCAAAGTCCTACAAACAACTTTTAAACTATTACATCGCATTGTTTTTACTAAACGAGAGCTGGCATTCTGTAATATTGCCAAAGACGCAAAATGTATCTATTGTGAACAAGAGGACTCGATAGAACACTGCCTTTTTCAATGCAAATCAGTGCTCGACCTTATTTCCAGTGCACGTAATTGGTTTGAGCAGAAAACAAACAAGTCTCTGGTTATAAATAATTACTCTTTACTCTTTGGAACAGAACATCAAACAGCTGATCACACGAATCAAATAGAAAACCTCTTTATTATATATCTAAGACATTACATAATTCATAATAAAGTGTGGGACAGCCAACTTAGTCTAAAAGAATTCCAAAATAAATTTAATAACTATTGTCGAACCTTGAAGATTAATAACCCTTTCTCAAATTAAATTAATCGTTAGAGATGGAAATGTACTGTACATAGTGTATTTAAAATTGCTTGATAGTGTATTGGAGAATTGTTATACTGTAGTTAGTTTTCTGTTTTTTTTTTTCTCTTTTTGTTTGTTGTATATCGTTCTAGTTTTACTTGTGCTGTACTTGTAACATTTTATTTTATTTGAATAAAGTTATTAAAAAAAAAAAAAAAAAAAAAAAAAAAAACGAGTAGCTTTTGTTTGAGATGTGATTCTGAAATCAGGTGAATTTTTGGTCACGCGTATACGGTTCTATTTAATAAATTCATCTTTCATCAGCGATTTGTTGTTTTTTCAATTACATAGTTGTGTTTCAACGAATATGTTGAATCGCTACGCGTAGATTGCTTTATAGCTTGAAGGAAAAATTTAGTCTCGGCTTATAGCCGACTGTTTTGGGTATATTTTTTGTCAGAGTCTAACTCGTTCTAAAAACCCAAAGATTACGATCTCGGCTTATAGCCGAATAAATACGGTATTTCAAGAAAACTGACATTAATACAATATTTCGGTTGGTAATTAAACAAGAGATGTAGGTAGTCAGAGATGGGCGATCCATTGGATCAAAATTTTTGGTTGAATTTCCGAAATTTTCAACTCCTCTCTCCTTTCACTTAGCTCAGAAACGTAGCTCCACGCTTTTTTAAACGTGAAGAATGCAAAAAGTTTACATTGGAAACACATACATGTCATCTGCTTTTATGACATCTATTGAAACATTTGGATGTACAAGATGTGCTCTTTACTCAGTATCGCATTCGTTTAAGACAATTATACGTGGTGTGCACGTATTTTCGAACTACCTTATTACATGAAATTTTCGCGACACGTTAATTTCGCGAATTTCGCGATTCCAAAAAAAATCGCGAAATTAAAGTGACGCAAACAATAAGTGTCGCGAACATAATATGACGCGAAAATTAAGTGACCACATTGTGTCAATTATCAAGAAATAATAAGTTTAGTACCACTAAAATCAATGTGAATGAATGTTGTCGTCCGAATTGACTCAAGAACAATTATTCATGTATGTACAAGCATGACCTACTTGTAGACAGGGTGAAAACTGCTCTGTTGTTGCTTTTGCCGAGATTTAGTCCCTCCCTTGCGTTTTTGTTAATTTTGAAGTTATTGTTCCTTTGATAAAGGATTATGTAATTCAAGGGCATGTAAAATAATATTACCAAGGAAATGTAAATTGTGTCCTACTCAAAAACGCGAAATTAAAGTGATTCAAAATACAAAATTTTCGCAAAATCGCGACATTTAAGTGTCGCGAAATATGCGCACCTCAAAATCGCGAAATTAACGTGTCGCGAAAATTTCATGTAATAAGGTACTTACCAAAGCTTGCCAAGCACTCATGTTCCAATAGCGCAGTTAAGCTATCTGCCGCAAGAAGACAAGACGAGCACTGATCAGTGTTGAGCAGCTGGAATGACCGCAATGTCGAACTTTGTCGATTTCCGGATGGGAAAAACTGGGCCCGAGCAGAAATTGGCGAATGGAACAGGATTTTCTGAGAATTCCGATTTTCCGGAATTTTAGGACAACCTCCAGAAGTTGACCAAAATTTTCGAAACGAGTTTTCAGAAACTTTCTGTTCCATTCGATTTTGTACCGGAATTTCCGGAAATTTTGGTCCAGGTCTAATTCTCTAGAGGCCTTAAAACACTTGCACGCATTGCGTGCATATATGTTTAACAGGAAACGAATGAAGGAGTGAAGGAGTGAATTCATTTCGCCCACTACAACTCTTTTCCGAGTTAAAAATGGACCATTGTTTTAAGTTTCCTGCGACATTTATTTGGGCTGTTCAAAAATCTATTTAAACCCGTGACATAGTCCCTTTAAAGTTCAAAGTCGAACTCATTCAGCGAAAAAGTAACGAATAAGTAAGTGAATCGTGCCAATAAGTATAAATGTTCCTTTACAACATCCATACAAACATGTCATCACTTATACATACAGCCCAAGTCACTGTACCAATATGGGATACACTCTCAACTATTACAAGAAATTCTCCCAATTATTTCCAAAAATAATAACCGAAACAAGTAAGGAGAACTTGTATGTTGAATAGTTTGATTGGAACTATAAGTACTCGAACTCGCATATACCACACACCTGCAGAACGCTCTGGATCTGCAAAATTGGAGCGTTGTTTGGGCCGGGTCGGAGCTTCTACCATTGACGAGAAAAAGACAAAGCAAAAGTATAGAAATCCGTACAATACAATACATACCATAGACCCTTTGCATAAATGGCGTCTGCATGTGAATAACAATACGTGTACATCCTAAGCCTCACGTCCACGTAAAAATTCCTTTGTCTATAAACATCCACACGAGACTAAGGATGTACATAGTGTTGTTATTTAAATTTGGGCGTTCTTTTTGCAAAGTGTCTATGGGAATAAGGCGAAAAATACACAATGGAAAGACATTTTTTTCATTATAAGGCAGACACTGGGTATTTTAATTTATAAGTCGTAATTTATAATATCTAGAGCACGTTTTTGTAGCCTCCCATAATCATTTGCGAAAACATATCGCAAGGAAATTAAATGCTCCTAACGTTGTGCAGTATACAGTTTCACTATTTTCTTAGCTAATACAGAGTGGCGATTCTGCGTTGAAGAAGCATTTCTAAACAACACACAAATCTAGACTAAATTTTAATAAACCTTTCATATATAGAGCAACTGGGTGTCGTAAAACCAAAAGCAAAGCAATTACCCTGGCAAATCACAAAGGGCATAAGACAATTCAATGAACTAATAAAAAAAAACGGAGCAAATACATGTAGTCGTCACGAAGTACAGGAAAACTTGCGCGAGCGAGAGACGATTGGCTTTGGTTATAGTTTTGATTTGTTGAGCAAGTGGCGAAAGATTTTTAAACAAATCACTAAAACGGGTTAGAAAGTAAACATTTAGTCATTTTTTGACACTTTTAAAGAAATGGGCATGATTTTTGACCGATTTCATGCCATTTCTTTGCCCAAGTCGTGAGCTTAGTGACCAAAAGCTCTTTTGAGGTGTTGAGGGCATGATGACATGCCACGTGAAGAGTAATTCCTGTTTATTTTGAAAAACTGAAGCAAGTTTTTACGACCTCTTGGCATTCCACTGGAAATACACTACTTATAACCGATGATTCCTTCTACTTGGGCATGGAGCGTTTTATTTCATGCCAGTTGTTCAAGAAAACGTTCCAAGATAGTTTTTTATCCGGGTTACTGATAAAAACGTCTCTTTCAGCATGCGTGTAAAATTCTCATGCCATTCTTGCACGTTTTTTGCGCGGCCCCCTTTATCTAGCGACCGAGGAAAGCCTGGGTACGATTGTCAGACGCTTAGAAAATCTGTCATGCCCAGCATGAAAACGGCTCATTTCCCGTTCATGCCCAGCATGAACCGGAAATGAGCCGTTTTCATGCTGGGCATGAAAAACTCCTTTTTCATGCTGGGCATGAAAAAGGCCCATTTCCGTTTCATGCCCAGCATGAACCGGAAATGAGCCGTTTTCATGCTGAGCATGAAAAACTCAAGGCCCATTTCCGGTTCATGCCCAGCATGAACCGGAAATGAGCCGCTTTCATGCTGGGCATGAAAAACTCCTTTTTCATGCTGGGCATGAAAATAAAACGGCCCATTTCCGGTTCATGCCCAGCATGAACCGGAAATGAGCCGTTTTCATGCCCAGCATGAAGAATGAGTTTTTCAGATGAGATGATGAGCCGTGTTCATGTAAAACGGCTCATTTTGCATGCAGATTGGACTGAACACAGAAATAAAGGCAATGATAAATAGGGCCTGGCCTCTGCAAATTTACCAATCCTAGCTTAACATACTGCCCAATGTCCTCGAATAGAACGCTTAATACTAGACAAGTTGAAACGTTTTTCTAGACTGCTTGGTGTTATATTAATGTAAAGATAAAAAGGGGGAATGAAACACAAAATGAATTGAAAAGATTTTTATTGAAAACCCAAATCCAATGGATCAGTCGACATTCATGTCATCATTCGATCACTGTACAATACATTTTACAATTGGCATAAAAATGCCAAATATAACAATCTTAACAGTTGAAAAATATCTTGGTAGATGCCTTAAAACTATGGAGACCCTACAACTGCGACCCCACTTAGTACTATACAAGCTCCTAACTACCCAACTCTATATTTTATTTCTTGTAAACGGACCAATAAGCAGCTGGCCCACAAAAACAAAGTGTTTTAGAAGTACACAGTACTGGTCCATTGGCCACACCCATCACATGACCAATGCTCACTATCTCGCCTAGGTGGGGGTCAGTGCTGCTAGGACTCTGATGCCCTTATCCTATTTCAGACCAAGTTCAGCTGGTTTTGTAACCATAATCAAGAGTAGAGCAAAATTTTCCACCCTTACCCAGACTAAATATTTTTCAAAAACTCTATAATTGTCATGGTTTACACTAATACTAACTGAAACAATATTTTATCAGTTTCTTTTCCTATTGTAGACTGATTTTTTATGCTCTGGTCAATTTATTGGGAAATTGTAGGCTATTCTAGACCAAAACTCTCAGACGTTTTTCCCTACCCTAGACTTAACTGCTTGAAAACCCTACCCTTCACAGTAGCAAATATCCTTATAGCCTAAGCATGGGATTAACCCCGCCCCCTTCTGATCTTATCCTATCTATAAATATGTTGATTGCTAAGGGAAACCATAAGGTTTTCCAAACATGTCATTATGGTCTTTAAACATTGAGTCCATGTTATGAACCAATGTATGTCAATTAACTACATGTGTAGCACTTGCATGCATTTATCCCATGACTAATGTTAGTTCATCCACTGACACACTGTCAAACCTGCAGATATTACAGCTAGCCAGTGAAAAGCTAGCCCATATAAAAGTTAGCATTTTGACCTAGCAAATCGGTCTGAGATAAAACGTTAATTACAAATTAAAATGTTAAGTGTGATCAAAACTCTGCATCTTTGTACTGTGTGCCAAGGGAAGAGAGAGGTAATATACATGTACAATCAATACACTCTGCAACCCATTAAACAAACTGTATGAACTCTAGTGACATCTACAAATAAATTTCTCATCGCCATCCACGGATATGTTAGGGATGAGTGGTCATCATCAAGCTCACTAATCATAAAACAAGATTATATCCCTTATGATTTCACTGTCACCATATATAAGTTAATAATGAATTAATGGATAGCTTGTGGAACTTCCCTTCAAGTTCATTACTGTTTACAAACCAGAAGTACAAAGCTACAGTTTACATATTTAAAATTCTACTAGTTTTTTTCCATTCCACACTTCTTTGCATTTTTGTGAAAGGTCTTCCTTGGCAACCCAGAAGGGCTTCCACTCAACCAGATATTCTTTTACAAGTGTGCTGAAAATTAAATTGAGAGTTGTTACATATAAAAGTAGTTTTCATAATGCATGTAAATGCTGTTAATATATCATAAAGGGCAGATGGGGATTAAACCTAGACTGCTAGATCACTGACTATAATGATATAGTTGTGCCCAAATTGTTGAAATGTAAGATGTTGGTTATACATCAAGATTTCTAATCTTGTACCCAGTTGTTTACTCACTTCATAGGAAACAATCTGCAGGAACTCCCAAGGGTTAAGAAGATCTGGGAAGATTACCAACTGAATTGGAATTGGATATGAATTACTAGTATAACCTGCGATCAGGCTTTCTTTTTTTTTCGCGGCGGAGGGAAGGCGAAAAAAGGAAAGCCTGATACAATTACTTGTGAAGTCGTCTGCCGCCCCCTAATTAAAGTATCTGTCAACGTCGTCGAGAATGTCGGCGATGCCATCAGATAAGCGTGATTAGCGCCTTCAAATTATATTTTTACTCTCACAATCGTGTGTTTGAATAACCCTTTTGAACGAGCTGATCGGATGGTTTTTAAAATTTGTTTTCTGCAAAGGCTGATTTTGTGTAAGGCTCAAATTAGACATTTCAAGGTTGTAGTTTTCGTCACTGGCACGATCGTCTGGTGGTGTGATGTAATAATCTTCGACACCATTGGTGATAGATCACGCTCTTGCCGAATTCCGTCGGAAGCAC
Source organism: Oculina patagonica (assembly GCF_052425735.1). Classification (NCBI taxonomy): domain Eukaryota; kingdom Metazoa; phylum Cnidaria; class Anthozoa; order Scleractinia; family Oculinidae; genus Oculina; species Oculina patagonica. The sequence continues at coordinate 30,644,852 of NC_135766.1, read as the reverse complement.
CGCCAATACATCTTTTCTTTTACAAACTATTCGTCGAATACACTCCCTTTGTTCGTCTTTAAATGTTTTGTGAACAAAACTTTTGAGATATTTTCTAAAAGCTAGAAGAACTCGCTCTCTACTTCATTCCGCTCAACACCCGCCATGATAACAATCATCTACGCGTGATATTTTTGGACCGGAAATTAGATTTGAACTCAATTAGCCAATCAGGATAGAGTTTTAATGTTGCCTTTTGTTTTCTGACCAATCAGAGAAAAGTCCAGATTCTGGACTTTTTACAGACGACTCGACAAGTAATTGTATCAGGCGTTCATTTTTCCGTTGACCCCTCCGCCGCGAGAAAAATAACGCCTGATCGCAGGTTATTACTAGTACTAATCCACAGCCAAGCATTACCCGTAAATAAATTAAAAATAAGAGTAGTCAAAAAAGAGCAGGAATTATTTTCAGGACAGGTCAGAAGCAGTTCAAGGCAAACCAGATGTTGCAATAATTCAACTACTCAGATGGACTGGGTGTTTTAGATATTTGTATCAATTGATTTCTCCATACATGAAAACAGTTAAAAAAATTCGAATTTAGTGGCTTACCATTCTTGAATTAATCTTCTCCTAGGTTACTTCTTGACTTGTTCTCTAACAGCTACCTCTCTGATAATGCATGACCAGAATAAACCTAAAATAAATTGAGCAATATGGCATTTTAATCACATTTTTTTTCAAATGTCATGCATTGCACCTTTAAAAAATCATTCATTAAAAGTATAGAAATCCATGAGTCATCCATTTGTTTACTGTATGTGGATGATGTATGCAGGCGATATTCAGCACGATTTCGCAGGATAATTGTTACCAGTAAATATCTGTTATGTATGGATGACAGATAATGTTAATATTTTGACCACATATTGGTAGTGCATGCATTTGCTGAATAATAATTAACAACTATTCACCAAAGTGGAGGTGGCTAGTGGTGGATATTTACCGAGCCATGAAAAATATGGCCCGAAAGTATACCCTCCGGCCAACTCTCACGCCTGCAAGTTGAAAACTTTGATCTCATGCCAACTCAGTGAGGCTTATGAAGCAATTTCTCATGCCTGGTCGAAAAATGTGAGTTATTACAACCATAACTTACACATGTTCCAGAAAAATGTCAACTCAAATCAATGCGAGAAACAAAAACAACTCTGTTTAAAATGAGTATACTTTTTCTGAAAATCTCAGAGTTTTGACAAGAAATGCATTGAAAACAACGTCATGTTTAGCCAAACCATCCTGGGACTGGAACCAGGACTCTTTCAGAACATCTTCGGAATACTTTGAAAGGCTTCGGAAATCTTCAGGGATGGTTGTGTCTCCTTCGGAAATCCTGGCACTCTCAGGAAAAAAATCTCACGCCTTTGACCCAGAAAAAGTTGGCAGGTATACAAAAGAGTGATTTTTGACTAGTTTTTCCCCTTCCACATACACTAATAACAGTGGTGGTTAATAAACTCATGCTGTATCAACCAAGAGGCAAAAAGTCATCTTCAAGCAATTACCAGTATTATTACACGACTAAGGCGGTCCGAGGGCCAATAACTAAATCAGCCAATCAGATTACTTTATTTCCGATCCCGTGAGGGCCGACATTTTCCAAGTATCGGACCGGGTTTTGTCCCGGATGATCCCGCGCTAATTTTTTTGCAAGATTTTTTCGGAGTTTTTATTGCTTTGAAAATGAAATGACCTTAAACACGGAAATAATTTTAACTCCTTTTAATAGCGCGCGTAAAAGTTTTGACGCACATTGTTTTCCACGACATCTACCGGGTAGTAATTCTCACTACACAAAGTTTCCAGTCGTGTAATAAATCTCTTATTAACCAAGCTTGCTCGGGACCGTACTGGGCGAATATTGGCCCTCGGTCTTTTTTGTACGGACCTCGCTGCGCTCGATCCGTACTGTCAAGACCTCGGGCCAATATTCGCCCAGTACGGCCCTCACGCGTGGTTAATAAGATATATGTATTAAGTTTACATTGTTATTCATTTAATACACAATATTAATCTGATCGGCATAATCTTCTTGTAATGCCACTTTCTCGCATCAAAGGCATGTTTTACTTACCGGTTTCCAAGATTTGAGAATTGGATATGTTCCATGCCTTCCTCTGCCTCTGCCAAACTGCCCCCAAAATGCTTAATCAAATTCAAAACAATTGATTTTGCCTCTGGACCTTCTTTAGAAAGTCGCTCAACACGGCAAAAATCTCTTTTCTTTGCTTACTAAAAAGAGAAAATGAAATAAACAAATAGATAAATAAATAAATAAATAATTAACTGCAGTTCGGAGTAAAGTATCAGGTAAATAATAAACAATTTGCATGGCTTCATTGTCACACCAGGTCCACCCCATGTAGTCCTGTATTAAAAATTTACTCACGTCGAGCAACTTTCAAAGTAGCAAGCGTCGGATTCATCTTCATATTAATTAAAAGTTTAATGCCCTTTGTACGGTCGCTTTAACAAATAATTCAACAAAGAAAAAATTTACCGAGCAACACAATGAAACGTCTGTAATCACAACATGTCTCAAAAACATTTCTTACATGTATGTCTACACATTGAAAAATCAGTAGTAATATAAGATATAAAGCATCACTACAGACCAAAATAATTAATTTTCTGCCACTTACTGTGATAATAACTCAGCTACTGGAGCCTCCTTTTCTGCAGTTGATTTCCGAAAGGAGAGAAAATTTTGTCGTCCAATCTATTGCGCTAACACACTACACGCCACTTGTCTCACGACATGAAATCTCGATTATATCCGAACAATTTTCGGACGATTTACCTGAAGAACGATTCTAAACAAATCCATTGGCAGCAAGAAAGTTCGGTTTTCTCCGGCTGACGCAAATATCACGTTGCCTGTTGAAGCTCGAGCACTTTCTTTGGTGAAAAATTTTTGCGGGATCTTCGCGGATTTTCACTCTCCGCTGAAAGACTCTTAATATTGGAGGAATTTATACACCTGGTGGTATTCAAAGCTTATTATGAGCAAGAACCGTTCTCCACGAGTGGGTAAGTGGAAAATTCTCGTTCGCTGCACGCATAAAGCTGCAAATTTCTTTACCAATATGCTCAGGTGAGTCCAAAATGGCCTTCAACAACTTTTGTTGTATCGATCTATTTGCAGGAGTCCGCCTCCAGTGCAGAAATTAAAACACGAAAATGGCCGGGTTAAAGTTTGCTCCGGAGGGAGGCTGCTGATCCTCAATCAGACAGAGAAATTCTACCGGGACCTGTCAAACAGAAAACAGAAGGTAAGCTTAAAAGTTCAGTAGAGGAAAGTACGGCAAACCGGCAATACGCAAAAGGCACAAAGAGTACACGTACCTCACTTACCTTAGATCGCTAAAATCTGTCCAAAACTGAGCTGAAAAAATCTTTTGGCGCCTCATGGCAAATAAAAGAGTTGGGACGTAATAAAAAGTGTACTACGAAAAGTGTGCAGTTGTCCTCAGCCAGTACGACCAACAAAACATACGAGATAAATTTTATGTAGCTTGCGCTCATTACAAGACAGCAAACTAGCAGCACAGGTGTGAAAATTGTAAGCAATATACAGCTGTACTTTGAAATACAATTTCAAGCAAACGGCCGGTCTGCGCGTCGAGCTGCGCGGTGTGACAGTGTGAAAATATTCCGTCAAAAATTGCCCGTCGGGGAGGGGGAGGGGAAGAAGACAGTCCTTATTGTATGATTATTATTTTTTTTTTAAAAAATTCTCCGTTTCTGATTGGTTTACAATACCCAGCTAATTTCAGCTTATTTGCTAGCACCGACCAAATTGGATGAAGATTTTCTTATTAGCCGAATGACGTAATAATTATTGGCCGATTGACGTCAATATTAGACAATTAACGTCACGCAACGACGGCCTTGATAACGCTGAGCTAGAAAGTACGAACTGATGGTCGCCAGGTTTGAACATAGCGACGAAAAAAAAAAAAAACAAATAAAATAGCTTAAAATATGAAAAAATAGAAAAAATACACAAAAAAAATTCTTCAGAAGAGAAACATTTAAATCTAGCAACTGCGGAGGAATTGGCCACTGTTTAGCGAAAAATCCACACCGAAGTGAGGACCCATTTAAATTCATTTTGTGCATTTAGTGCTCTGGAAATATTTTGAATAACTAATAAAACAGTTATTGAATTCGCGCTCAGCCGCATCGAGTGATTACTAATTGCGTGACAAGCCAAAACTGAACGTCAGCGTGAGAGTACTGTAAAAACCCACGTATAAGAACCTAAAATTTAAGAACCTGTTAGGCTTAAATTTTCATTTTTAACCCCCTTTTCCTAATAACCTATTTCGCCTAAAATTTTCAACAGGTTCTTATTTAAAAAAAAATAAGGAATTGATGAAGATACAGAAAACAAATTTTAGTTTAGACATGCCTGCTAGTACTTTTATAGATCATTATGAGTAATACAGGAACATATTCCATATCATATATTCCCAGTTATATTTATCTGTGCTGATCGCTAGTGCCCAATCAAATTTAGAACCGTTGTTAAAGAACCTAAGTAGCCTCAAATCCCACTAAGGGACCGATCATTATTTATCGCCTGGGGGGGGGGGGGGGAGCGGAGGATTATGGGGGGAATCACATGATTTTAAGGAGAGCAGAAGGGGGGATCTTTCGTAACTAAGAGTCCAAAAGGGGGGATCACTAAAATTTTTGGAAGAATTCAGATGCGGGACCACTCAAATCTGCTTGGATAATGCCAGTTTGAGAGCATACAAAATAAATGCGCCATTCTACTGGGAGATGAAAGCATTTACAGTCTTAATTTGTTCTAACACAACTTTATTTAAAGAAAACGGAAGCTGTCAAACTGGCGAATGTGCACATTTGAATTTATATTGGGAACATTTTGTGTTTGAACATGCTTATGCCTTAGCTAATATTCATCTTTGAATCTGACAGGTGAGTTCTAAATCGTGAACCATCTCTTCTAACAACTGAAACATTGTGAAATAGCATGCTCGTTTAAACATAAAGCATTTATTGCGTCTCTAGGGAATGGCCTCCTGTCTCAGCTCTATTCTTAATCCGATTCAACTGCTTCATCTGCCTCGACCTTAAAAAAGGGTGCTGCTTGCTCTAGATTTTTTGTTATGGTCATGCTAAAAATACGCTTTTCTAGCAGCCACAGCAAAGGTTCAGATTCAAAACGCCTCGTTGTTTTTTTTAGCAAAGTCAGCATTGATGCTAACTACATTAACATATATGTTACCCTAACATTCTCTTCGATTGAACCGAAAATTTGTTCCGCGAACTAGAGATGACGTGTGTTCTATAAGAGATGACATGCCCTCTGCTCGAGTAGTTTCTTCCTGGATTTTCGGACCTTCCTCTTATTAGTTCATTTCTTATTGACATTGATGATTTTTTCGAGCATAATGAAACTTCGCTTACAAGGAGTCACAAGATATGAACCACTCGATACATAGGCGTTCATCTTATAGAGCTTATCTAAACACACATATTGCTAAGCTATCTATTACGGAAATTCCGATCATATATTAATTACACCTTTTAACCAAAATGTTAAAACACTCGACATTGATGATTTTTTCGAGCATAATGAAACTTCGACAGGTTGATATGCGCTGTTGTCACTTGCCGTTAGAAGCGGACTGAAGTTCATCGTACAGCGTAGTGATTCGCCTTTCTGCTTCTTCTAAATAGGCGAACTCGTCGCCTCCAAATTTTTTGGCACACTTCAAATTTCTTACTCTTTAGTAAATTATTCGCTTTGTTCAGTACTAGTTTGGCAGCTCCTCTATCTAATTCTTTAGCGCTCGTCACATTTGCTGTTGTTCAAGCAGGTAGTTCCTGAACCCAGCTAACTTGTATTTATTGCCAGGGCTTCATGTCTGAACACTGAATATTGATGCGAAGTAATCGGGGGGGGGGGGGGGGGGAGCACGAAATTTATCAATAGTAATTAGGGGGGATCACTTCAATGCAATAACATTAAAAGGGGGATCGCCTAAATTTAACCATGTTTAGCACAAAAACCTCCGCCCCCCTCCCCCCCCCCCCCAGGCGATAAAAAATGACCATTTCTACAAGAACCCATTAAGGCTAAGTTGAAATCCATTTTTACTAAGGTTTTTACTGTATACATGATAAGTACAGCCAGCCTCTCGCATGTAACGAATGACCGTTTCCCCACCTGCTGGCGGCGAGGGAGGGGGGGGGGGGGGCATGTAAAGGATATGGAACAGTGGTATGAAGAATTAAGTCTAGAATAGTACCCAGACGCACGCAGCCTAACCCTGCACAAGAAGTGTAACTGACTCAATCGGGGAGAGATTTACCTGAGACGAACAATAGATGTTTCGTTCTTTATACATCTCTTATTATATTATTACTTTTTTTTTGCAGTGCAAATCACAAAAGATGTTTCATGTCGTCATCGCGTTGGAGAAGGATATTCCAGTCTACAAAGAAAAGTTGTGGTCAGGCAACAACTATGAAAACGTTGGCCAGGGGTCTACGCAACATGAGCCTTATCTGCTATTTAGACGCTTTGTACAGGTTCATGTGCAGCACACTACTGGTTGAAACTCTTTGTATAGACACGGGACCGAAATAATCGGCAGCTTTTTGTACGGCGGTCAAGAAATAAAGACACGGACCGAATTGTCGATTTATTTAAATGTTGAACATTGAAGTTACATTATCATCTTTCTAAACAAATGACAACTTCTCAGGCTTTACGTAATACAAACTAAGGCTTCTATTTAATTAAAGAACTTTCAAATACATGTTTTGTTTTTACTAAATTAGAAAAGTGTAACAGTTTGTTGATCAGTGCTCTGACTATCATAGTTCGGTCGAAATGTCCCATTCCTAACAAATAAATGTCAGACTTGTGTTAACATTTCAAAAAAACGCATCTTCTGGATTCATTCCATCAGTTTTGTAATGCTTTATCGGTACCATTCAGCAATAGAAGATAAAGCAGGATACGCATGAATACAAATATGGTTAGATATTTCTACTCGAAAAGACCGTTAACGATATTTGCCCTTATACTTGTTCAATAGTCCTCTTGACCGCGGGAAAGTATCAAAAACGGTGAAAAAATAAGCTTTTGAAAAAGAAAACTTTGGACTAGAAACCTCTAGAAAAACACTTTCATGTGCAATATCTCTGCACCGCACAGGCTTGCAAAAATACTGCAGGAATTCAATAAATAATTTACACTACAAAAGAAGTAAATAATGAAAAAAAAAAAAAACATGAAGACAGGAAAAATCTCCGAGTCCTTGATTTCATGCTGGGCATGAAAACGGCGCATTTCCGGTTCATGCTGGGCATGAACCGGAAATGAACCAATTTCATGCTCAGCATGAAAAATGAGTTTTTCATGCTGAGCATGAAAACGGCTCATTTCCGGTTCATGCCCAGCATGAACCGGAAATGAATCGTTGTCCGAATCCAAGACAGGAAAAATAAAGCCCAGGGCATGACGCAAAATTTTTCATGCCCTAACAATGAGTTTTTCTTTTACTGAATATTTGCCATTAAAAAACATGCCCAGAGCACGCAAAATGACTGTGTACACAAAAAATGTCCAGCAAACTCCTTTTTTTGACGAGCAGGGCATGGAGAAGAAATTTTCATGCCGACAATACCAATTTCCCAATTTTTTTATGAATGTTTACTTTCCAACCCGTTCTAAGCGAAGTTATGCAAAACCGAAGCAAACGCGAATTACTTTTGAAATTGAAGTTTAAACCGCCCTATAAATAAACTTAACACTTACGTTCCTGTAGGGGCTGTTGATCTTTGTTTCGGTCAAGAAGCAGCTGGCAGAACACAAGCATAACGGGATGTCTGTGGGCCACAAGGACAGTTACAAAGCCAAGGTACGCAACGAAGGCTGAGAGGGAAACAAAAAAAAGACAATGTATAAAAGAGCTGTCTTAACTCAAGTTATAATCATCAAACCAATTTTTCTTGCGTGCGATTGGTCTGAACACGAACTTTGTCGCAACCAAAGCTGGGGAATAATTATTTAATGATATCCCCAGTTTGAGTGCAGGCGAATAACTTTTGACATGAAAAGGTGTTTCCCAAAGAGAGTGGACCTGCGTAAAAAACATATTTGGAGGAAAATAAACACATAAATATATAGAGGAACTGGATATTACACGATGGCGAGAAGATATGAATTTTATGTTCGAGTGGCAAACACAATATATGTGTTTGCCACGAGAACATAAAATTCTCAAACTCATTAATAATTCATGACGTTATAAGCCAACCAGAGCGCCCCATTCGGGTCAGGTGGATGAGTTGGAAACTCAATGAAACACCAGTTGAAAATCACTAGTGTTTCATCACGTTTTCATCACTAGTGTTTCATCACGTTTTCATCACTAGTGAAAAAATTGTTCTTAATCTGCATATTCATATGTTACTCAAACACAGCTTTACATGAATCATTAATTTTTAATAAACAATGACCAGGAAAAACATTTCAAATTACAAACTGACAAGCCTAAGTCATTTGAAATTAAAGTTTACAGTACATTTCTTAAAGTCGCCAAAACAGACTGGCATAGTATCCATATCCACATTCTGAGAAACTTAAGCGGCGTAAGCGGCGTAGCGGCTGAACTTAACGGCTTAACGGCTTAGCGGCTTAACGTAAGCGGCTGAACTTTGTGCAATTCATACTCTTTAAAAACTCCACCAACCTCGAGTATTGGAACATTGACACTTCGCACTCGTTGCCAATCCTCAAAATCCCTATTGCCCACTTATTTTTATATCTGGTGACTTCGGTCCTCTCTCACGCAATTCTTCTTCCTCGATTGTTTTCGGGGAGCGAAACCTTCCTTCGGCCATGGCAAAAACAATATTAAATCCATTCAAGTTCACAACGCTTTTAGAATACAAATTTGGTGCAACGCGAAACTATTGGATAATTAAAAACAAAAGCTCAAAAATAAATGAATGCCGACTGAATAAAAAATCAAATACAAGGCATTTTAAAGAAAAATGGGAAAAAATACGACATGATAATTTGTATTGTTTCTTTAGAGAAGTCATTAAAATGTGCATCGTGTTTCATCACGATTTCCAAACACTCGAAAAAATGAGCACTCGGCCGAAGCGGCCTCGTGCTTTCATCTGTTTTCTCGTGTTTGGAAATCGTGATGAAACACTCGCACTCGTTTTTGAAATAGTACTTCATATCTTTGAGCAGACGTGTAATGTTCTGTTTATTATATAGACTAAAACTACAGAAGTGTCAAAAGCACAAACCTCTAATATGTAAACTATTTGCACTTTGGCGGCTAGAATTTCTTTACTATCTCTTCTTTGTCTACTTTGCAAGAAACTCCTTGAATAGTTTTTAGTCATGCGAAGTTTCCTTCTTCATCTTTGTATTTTTCGGCTCCTTATTGAATGATTTTAAGGTGGCTTCAGTGAACTAAACTTCTCTATCAATGGCCACCTTTCAGCGGGCGTTTGGCAAAGTTTGGCAGCCGTACGCGTGTAATGGCGCGAAATGACGTCATCGATATCCTCACTACGGTCCAGGATGTAATTTCGTATGAAATTTATCAGTGGTGTATCGCGTCTATATAATAAACCTCGATATTTGTTCTTGAATGATAATACAAAAAAAAAAAAAAAAAAAAATTAAAAAAGAAAATGTAAATTGTTTTTCATGAACAAATTATCAAAACCTTTAAACGCTAACAAATGTACTCCCACATTTGACCTCGAAAGCAGAGCGGTCTTGTGTAAGAATATTTTAGAGAAGGTTTCCGTTGAACATTCGAGCAAAAAGGAAAAAAAATAAAGTTACCAAAAAGAGCTCATGGCATGGTTACAGTTTTAATTAAGTCAAAACGAACTAATGGAAATGTTCGCTCTCAAGCTGACCTCGCAAGAGAAAAACTAATTTAAAGTTCTCCAAAATGGACGTTTCACGTCGATCAAACTTGTAAAATAAAAGGTGTTTTAAGCTTTTCATGACGTTTAAAATTAACTTTTTCGAGAATTCTTTGGAATTAAATAGAAGAGTTAAATAAAAATAAAAAATAAATATTATTATGTTTATAGTGTTTATAGTATACGTTTTTAATGAACATAACAAGGTTAAAAATCCCAACTGGCAGGAGGTAGACCAGTTAGCTATATACAAAGCGTGGTCGAGGATTTGAACTCGGGACAACCGAGAAACAAATCCAGCCAGTAGCAAGGGCAAGTCTTGAACCGGGGACCTCCAGTTCAAGACCTAAACCACTCGACAGAGTTCATAATACATTAGCGCTAGCAAAATGAGCTAAGCACCAATTGTAGAGCTCGACATACCTTTGTCCCATGTTTGGAATCCTTGCATCAGGGACGAGCGGTCAATACGAGAGATAAATATAACTCCCAGGAACATTCCTTTTAGGATACGCATGGAGCATGAAAACATTCCAAGCAGAATGTTGTAGAAAAAGAAAAAGTACGACATGATGGAGAAAAGCCGCCTAGCAAAAAAAAAAAAAAAATAGATTGAGAGGTACTCAAAATTTTGTACCCAGCAATAAACTGCTGTTCGACTCTACTCACATTTACCACGGGTTAAATGTGTCCTGCTTTTAATTTGTCAACTGTAAAATGTAAAGTCTATTTTTTGACAATTTCATAATGGTCTAATCAGATGCGTATGGTTCGGTCATTAAATCACGTTAAACAAAGGATTCTAAAAAATACAAAGTAGGTAAATCACAGTACGCTAGCTAACCAAGACTTATTCCAACAACACCAAGCTAAACCCATCTTTGGCATTTAGGTGGCTTTTTATTCGTGTAGTACTTTTTTAATGCAAAAGTTAACTGGTTAACAAATACGTATGGGAATGCAAGTTGATATGTGACCAATGTTTTTTTTTCGGTATTTATCCGTACTTCCTTATATACGAGATGTCCAAAGCACAGGAAATTTTTTACTAGTGCCTCTAGCAACGGTGAAATGTATATCTCTTTGGGTACTTTGGTTTCGGTCAAGTTGGCGGCAACAACAAGAAAACCTCTTCTTTGAAAGATTATACTGTGTTACGAATGGATTCGGTTTGGTGAAGTAAACGTTTACCAGACTGAACGCAGGATTCTCGGTAACACAACAATTTTACTCAATTCCAGCTTAACATGTCGCACCCTTCGACAATCAACTCAATATTCTTATCGTCTAAAGTTCTTCTCGGTAAATCTCTATCACGTGACCTAAGCGAAAGTCTAAAAATAAACATCCTTGTGGGAAAATACGTCACATGGACAATGTCACGAACAATGTCACGCTCAGTTTCGGAAGTAACACATTTTTTATGTAACATACTGCATGTCCTACTTGTGTACCTGTTATCAATGGCGACAGTGATGTTAGGATACGTCCTGTCTCGGAAGACGAAATGTGCAAGAAACAGCTGGAACAACACCAAGAAAACGGCAACGCCGACCGTTGGCCTGAAAAAGAATGAACGGTATTTAAGTAGAATGGTTAGTAGAAAACCCTAAAATCCTAATACCATTGACTATGCAGTAAAATTTATTATTTTCTGTATTATATTATACCGTACAACCTTTCAATTCTGCAGATGAACACTTATGTCCAGGATTGAACGCAAGTATTGTTTAATAGGTACTTCATGTTTGACTGTGTTATATGACATTTACATATTGCTTTATTTTTGACAGAATTTGGTGTGTTTTAGGGAATTTTTATTAATGAGGACACTTTGTGATGCATGTTATGAGGAACGCGCATCTTATTAGAGTTCAATCCTGGACATATCTGCAGATCAACCTCGAGGGTACAACCCATTTAGGTCCTAAAATGCGTTATAGTATTTTTAATCAAGATTCCAGTCTCTCAAGAACACAAACACCATGACAGGCAGGGCTTGAACGTCGACCGCTAGAACAGAATTTCAGCTCACCAACCATTAGGCAACTGCGTCTTCCAAATTAAAAAAAAGAAAACCTGCTTCTTTTATCTGTCGCACTATACTTATTCTTATCGAACAATTACACCTACCAGTTTTATCAATCATTATAAGATGTTGTTGACAATAGAATGCTTTTTCAAAGATACTACAGCAGTCTTCAAAATGTAGGTATCTGTCTGTCTGTCTGTGAAGCAGTTTTTAAACTTATGGAATTACCGTATTAAAATAAACGTCAATCAATCAATTAATCAATCATCATCAATCAATCAATCAATCAATCAATCAATAATAATCAGTCAGTCAGTCAGTCAGTCAGTCAGTCAGTCAGTCATTCAGTCAGTCAGTCTGTCTGTCTGTCTGTCTGTCTGTCTGTCTGTCTGTCTGTCGGTCGGTCGGTCGGTCGGTCGGTCGGTCGGCACCTCCCCTCGCATGTGCTGTTACTTTTGAAGGTTAACTTGCATACTGAAGCCGATTATTATGTTATTTTAATGAAGGGCCTTTATTTTGGGATAAAAAAAAATAAGGTTAAACTTACAGAAAACCTAATCCAATGTCTTCGAATACTGCTAACCATTGTGGGGAAAGGACTGATTTCAAATTTTTGAAAATAGCTGCCAGCACAATTGTCACAATGGATAGAAAGCAGGACAGGGTGAAGTAACCTATAGAAGAAAAAAAAAACATAAAATAATGACCATTCGACGTCAGATTACACTACTTTATTTCTCCACCGCTACACCGGAAAAAATATAAAAGTGATGTACTGTAAAATGAAATTAACGTTGTTAATTAGAACTTCGTTTGCCGCACAAACAATCCATCACAACAAGCCCTTTTCCTCGTACCTATTAAGGAGTATGCTATTTGATATCCAGAAAATCGAAGGCTTTTTCCCTATGGACAAAAGTTTAGAAAAGAACAGTTGTAAAAATGCAAGCCCAACCCTGGCAAATTACTAAACCATTTTAAGACAAACTTTTGCTAACGCGAATGCATAACTTTGTTACAATAAAAAATATAAAACAAACAGCGGTGCAAACATGATAAAATAATAACAGAGGTCTGGAACCTACAATCTTAGTCAAAAGTCGTTGACACATTGACTTTGCCGCGCAGATTTTATAGCAAATTTGCCACTTGTTTTTACTTTTCATCGCACTCCGGCAAAATACCCCCTCTCCCCATCCAATGTTGGATGATTGTGAGAAGGGCTTCCAAAAACAAACTACAACATTGATAGGGGGAAGGGGTTTGAAAAAGGGAAAAAAAGTGGGTCCTAAAAATGACAACGACTTTTTACACTTATTGTGGCCGGTTCCAGACCTCTGCATTGTTTTATATTTTTAATCTAGCTGCGATGGCCAACAATATATGATAAGGTTCTTGTTACGATATTTTTTGTGTGTTTGTTTCCCATAAAAAAAGATTTAATTTGCATGAAATTGTGCTTATGCCTTTTCTCGGCGGCCAGCAAAAGAGTTTAGTTGTGCATTGCTACTGTAATTTACTTTACCATCTGTTTCTCATAAGCATAAGCTTAAAAATTTTTCTAAACAGACGAAAATAAGAATTAAAAGAAAAAAAACAATGCCACGAACTGTCCTAATTTGGAACCAAAGTCTCTTAATTCCACTGGTACTCTTTATTTAAGGTACTTGTCACGGAAATTTCGCAGAATTTTGGTCTAAACGTAACTGTTCTGAAATTTGTGGAAGGCAACTAAACCCATAAAAAACCAATATCTTTGAACATCTAAAGAAGATATAATCTTAATTAGCGGATAGAAATCAAGCAAAAGCTACAAATATCGATTTTTTGAATACGCGCGGAAACAATTTGAAAACGTTTGCCTAACGTTTTCAAATTGCAATCCGTTTCCATTCGCGCCATCTGCCACCAATAATGCTAGTTAACAGTTTCAGTGCTCTGATATAGCAATTTTTAATAAAAATGGACTATTATTTCTAGGTTTTATGCGACACAAATCTAAATTTTGGCTGTTCAAAAATCTGGTAAAATCCCTGACTAAGTCCCTTTAAAATGAGAGTCTTGAGAACTATTATCCAGGCCTCGCTCTCTACTTCTGTCACTCTACACTTACCACCAAGGCTGCAGGAGAAACATACACATCTCGAGAAAACGATGTTTCACCTCGATACATCTGTAAAACGTGTTCCCTAAAAAAAAAATTAAATGTGAAAGGAAGATAAGTTTACTTAGCACTATAGGCTTCATTATCCTACACAACTTGTAATGAAATGCCACTGAGTGATAACTTGTGGGATGTATGTTATATTTTGCTTTAACTTAAATCATGCATTGTCGTGAAAACAAAACATATTGTTAGACTGTCTCGGCTTTTGGCACAATTGGCAGGTGTAAGAAGTCGTAAACTTCAAGATGGTGTATCATCAGCGTAGATTTCCCTCTGTATCTTGTCTTAGGGCCTGATTGCATAAATCCGGAGTGACTTTCATTCCAGAAAGAGTTCGAAGTTCGTTCTGCATACACATGACAAAGTGGACCGAAAACATGTTATAGCACTTCCTGTTTAGCCCAAGCAAGCAGCCCTATGGTCAAATTGCTTGTCAAATGTGGCTATTAATGGGCTTAATAACATTTTTTTTTGCATGATACCTGTGCCATTTTGGCACACACGTGAAACGCCTTTGGTTGAGCCGCTCTGAGTTCAAACTGTGGCCTCCGTATGCGGATTCATCTCGGAACGAAATTCGTTTTTCGTTTACACAATACCAGAAAAAATATCATTACAGAGGGAAAATTTCATTCCGGAATGAAAACCGGAATGAACTCATTCCTAAATAAATTAACTTTTGTCGCGGTATCATGTTAACAGATACAGAGAAATATATGGGGATAGAATGAACTCATTTCGGAAAAAAAGTCATTCTGGAATCAAGTAAACAGGACCTAACACAAAGATACTACGTTAATTAACAAGTTGTCAAGGGGAAAAAGGCCGCATGTAGCAACACCTGTAAGTTCCTTTGCAATAAATTTTCTTATGGGGAAATAAGCGGTCAGTAATACTACAACAACGAAAAAACGAGATTGAATCTACTGTAAGCACGGTAAATTGTGTATCTGAATTAATAAATTTAAACATGGCTTTCCAATCTCACGGAAAGGTCTTGGACTTTTCACCGATAGTTTCTGGCTCACATATCTTGCATCGCCCGAACAGCCTCAGAAGGGTGGCACTCGGAGAGGAAGAAAGGGTAAACATTCTGACAGAAAAGGGCAATAGACCACACACGGGAAAACAAGGGAAACGCGGGAAAATTTACAGTAAATGTATGGGGAAAATGAATAATCTAATGTCGAATAATTAATGGCAAATTCTAATTCCGAAATATTTTTGAACTACAAACTCAAGATACCGGGTAAACGAGTTTATTGATCAAATTTGGAGAATGTAGTCTCGCAAGGAAAGCCGCAAATGTTTCTTTTCATTTTTACATACATTTGTCTGAAATCCGAGCCGCCATTTGCGCGGAATTTAAAATTTAAGCATTTGTATGAAAAAACTAAAAATGCGATTTCTCGCTTCCCAGCAGCGTAGCTGTGTCCTTCAAATTTCATCAATAAAATCGTTTGCTAGGTATCTTTACCTTGCAATTCATAGGAATTGCAGAATGTTTATTTGCCTTATGTTATTGGGCATCGAACTCCTCGCTTTTCCCATACATTTACTGTAAATTTTGCCGTGTTTTCCCCCCAACCAAGATGGCGGCAGAAACCGTGGAAGGGTCTATTGTGCAAACTCACCGATGGCATTTCATGAAATGAAGCAACAACAGGACAGATACCAGTGCTGACACAACCAAGCCTCCCTCAATCCCACCTGGGAATAAAAACGAAACAAAACAAAAGAGATACAATCCACCAAAAAGATTTATTTTATTTTCTCCGCAAGGCGTTTTTTATGATTTACTCCTTATGAGATGACAACTGGAACAGTTTGGCGTAATAGACGTTTCTTCTACGCCAAAAAAGGATGATCATACAGAAAGCCAATCAAAACAAATGAAATCAAACGAAAAAAAGAAGGAAGAGAAAGAAGGAAAAAAGAAAATGTAAATGAAAAAACACCTTAGACATACAGTTCTGTTGCGCTAAACGATTCTTAAATAACTCATGACAAATCATTAAATAACGTGTCAAGGTATTTAGCACTGCTGTGCTAATTTTGGACCTGACTGGAAACGGATGAACGAATCAAGCTTAATTATGCAGCCTTTACTTTAGCCTTTAATGTTCTAGCTGATTTTGGAGCAATAGTTCAAATTGCTATACGTATAAAAGGCCACTAAAAAGAATGAGGAAAACTTTGCTTCGACATTTCGGACATTAAATTCGTTTTTTGTTGGTGACCAAAATAACTTACCAAGAAGTACATCAACTGCATTCTTGCAAGTATCAGTGGCACAGGCCTGAATGTACACCCTCCTCAGCAAATCAAAAAACGCGAGTAATGTCACAAGAACCTGAGAAGAGAATAAAACTGAGGGGATGGAAAAAAGACTTAAAGATAACATTTTTGGCAGAAGCCAACATTAAGAATAACGACAACGTACAACAACAGCAACAACACATTTCACGAAGTGCGTGTTAGTAAGCTATGCCCGAACTTGCTGCAAGATGGTTGGGAAATACGCGGAAAAAGCGACCAGGAAGGAAGGAGGGAAAACTAGTCAAGAGAGTTAAAAAAAACACAATCCCGTAGTTCTAACTTCCATCCCCTACTCGAGGCTTTACAAACATAAAACAACACCCACACGCAAAAGCTTTCAGAACGTATCGACACGAAAGTTAGGCCCCAGAACACAGAATGTCGTTCAGAGTCATGGATCTCTCTTCCGTTTAGTTCTTTTAAAAAAGACTTTGCTGCCTCGTATCATATGAAGCTATAAACTCTTCATCAAACAATTTTAAATTAAAATTATAATTTTTGCATAAGCAGTCAACGCCCCTTGGAAGAAATTGGAACCAACCTCTCGACACATAAAGAGACAGATAGAACAGTAATTCAAATTACCTGGTAAACCGTTATACCACACACCAGCATGGTTGAAATGAGTTGGGTCGAGAATACGAAGTCTGAAAGAAACAAATCACAGACTGAAATGAATTAAATGATCCTCGCAGTGTGTAAGCAATTTAAGCAATTGCATATAGACTGCAATATAATCCGTGGGTCATAGGGTCATTCATTTTTCTGAGAAATTGAAAAATGAAAAATGATTTTTTTTAGTTGGATTTCATTTTACATTTTTTCAAGATTAAGAACGACTTTTGAAAATTACCGTTTTCAAAAAAATGAAAATGGCATATTTTTGAATTCATTTTTCAATTTTTCCCAGAAAATGAAAATTGAAAATTTTCGAATTCATTTTTCAATTTTTCACGCTCTTGATACTAAATCCCCTCTCGTTAGGGAAGATAGACTGCAAAATCTCTGAAACTTCCTCGAAAGTCTTGTTCTCATTTTCGATAAGTTCACGAACAGTCAACTCACTAACAAGATTCTCCATCGCCGCCATCTTGGTTCATGCTGAACGTGGGCCCGCGAACTTTATGGCGAATTTTTTGAAATTCGATAAGCTTAAATTTCCATTTTTTGAAAAAAATTGAAAAATGAATTCGAAAATTTTCAATTTTCATTTTTTTGGGAAAAATTGAAAAATGAATTCAAAAATATGCCATTTTCATTTTTGTGAAAAATTGAAAAATAAATTTGGAAACGGTATTTTTCAAAAGTCGTTCTTAATCTTGAAAAAATGAAAAATGAAATACAACTAAAAAAATTCATTTTTCAATTTCTCAGAAAAATGAATGACCCCAAGACCCACGGATTCAATATAAACGTGGCTGTATTAAGGCCGATTTACACGGTACGATTTTGTCGCATGCGACAAGCTTACGACACGCCTACGACAGTCGTAAGCGAGTTGTAGGTTCGATTTACACGACACAATTCGTGTCGTAGGCCTGTCATAAGCATGTCGCAAGCGACAAAATCGTACCGTGTAAATCGGCCTTTATGAAGGTGTCAGTATGGAAAGGATTAACTGTGAATAATTCTATGTGGGAGGTTTGTCACATTTGAACATGGCCTAGCTTTCTAGAGTCACCTGTTGCTCAGTGGTAAAGCTTTCGACCAATGTCCTTCAAAAGGTTGTAGGTTTGGCCCTGTTGGTAGAACTCGCAATTTTTTTTTTTTTTTCGCGAGTAGCATGTTTTACTGAATGATCGTATAAAACTTTCTAGACTTTCCCAAATTAAGCCGGCCATTCTATCACTCGTTTCTCGCGACTTTGTTGCTCGTTATCGCAACTACGTCGCTCTTAAGAATCGACTTATGGCAAGTCTAACATCTTTCATAAAAGCAAATTAATTTATTTACGCACTATATGCTAAATCTTACAAGATTAAACCAACCTTTTCTTGGTTTGTATATAGGATACAACAACTTTGGATACCATTTCATCTCTTCAAAATCTCTGGAAAAATAATTGAAAAAATTCTTATAATCCTTGTAATGTTCATGCAATTAAGCCCTGAATTTTTTCAAAACTTATAAATGAAAAATAACCGTGGAGGACACTACAGTAACAAGTAACAGCCACGAATGGAATGCATGCTTCCGGCTATTTTTTTTTTTTTTTATTTCTTAATTAAAACCATTTATGTTTGCACAATAACTATGAAAATTCTCGCAGTTCATTGCTTGAAAAGTATAGTCTATGAGAGTATAGACGGAAATGACGAAACTTGTACCGCGCGCGATAACTCGGATATTGTATAAAAGAGTGCAAACCATGAAAAAGTTTGAACGATAATTTCAATACAATGCTTACGAGACTGATCCTGGATTTATCAGCTCCTTGATGTGGGCTATCTCTGGTTCTTTAGCCAAACGAGTATCGGAGATTTCACCACCTCCCTAAAACAGATAAATAAAAAACCATGACGCTCCTAAATCAACATTTACTATTATTATTTATCTCAAATGAAGTCTGTTTTTATTTTATCCAACTTGAAAATAACAAAATAATAGTTACATCCGCCATGTAAACTGATACCTTTATTTTTTTCTCTAATCGTCTGTTATTTTATTTGAATAAAAATAGTTAAAAATAGATCTCAATTTGTCGAGTTTTCTTCAGTAATCTAGCTGCATAGATAACGTAAAGAATATATAGATTTTTATATTAAAAAAGAGTGTCACTTACTCTTCTTGCACTTGTGGTTGGAAACCATTTCTTTCGCACCTCAAAGTAGAGCAGTACAGCAAACCTCACCAGGATAAAGAAAATGCACAAGTAGGTGGGAACGAACCCCAGTACTAACACATAGAAAAGTTTCTTGGTCTCTCCCTATGGAAAAAAAATAACTAAAATAAAGTTCGACTGGGGTGCTTAACTACCATCGCAAGAAACTGGTTGGGATGACCACTGAATAATGGAAATCTGCAAACGGAAATGGAGCAAATGGAAATCACAAATATGTGGGACAAAGTTGCCCTCACATTTCCAACTCAGAGGCATAATGTACAAAATGCTTGCAAAATAATAAACCCTTACCACATAGGTACTTGCACAGTGAAAATCAATTGCAAGTCTAAAACAAAATCTGAAGAGTAAACAAATTGAGACAAGGCACATCAATAACATAAATGCAACAATATAAAAATCAAACTGCAATACATAATTAAGATCAGATTGTTAAAATTCTGCTAAATCTAATCAGTTTTAGGAAGGGGTGAAAGGATGTAACACAGCAAAGCTTTTTTGTAGAAAGAAAATGAAGCAATTTAGAAAGGAGAGGGGGGGGGGGGTTGGAGGAGGTATCAGCACTCACACATACATTACATTACTTATAACAGTACCATTTTCTCACCTCATTGTAACATAAAGAAAGCCCATAAATGAGCCAAGCAGCTTGTATTCTGTTGTGAGGCAGGCAAAAAATGGGTAGAACAGTATCCCATACACAAGGACTGCTATGATACTCTGAAAAACTAATTCAAATAGAAAAAATATACATTTTGATTCGTTACAGGTACAATTGCATTTTTTTTAAAGTTCTTTTCACCTCACAATTAGATACCCCCTGATAAGGGACTGGTCAACAGTAGAGAGGGGGATGGGCCAGTGCAGAACAGGGGGGGGGGTCATTAGTTTTTGAGCCGTTAAAAAGGGGTCGATCATTTTGTTTTGATCTACAGACAAGGGAGAGAGACAACAATTTATACACTAAGTTAAAACTGTTATAGTTGCAAGAAAATCACCAATAGTATTCATTATTAGTATATTGAATTGATAATATATATTTATTTCAAAGGTAGTTTTGAATGATTTTCTTGCGATTTCAGAAGGCTCAAATATAAAGCGGTTTTCCCGGGGAAGCATGCACCTGGAACCCCCCCACATAGCTTGTGATCATATAACATTGGTTTTGCCTGTCTCTCTCTGTTTAGATTAATTATGGGCTTTCACCATTTAAACTCTTTTCTCAAACACATTTCATTGGAACACTATACAGTGGTTGTAGTTTTTGTTGTCAAATATTATAAATTATTTTTGCAACAATTATTTATGAATGACTATTACATACTCGTCTGTTTCAGTTTTCGCATATGTTTGTGTCTAAATTTTCCTGAGTTTGTAAAACACAAACAGCCTGCCGTAACCAGACTTTTGGATAAGATGAGGCAAGATCGGCAGCCACTGATGGTGCGAGCTGCAAATTTTGAAATTCAGATGCACTTACGCTCACGCTATCTTTAGCATTTTTACAAGGTATCCCTTTTGAAAAGTCAATCTTGTTCAACTGTGGACTATTTTCCTAACTAAACATTTTAAAATCTATTACGGGTAATTTAATAATTTTTGGTGTAAATCTAGACGAGGCAAATGCCTTGTCTTGCCTCTTGCTGTTTATGGCCCTGCACAAATATCTGATAAATGTACATATTAACAAAAGGAGTGAAAAATTCATCATTCATTTATTGGTGTGCTAAAAAGCTGAAGAAGTTGAACAAGTCATGGAATCCCAGTGTCCATAAGGGTGCTGTAGAAGGGGTCGCACTTATAAGCTGATGTCAAAACTAAAACCTCCAACACTTACAGACGATAAACATTACTTTTTCCTTAATACTGTTTTTTTTTTTGTACAAACCCTAGATCAGGGGTGGTCAGTCAGTTTTGAGCCAGAAGGAAGGGGTCAGGGTCACATATTTTGAAGCTGCTACTTTTCCAACAGCTATTTAATTCCTTTAGCCAGTGAATAACAAAGCACTACTACTTAGTTTAACAACTTTACCTACCCTTAACCCAAGCAGGTCCAGGTAAGTGAAATAAACCAGTTCTTTGATTTAGAAACATCATAAGACACGTACTGGCTGTGGCCCCAAAGGTGGCAGCAATGGTAAATCTGTTACTAAAACCACCTAAGAAGTTGATTGGTCTGAACAGGAAAAAAAAGAAAAAAACTCTGACTGACTAATTGACATTGTACTCTTAACTCTGTGTTTAGACCTGTAGTGGTCTATCTGGCTGAAGCTTATGTGGGTTTCCATAGCATAAAGGAGAATTCCCCCCTCCCCTCCCTCCAGCCTGGATAAATTGCTAGCCCATTGCTGGGTTACCCCAAGCATTAAATTCGCCTGAGAACCCTGTAAAACACCTAGGTAGAGAAAGTGCGAGAGTATAAATTGACTTGCTTAAGGACACTCGAACATGGGCCTGAAAGGGTGGGGGGGGGGGGGAGGGGGGTTAAAAGAGGATAATTATGAAAAAAGTACTACTTAATGAATTAAGTAACTTCAATATGTTTCAAAACTTATACACCTACAATAATACACCTTTTTTATAAATGAAATTATTAAAAGGGGTAATGGTTAAGTACCAACCAACCACCGCCCCTCCCTAGAGGAAATTAAGGGGTCATGAATGGTCCCTCAAAATGTCGCAATGCTCGCAAGTGCTCGCAAAATTTTAGTGGGTGCTCGTTTGCTCATGCTCGCAATATTTTACAAGTGCTCGCATGCTCGGTTTTTAGTGAAGGTAGGTTTTTGAAAAGTGCTTGTTGCTCGCAAGGCTAATTTTTGTCAATGCTCGTGCGCGCAAAGAAAAACGCGGTGCTTGCATGCTCGCAAAGACCATTTGATACCCCTAAATTATATTCTGCTTAATAGAGTTATTATTAACTTTTATAACACTGAATTACCAATAGGAAACAAGTAAACAATAGCAACCTACATTAAAAGCCCAGGATGTCCATTGCAATGTTCAAGTTTGAAATTAATGCGGTGCCTCAATGATGCCAGTACCAAAATGATGAGAAGCTATACAAAAAGTAAAATAAATAAACACTGCAGCCATATCAATGTGTGAGCATTTACTGTGAAGTATTATGCGATTACAAGTAAAATCAATTTTTAAAAACTATTATTAGTCTGTGCTCGTCTACAATGCCATACTGATTTGGGCTTACCACACAACACTCCCTGTTATAGTAGGAGGATCGAGGAGCATTGTACGACAAGCTCGAACAATGGCTGTGTAAGAGATTAAGTCAATTCAAATGATACGAAGGATTGAATTTTTGTTATGATGTTCCATAGATGCTGTCAAATCCTTGCATAGTTGAATATCAAGACTTTATATTTGAAATCCTGCTCATGAACCAGTGGCAGATCTACAAGAGGGGTCCAGGGGCTTGGGCCTACCTTATTTTTAGGCCAACTGAGCCCCCCCCCCCCCCCCACCCCCCCCCCCGCCCTAATTTAAGGGTCTGGATGATACTCATTACACGTCACGATCATATTACACATAAGCCATGTGACAGAATAATGCTAAGCTTGCTTCTGAAGTGACCCGAAACCCGAAAATGGCTCAAAAATGTGAAGGATAAGTTTTTATACTGATTGTTGTTTACCCAAAATGCTAAAAAAATGAAAGATTTAGAGAATACTGCAATACCACAATTCAAGATTAACATTACTAAAAACAATGCATAAAATTGATCAATACTGCAATACCGCAAACCCCAGTGTTCCCCTCTAAATATTTTGCCCGGGTGGGGGGGGGGGAGGAGGGTACTCCCATATAAGGGCTATACGTATACGCGGGTATGTGCCACTAAACAGGGTATGCTTTTTGCCTCTCTGACTCTGGAACAGGGTATAAAAATCTCCCCTTTGACTCTGGAACATGGTCGATTTTTCCCCAGCATCCCGGCTGATGAAACAAGATCAAGTTTGGCTATGAAACTCCACTCCTCTCATCGCTTTATCTCCAAGCCACATAAGAAGTCAATTGCAAGTAAGCCAGAGTGAGTGCTTTGTGATGCATACACTAGTGTTTTTACCTATCTACATATATTTCCATTGTGGATATTATCTGGAACAGGGTACTTATTTTGCCATGTTTGTCTGGAACAGGGTAGCTAATTCAGCTTTTTTTCTCTGAAACAGGTCCACGAGTCTCAGAGACTCAGCGGCACACCCCCGTAGTAAATTTTAGGGAGTTCTCTACTCCCCCGATATTTTGCAACTATTAGTCTAGATTATAGAGGGACATGAATTTAAAAGATATGGGGATGCTTATCAAAAAATTTAAATTAAGCCCCTAACAGAGACCATTCTAGGAAATACATTTTTTCATGCCTGCCAGTCGGTCGTGACTGCCACCACAACATAATAATAACTGTACAGCTTTGTTTATTTTTCATATGTAAACCCTCAACAAAATCTCAATGGCTATAAATATTGGCATATTCCGTTCTAAACACCCTTAGAGTAGAAAAACAGCCACTAAGCAAGATGACGAGCATCCCTGACCATTTCTAATGGGAATTCCCTACTAGTTCCTTATATATGTTTTACACTTTTAATAAACTCACAGCTGGAGCAAGGCATCCAAGATCAAACAGTATCTCATCTATTCCTTGGCATCTTTTTTGATTTTTAGAAGAACAAAAAAAAAAGGTTAAAAGAAGGTGGTTATAAGTTCAAAAAACAATCATTATAAAGGGAGGGGAGTGGTGCAAATGGATGAAGGCTGTGTTTAATTTCTCCGGACCCTACCCTCTCATGAAGCACATTTTCTTTGACTGACCCCCTCTTACCCACACACTTCCTTTTAAAAGCAACCCTAATATCCATAAATCTATGTGGCCCGCTTCTTCCCTGCAGAAAAATCATTCATTCCCCCCTCCCCCCAATTTGCACCAGTACCCCCTCCCCCCCCCACCCCCACTCTCTAAACAATGAACAGTCCCTTAGGGCTGGTGAATGAATGGACTTAGCTGGCTAATTAAATAAAGTTCATTCACTCACTCAGCGAGCTTGGGATTGGAAGCAAACTAAACAGAGTAAGGGCCTGTTTACATGATTCCGGAAAGACTTTCATTCCGGAACGAGTTCATTCCATCCCCATACATTTCTCTGTATCTGTTTACATGATACCGAGACGAGAGTCAAGTCATTCCGGAATGAGTTCATTCCGGTTTTCATTCCGGAATGAAAGTTTCATTTCGGAATGACATTTCATTCTGGTATCATGGAAACACAGATTGAATTTCGTTCCGAGATGAAATCGCAACTCATGAAACTGCATACAGACTCCACAGTTTGAATTGAGAGCGAAAAAACGAAAAAGCATTTACTGTTTAGCTCAAAGAAGTAGCTCTATGGTCAAATTACTCGTTAAAATTGCAGATACGGCAATTAATGGGCACAAAAAACATGTTTGCGCGAAACATGCGCCATCTTGTTTTGATCACGCGCGAAAACCGCGCACGTGAAAAATTAATTGCCTTAATGGTTGAACCGGTGGACTCTGTCATGTAAATGCATAACGAACTTCATTCTGGAACGAGTTTCGTGCCGGAATGAAAGTCATTCCGGAATCATGTAAACAGGCCCTAAGTGTATGGAGCGTTTGATGCTACCCAGTGAACATCAACAAAAAATAATAACAAACAAAGTCGCATAAGCAGCTAGGTTCCGTCGGCATTTCGACGGAATCGCCATAACCCTAAATCTTTGAGGCAGGCGTGAGAAATTCACAAATTGGTCTGCAGTCGTGTTTAGGCGTGCATGAGATCAATATCTTCGAACCGTAGGCGTGAATTAGCATATAATATTTTATTTACAGATCGGACTCACTTGGTAGGTTGTTACCCAATATTTGTTGGTGATCTAATTCATCATCGACGACAATAAAATGCAGTAAAAATCTCACGAGCACACGAAACTCCAGCTTCAATTAAATTCAGTTATGGAACGAATGATCGACAAAGTTTTGCAAGTTTGTATAGGTTTGTTAAGGTGGTCTCAGTAGCGATTTAACAGACGGATTCACTTGAATGATGATGGCGTGAAATATTAATTATGGCACATTTAGTACAAAGTAAGCTTATCATGAAACAAAAGAAATTCAATTGAACCACCGATCGATTCTTTGGCTGTTTACGCGGATTAAACGAACACAAGATACAATAAGACAAAAATGAGAGCTACTCACACTGTTGTTCTGTTTCCTGAGTCTTCAGCCATATTTGAAAACTACTTTAGCGACTGCAAGCTACTGCAGCTTTCTTCAAGTCCTGTGTACATTGCTGTGCTTGTACCTGTCAGTTCTCGGAAACTCCGCGCGCAAAGCAGCTCGATTTCTCGGAAAACCGGAAGTGGAAAAGAAAAATTGGAATACTGAAAACGGAACACCGGAACAGCGAAATACTGAAATTCCCAAGTTGTATTGAAAAAAAAAAAAGAAAATCGTTTTTTCTTATTACAGTAGACTTCCTCAAGCGAAAACTCAAAAATTGTAAATTGTTGATTTATAAAAAGTGATAAAAACATTTTCGATGATAATTTTTTCTTCAGGCTGAATAATAACTAAAATGCCTAAAATGGCACGATTAATTCGTAGGCGTAATTGAGTAATTTCATCTAGGAAAAGTTTCAAAATGTAATAGTGTACGTGACGAACTCATTGTAAAAAATCGAAATGTTCTACCACGTTATTTTCATACTGAAACAAAAACAGCTTTCAGCGCGAAGGGTCCGAGCAAAAAAAAACTAATTAACTAAAGAAAGATGTAAAACATCTTGACATTCAGTCTGGCTTTCCGTAGTTTTATAATCCTTATTTGCTTGGGACTGTTCACAGCCCTCTATTTTCGCACTCGATGTTTTTTTTTCGCTCGCTTCACTCGCCCCGCACTTCTATACCCCAACCACCTTTTGTTTCGCGCACGCTTCGCTCCCTGTCTTTTGCATTTAATAAGCAAAATTATAATATAGATAGGAGTCTACGCGCGCTCTGATTGGCTAAAAACCTATGTTTTATCAGAGTATAAAACATAGAAAAATCATGTTTTATTGTTTTTCGTCAGCTTTCCTCGAGTGCTTCGCGCGTCGTTGACTGTTCGTTGGCTATAACCACTCGTATCCAACAAGGGCGAATGGAATAATTGTTTTATTAAATTCCTTTTTAAGTATAAATCCACTGGACATTTCATTTTGATGTAAACGAAGTGAGGCGGGAAAAATTGTGGCGCGGTGTCCACTGCTTGAGTTGAATGAAACTCGCAAGGAAAGCGAGCGAGAGAGTTTTCTTTCGAAGATTTTCTTCGACAATCTCCTAAATCGTCTATTCATGCTGGAACTTGATTGTGACAACAATTAAGGTTTACGGGAATATCCGAAGCAATAGCTTTTCTGGAAATTATACGCCTTGTTCAAGTCGAACGAAGCAAGGGACGGATGTCATCGAGACTACTATATTATGCTGAGACGAAATTGCACTCGGTGCAGTCGGTGAAGTTTATCGAAGTTCAAAAAGACAAGATCAAGATTAAAAGGTAACAAACATACCTGAAATGCTTAGCCTTATTTTACGTCGAACACTGAATGAAATTGTGTCAGTTTTTTTTTACTGGGAATCACGGTAGTTACATTGCTGAGTCTCGCGCATGGTTTGGTGAATACAAATACCGTGATTCCCTGCAGGCGCGCGCTATAGAGGGAATCGGCCATTCAGTCGTGCAGTGTGATTGATTGCTCGAGTAGCCAACATGTCTTTTATCTATACTAGTAGTATCCGGCCCGTTCACGCAAGTTAATTTTTTATTTTATTTTTTTTTCCAAAGAGCGTTTTCTTTATATGTTGGGAAAAAATAAAAAAATCGTCTTGTCTAAGCTTGTTTTTCCTGGATGTTCCTTTCCTTGATAGACACGTCGACTTGCTTCTTCTCGGGCTACATGTGAAAAACGAGAAGAGCGCCGTCATGACAAATTACTTTGTATGGCCGTGTATCACAAGACGTGGGAACTACCAAAATCACGAAATTGACAATCTATATTCAACGCAGTCTAGACTTTCTCATCTATCCCAGTATCCGAACTGGTCTAGCTGTTACATAATATTATTGTTTCATCAAAACATTGGGAAACTATTCCAACAGTTAAAAAAAAAGCCATACACTTATTTTTACAAGCAATGTAAACTATACCTTTTAAATACCCAATCCTACTATTTTGCATTATCTGTATATATTCTGCATATAGCTTACTAGCTGCGATTTATCATCCTTTACACGTTTATTGTTAATATATTTTTGATAATCACTTTGAACTATTTTTCTATTTTTTTCTTGTAATAGATATGCCTTGTCTGTTGTTTGTACGTGTTAATGACCAACAAGAAAGCCCAAGATACTTTGGTGACATAGCACATTTTATTTTGGCTCTTTTTTTGGTATATTTTCTTTTTTCAATTTATGTATTTTCTGTATAAAGTGTAATAATGTAAAATAATAAAAATCTGAATTTTGAGTCAGACCTCTTGCTCGGTCAACAACAACTTTTTTTTTTTTTTTTAACAGAGACTAAAGGAAATGATTGCTTCATAATGTCTGTACCAGCTGTGAAACCTTTCCCTTAACCCTTTAACCCCTAAGAGTGCCAATTGGCACATAGTTTCATAACTTGGTCAATATTTGTCCAATTTATTTTAATTTTTGACAGCACACTTGTCTTCAAAAGATCTGCATGTTGAAAGCTTAAAATCGTACCTCCTCCCTATTTGAAACATGATTGGCCACCCCTATAACTTTTTCAACTTTTTTTGCCTGACACATAAGTGACATGCAACATTACTGAAATTTACCAGTAAACTGAGAGCTGCACAATAAGCTATAGCTTAGGGGTATACCTACTCTATACGTAGATAAACAATTTTTAAAATCTTTTTCTTTTTCGTGATTCTACCATCTTCTTTCAAAACTGTAACTTCCTTCTTATTTGTTTAAGTGTTTTATGAAACTTTCTGATCAAGTACTTTCAAATGGTGTATGGATATCAGGTTTTTTATTTTTAAATTTACGAAAAAAGACCATTCGCCTTAGGGGGGTAAAGGGTTAAAGGGGAAATATCACTGGGATTTTGATTATTTTTCTTCGAAACTGTGCAATTATATCTATATTTGTTTAGAAAATAACCCTAGAACAACACAAGAAAGATATCAACCGAAAATAATAATAAAAGAAAATATTAATGATCGATTTTAGCGTATTTTGGACACAAAAATGCGAGACCTTAAAAAATTCCGCCGAATCTTTCAAGCAATTGTAATTCATTTCGACCCTTTTCAGCCTATGGTCAGAGACATTTGTCGGCAGTTTTAGTACACTAGGTGGTAATCTAAAAAGAGCCTTGACCATTTAAAGGTTTCCGTTAACACTGAAATATTTCTTAGATAGATAGAAACTTTAATTTTGAAATTACACAAAATTCCGTGATTTTTTTTTTTTTAGTAGCAGTTTATTTATTAACAATGACAATACAATACATTACAATACATAGCTTACTTAAGAAATAGCATTATTTAAGTTAAACAGAGGGCATGCAAAAATAAATTAATAAATAAATAAATAACAAAGAAGATAAAGAAAATAGGACAGAGGAAAGGTAACGTGGCTGACTATTTTTTTTTTTTTTTTTGCCTTTTTAAATACTATATTTATTGTTGAGGGTTACAGCTGTATCTGTTTCTTAGATTTATGCTTCTCTATTTGAATTTTGCTTGTAAGGATGGCCATGAAAGCTTCCCAGTAGTACTCTTCTTCTTTTCTAGAGGCAGTGTAAATATAATGTTTTGCGATAATCAAGCAGAGGTTTAAGCCAAGTCGACGAGAGAAGTCATTGGTAACACCGTATATAATGATGTTTTCATCAAGAGTTATTGGCTCAGAGTTGTTCTTTTTTCCGTGATACTTCCCTTTTAAATGAGAGGGCCCGAGTCATTATTTATGTTCACAGTGAAGTACGTCACAACAGACTTGACACGACCCTGCTTGCGATACTTGATGAGATTCGGATTGCGGAGCAGTGTCACAGCCAAAAACCAGCGGTTGATCGCCCTGTTAGACATGCGCGGAAGGCGGAGCTCACGAGTATAAGCTAAACAGGAGAGAAGAATAACAGTTACAATTCAGTCGGGGGAATAAGTGCCAGTTTTGGCAAATCTTCGTTGAAGCACTCGAAGAGTTTCCCAATTATTTTATCCAATCAAAAATTGGCACGATCGAGCGCGTACTCCGCAAGCAATCGCGTTTAAGCCTGGTTTTCACTAGCGACGCAAGCACAAGCGCAAGGATAACAGCTCTTATTTCTCCGTGAAAAAGGCTTTGACTCAAGAAAAGGCACAAGCGCATTGTATTTTGACCCTTGTGCTTGTGCTTGCGGCAAGCAGAAGCACCAGGGTTAAAATTTTTCCTTTTTGCGTGATCGCACTTGTGCTTGCGTCGCTAGTGAAAACCAGGCTTTAAAAATACGCCATGTGGCTTATCAACTTCTGGGACAAAAACCGTGGGTTCAGTCACTTCTCGGAGAAGAAAAGTCGCCATCAACTGCCACTTGATTGTTCCCCCGACTGAATTAATTGTTGTGAACAACGGTCTATTGTAAAACGCGAGAGAACTGGGGCGAGTATATTTTATCGATTGGATTACAAGGTTGGACTTTTCAACTAAACCAACACTCTTATTAACATTGCGAAATTATTCTAAGAATCAAAGATAGTTTATAAAAGAAAAGAAAAAAAATACAAACCAGCAAGATTTCCAGGTGCAGGCTGATAGTATGAGATTGGCAAATCTGCAATTGAGATAACAAAAATCCCCTTTACTACTTTGAAGTTTAATTTTTATATCTTATTAACCACGCGCGAGGGCCGTACTGGGCGAATATTGGCCCGAGGTCTTGACAGTACGGATCGAGCGCAGCGAGGTCCGTACAAAAAAGACCGAGGGCCAATAATCGCCCAGTACAGTCCCGAGCAACGGTTAATAAGAGATTTATTACACGACTGGAAACTTTGTGTAGTGAGAATTGCTACCCGGTAGATGTCGTGGAAAACAATGTGCGGCAAAACTTTTACGCGCGCTAAAGGAGTTATAATTATTTCTGTGTTTAAGGTCATCATTTCATTTTTAAAGCAATAAAAACTCCTAAAAATTCTTGCAAAAAAAGTTAATACTTAAGCGAAAGAGGCGTTGAAAACATTAACACTCACTTTGACTTCCCTTTTTTCACTTGTTTATAAAAAAAGTATGAGTATCATAAAATTATTAAATAATAATGAGTATTATATTTATAAAATAAAATTTTGTTATGAACATGAATTGTTCAACAATGACACGAGCATGGGACGAAAAAATTCGTGTCACCGACGACGGGAATTGAACCAATGGCCTCCCAGATTGGTTCTTTTCCCGTCGGGGACTGAGATTTTTCTTTGTCCTATGCTCGTGTCATTGCTGAACAATTTATCTTTATTACTTATCACCGAGCTTAAAATTTACCACGCGCTGTGAAATTTGTAATTCTTAACCTTAAACTATTATTTTTTTATTGGACATCTGTTAACAACAGCATAATGCTCATAGATTTTTTACTTTCTACAGTCGAACCACGATATAACGATGAATATTCTATGTCCCGGAAAAAGTTACAGTAAAATGCATGTGACGGAAGTTCGATACAACGATTTTTGATACAACGATATTCCCGATATAACGATGAGAATTTAGCGGACCGCACGTAAAATCCTCCCGATATAACGATATTATCAGTATACCGTCACATTTTATTTGCAAACCATCGAATTTAATGCAATAACATTACGGTAATCGAGAAATCTCTAACGTTTCTAAAAACAGCTTTGTACGATGATATACGAAAATTATACTGTGTTCTAAGCCTTCTTATCAAAATTATTCTCTTTATCCTCCTCTAACAGTCATTAAAGTAAAAGTACTTGTTAGGTCTCAGTCTAGTAGTCATTAAAGTAAAAGTACTTGTTAGGTTTACCCCGATATAACGATATTTTCGGTTATTTTACGGCCATATCGTTATATCGGGAGTTTCTATATAACGATTCTTCGGTATAACGATGTTATTTTACTGTTCCCTTGGCATATCGTTATATCGGGGTTCCACTGTAGTACAAATAAAAATATCATCATCATCATTATAACCTGCTCATTCTTGTGGAATTTTGTCTAATTTTATCAGACGATTTCATCAGATTTTATGTGGTATACTGATTTAACTCAGTTTCAGCAAGATGTAGACTGCATTTATTACTTCCTACAAACAAGCTTATTTACCACTTTTTCCAAACCCGTCATGTTCAGAATAAAATTATACGTTACTTACCATCGTCGAGTGATTCCTCAAAACGTCGATCTTTGTTTCTGTTGCTGAGCAGCTGGCAGAACATGAGCAATAATGGATGACTGTGAGCCACTAGCACGTGGATAAAGCCGAGATATGCTACAAAGGCTGGGAAACCGATTGGAAATAGAAAAAAATGTGAGTAATAATACATTAGAACCCCGGTAACTCGAACTCGAATAACTCGAACAACCCCGCTAACTCGAACTAACTTCCATTTCCCTTGGATTTGACCCCACTTTTCAGTCATTTTTACTCGGTTAACTCGAACTCGGATAACTCGAAAACCCCGCTAACTCGAACTTAATTTCGTTTCCCTTGAACAAAATTTGGGTCAAATTAACCCCGATAACTCGAATTCCAATTCTTGTAACTTGCCACGGTTGCCCATGATTAGAGCAACGTAAATATCACGTATTTGACAGCCATTTTCCACCCTTATCATAAGAAAGTAACCTTGGTCGTGTTAGAGTTTCTGTTGAGCTAAGTTCAATTTGCACTGTACTGTAAACTGAAGTGCTGAAAAATCTGTAAACTATCAATTATTAACTTGCAAATTAAATATTCAATCGACCCCGTTAACTCGAAACCCCGCTTCGTTTCCCTTCAGAGTTCGAGTTACCGGGGTTCTACTGTAGTTTACAACTATTCAGTTTGCGGCTCGTTGAATATCCACCACTGCATGGCCATCGACACTGAGGTGAATAGTTGTTTAAGTATATACTAAAACAATGAGATAATATAACATAAAAAGAATTACTTTTAACTCATTAATTCGTTTCAACGATTTCAGTTTTCGCACCCGATCGAGTTGCTCGGAGGTGAATAGCAAAAGATTTTCCATGTTTGAGTGCTCAATCAGCGCGCACCAACAACGCTATCCACTGTTTTAGGGTTTTTAGTATATACTAAAAGATTATTAAATTACTGTTATCAACTAAGCTCAACTATAAATGAAATTGTATTCAACTATGAACGAAATGGAGTTGCCTAATAAATAATTTTTGGATACTTTGCGGGCTCGGCGTAGCCACGAACTTGAGCAATGATATCTCAAACACCTATTAGTTACTTTACTTTTCATTTCATTTTCTACTTTTTGTTGAGCATTTTTTTAAGAAACCGCTCACAATACAAGCTTGGGCACGCCGGAGGAGCCTTAGCCTGCCCGACCTTGTACTCGGGCACTGAAGGGTACTTGGGTACATTGGATCCCATTGCCTGAACACGGCACTATTTTTCTTGTTCGGCGGTGACCGGGTACTAGTGCCCAGTCACCAAGTGTGAACGTGGCCTTAGATCTACTTACATTTCAGTGCTGCACGCCCTATCTTGCCTCAAGACAAAGTTTTTGGTTAAACTTTTACCACTTTTGAAACCTCTTTCTGATGGCTTTCGTTTGAACTGTCTAATTAAATTTCAAGTACTGGGAGGGGGGAGGGACAGGAGGTTAAATCTCCCTTTTCCCTATTTTTTGCACCAATTTCTCCCTCCTCCCTACTTTTTGAGCTAAAATTTATCCCTCCTCCCTATTTTTTAGCCAACATTTCTCCTTCCTCCCTATTTTTTAGCCAAAATTTCTCCCTCCTCCATATTTTTTAGCCAAAATTTTTCCCTCCTCCCTATTTTTGTGGCCATTTCTCCCTCCTCCCTATTCTGTACCTTCTCCCTCTACTGGGAGGCAGAGTCGTCAAGTTCCACGTTCGCTCTACGACAACTGCCTGCATAGCCTCTGTCACTTGTTTTACTTTGATTGGCAGGAGGAAGGAGGGCACGAAATCAAAACATTGTAGTAGTAATGGATGTCTTAAGCTTATCGATCATTAAAACCCGCCAAGATGGTGTCACGTATGTCTATCAATACTTTATACCATGCCATAGAAA
Source organism: Oculina patagonica (assembly GCF_052425735.1). Taxonomy (NCBI): domain Eukaryota; kingdom Metazoa; phylum Cnidaria; class Anthozoa; order Scleractinia; family Oculinidae; genus Oculina; species Oculina patagonica. The sequence continues at coordinate 30,611,164 of NC_135766.1, read as the reverse complement.
ATACAGCCAATCAGAATACAAAAGAGCCTTTTTATATTCGACAGATCAACTCAATCTTCCCATTGTGCACTGCGACTGCATTGTGCCAACGAAATGTAGTGAGCGTATTTTCTGTGAAATGGTATAAATTAGTTACAGAGCACTTTGTGGTGGTATACCATGGAATATCCCACTTGTCATTTGTATTTTCTTCGCATACAGTAGAAAAATACAAGTGACTCGTGATATATCCCATGTTATTAAAAAACTAGCATTGGTATATTGCAATTCCTGCGTTTTGATTGGTTAACAGGCAATGGTATATGAGCTCATATACCATTGAGCACAAATACGGTAGCCAAAACGCGTCAACGAAAACTGCTGGGGAGCTCAAATATTACAATTCTTTGGGCGTTTTAAATAAAACAATTATTACACTCGCGGTTGTTGGTTATGAGATCGTTTGCTATCTACCATCTCATATCCAACGCGCGCTCGTGGAATAATTGTTAAGTATGCCACTCGAAAGCGTTGTATAACTAGTATATAAAGTTTTTATTTTAAGTTTCACATGTTATTAACTTTACATACCTGGGTCCCAACTTTGGAATCCTTGCATAAGTGACGTTCGGTCGATGCGAGACAAAAATAAAACACCTAACAACATTCCTTTGAAGATGCGCGCAACACTGGAGAACACACCAAGTAGAATGTTGTAGAAAAAGAAGAAGTACGCCATGATAGAGAAAAGTCGTCTGTGTAAAGAGAAAGTAAAACTGTCGGGAATGAGGAAGAAATTATGCAAGCAGCCTTAAGCCTGGTTTTCATTAGCAACGCAAGCACAAGCGCAAGGATAACAGGTCTTATTTCACCGTAAAACCGGCTTCAACGCAAGCAAAAGCACAAGCGCATTGCATTTTGATGCTTGTGCTAGTGCTTGCGGCAAGTACAAGCACAAGGGTCAAAATTTGTTCTTTTTGCGCGATTGCGCTTGTGATTGCGTCGCTAGTGAAAACCAGGCTTTAATGAATGAATGAATGAATGAACGAACGAACGAACGAATGAATGAATGAATAAATGAATAAATGAATGAATGAATATAGTAATAGTAATAGTATATCTTTATTGCGCCTTACTCTCCAAAGGGAGGTATTGGTCTGTTTTAACATTTACTAATACATTTAAGAAATAACAAAAATTTGATTCTTATACAATTCATAATGTCAATATATGTAAAAATTAAATAAATTATAATGTTCATTGTGCTTGTAAGTTAAGAAGCTCTTTCCTTTTTTGAAACATTGAATGTATATATTTACCTACTACTTTTGATGTATGTTCATTGTCAGCTCTAAGTAGGTACTTAATCCTCTCGTTCTCACTTAAATATATGTACCTTACATCAACCTTAGAAATGTGAGAACATAATTCATGTCTTATGGTTGTAAATCCCTGGCAACACATCAAAAAATGCTTTTCGTCTTCTACGCAATTTTGTTTACATACCAAGCATGTTCTTTGCTCTACTGGGATTGATGCTCCTTTATTTTCATACTTTCCAGTCTGTATTCGTAATGTATGACATCCTAATCTAAGCTTTGTCAGGCTTATTCTGTGCGCTGGGTTTTTAACTGTTGTTAGGTAATTCTCAAATTCATAGCTCTTTTTAACTTCCTTGTGTGTAAATTTTTCTCTTGAAGTTGACGATGAACTATTCTGGGTGCCCAGCCAGTTTTGTAAATACTTATTTCTGAGGGTTTTCCTCATGGTTAATCGACCGTTCTTGATGTGTTGCCGGGTTATCGGTTCTGTTTCTTGATGCATTTCTTCGTTAGTTGCAACATCAAAAAATGTTGTAGATGTTGTTGCATATTGAAATGCCTCACTTAACAAAACGTTATTACAACAATACTTCAGTCTTTGCCAATAGCTGAAGATTGACGTTTTTATGTCAATGATTAAAGGATAACGCCCAAGTTCTGCCCTGCAAGCAATGTTTTCTGTATACCATGGGACGTTTAACGTTTGTTTACAGAACTTGATGTGGACTTGTTCAATTGTGCTTTTATCGAAGTGCGTTTTATATGACAATAGTTCTGGTCCCCAAATTTCGCACGCATAAAGTAACACGGGCTTAACAAGGGCATTGAAAAGTTTGTTCTTAATCGCAATAGCTGCTGAATCCGTGTTAGAAAAGGATCGTTTAATTATCGAGAGGGCCTTAGTGGCTTTTTTGCTGAGAATTTCCCTTGCATAAGTGTAACGACCGGATGAGGTCATTTCTATACCTAAATATGTTTGTTTGTCGACAATTTGCAAAGATTCATTGTCGTATTTAAAATTTATATTATTTTTGTTTTGTCCGTTACCGCTGAATATGATTATGTTCGACTTTTTGGTATTAACTTTGAGCTTCCATTGCTGAGCGTGTCTATGAATTACATTAAGCGATTGTTGCAACCCTTCGGGAGAAGGACTGATTATTAACAAATCATCTGCATACATTAAGCAGTTTATAGTTCGATTTCCTAACATCACACCTGGAGATTTGCTCTGTTTAAGATATTGCGGTAGATCATTCATAAATAAAGAAAATAAAACTGGACTTAGACCATCACCTTGCCTTATCCCTTTGTTACATGAAAATAGTTCAGTAAGTGCGTTTTGGTTAATTTTAACACAACTCCTAATAGACGAATACATGGATTTAATAACATTCAAGAATTTCCCTTGTATTCCGTATGTTTGTAATTTATGTATCATTCCAGATTGCCATACACTATCGAAAGTTTTTTCGTAGTCAATAAAACCAACGTAAAGCTTCTTGTGTTGTTTGGTGTATTTATGGAGTAATTGCTGGAAAATAAATAAACTGTCAGTAGTTCTGGAGTTTGGTCTAAATCCAAACTGTTCAGGATTTAGAACATCATGTTGTTCGATGAATTTATTCAATCTGTTTTGCAAAATTGATGTGAACAGTTTTCCTAAGCAGCTAGTTAAAGTGATTCCTCTGTAATTTGCTGGAGATTTCTTATCACCTTTTTGTTTGTATATTGGTTTTATGACACCTATGTTCCATTCAGTTGGAAAGGTTCCGTTCTCAATTATGTCGTTAAATATTCTCTCTAGAGAAGGCATAAGGTAATAACGCCCGTGTTTGATCATTTCATTTAAGATAGCATCCGTACCGGATGCCTTTTTATTCTTGAGTTTAGATATTTGATCATGAATTTCTTTTGCAGTGATAGGCGCATCTAAAATTTCATCTGTCTTAGTTGTTGTTTGGTCAGGATTGTTTGGAGATGTAACGTTCTCGCTGTGCGATTCTTGAGCTTTGTCATACAAAAGGTTTTGAAAGTGTTTTATCCAGTCTTCTGACGAGATATCAGAACTTTCCTCGACTGGCTCATTCTTTCGGATTTTGTTTATAAGTTTCCAGAAGTCGCCGCTTTGGTTGGAATTTAAGGCGTTTATTTCATTTAGAAGTTGATTTTTATATCTTTTATGCATCTGTTTTACTAGCTTTTTATATTTCTTTTTGACTGCAAAGTACTCTTGCCGCAGTGATTGAGGAGCTGTGGGATTAATTTCCTTTACAAGTTTCTGCAGCTTTTTCTTTAGTTGTCTGCAGGTATTGTCATACCATGGTTTGTGTTTCTTGGTATGTTTACGCGTTTTACGTGATGGTACAAGACTACGTTTGGCAACTGATTTGAGTATCTGATCTATTGAACTGTGGTGTGCTGTATTGAAGGATTGGAGTTTGTCTTGAATATTAATTCTCGATAGTGCACTAATAAATTTGTCTTTGGATTCTAACTTCCAAAGAAACTTGGTAAAACTGTTCTGTGGAGACGTTTCTTTTCTTTGAGAATTTTTTGATGCGTTGTTTATAATATCGCGATTACGGGAAGCTAATTTGAGAGTAATTGGACAGTGATCAGAATAAGGTGTTAAAGCTTGTACTTGAAATCCTAGTACTGTGTCTTGAAGATCTTCACTGACTATTCCGTAATCAACAGTGCTTGCTCCGTTGGTCTGATATGATGTTAGCTTGCCGTCTAGATCTCCTGTAACTCTACCGTTCAATATTCTCAATTTATTTCCTATACATAATCGTAATATTTCGCCTCCCAATTTGTTTACGGTATAATCTCCATTGTTTCGTTTGGGCCAATTTTTATCAAGATTATATGTGTCAGCAGTTGCTAGGAAATCGTGACAATCGTTTTCAATGAAGTCATTTAAAGTTCCGGTCCTAGCATTGAGATCGCCAAGCAATATAATTTTGCCCTGTTTCGAATACTTGTGTATTTCGTGTTCTAAAATGCTTAGTACGTCCTCCCCTGCTTTGCGCTGAGACTGAAGTGGAGGTAAATAAACCGCCGCTAGATAAATGTCAGAATTTATGGCAAAAAGTTGTCGTTTTAGGTGACACCAAATTATGTTTGGAGAGGCACTTTTGATATGGGAGACGTAGTCTAAATGTTTATTCTTTATCAAGAGAGATACTCCCGCTTGACCTCGTTTACTTTTCGAGTTCCGCACGGTCGAATGTACTATGTAATCTTGAAATGTTAATGACTCATCTTTTGCCCATGTTTCTTGTAAGCATATAATATCAAATTTTGAGATATTAGATTTAATGGATTTGATATTTAATTTTGTGTTCGAAATGGTTTGATTGGTTGGTTTTAGCCTGGTTTTGAGTCCTTGGATGTTCCATGAAATTATACTAAAAATATTACTTTGATTTAACCATAATGAGTTCATTTTGAGAGTACGATCAACAAATTAAATTAAATACCCTGAAATAACAGAATATTATTACTGATATAGGTAATATGTAATAAAACTAAATATGTGTCAGAAAAGTATCTAGCTGGTTGTTTTTAAAGGTCATGATAAGGCTTACAGCTTCCGGTTGCCAAGGCTTGTGAGCAGTAGGTTGATTAAGGTGTTAAGCTTTGTTTTAATTTCATCAGTGGAGTTATCGCGAATGTTGTTTGTGCCTAAATGGTAGATGACACGTTTGACAGCTTCATTTGGCATGGGCTCGTTGTTGATGTATGCAATGGCTGAATCTAGTGTTGCGCCACTTAGAGATCTGATGCCCATTGCTAGCCTTCTTCCATCCAGGCCTCTAGTGTTGGAATCACCAAAGATGATAGTGTCTCCAACAGGCTTGACTTCTCTAAAAATTTTCTTCATTTGCTCATTTTGGCCTGTAGCTTGAATATTTGCATCTACTTGAGGTTGCTGCGAAGACTGCAATTTCCGGTCGTCTGGGTTTTGATTATGGCTTCGAGTTACAAGCTCGCCATCAAATAAACTTTCTTGTATGACATTCGTTTCTTTTTCAATGTCCTCGACACGTTTCAAGAAAGCTTCATTTTTCTTTAGTAGCATGCTATTGTTGTGGCGAAGTTCGTCATTTTCGTTCTTGATTTTTTCGAAGCTTTCTTCCGATTCGCGGACACGTGCGTACAATTGTTGTATCTGTTCTGTCATCTTGTTTTGAAACTCCCGATGCTGATTTTCATGGTGTTGCAATCGACCTTCCAACGATTCACGCAGTGTTTGTTCTTTTTTAATGATCTCTTGATATCTCTCAACTTCGTTCTTGGATTGGTTTAGTTCCGCTGTTAGAGACTGCATACGGTCGTTAACGTAATCAAATTCTTGAAGCTTTAGTGTCATGTTGTGCAATGTCTCCTTGATGGTAATATTTTCGGCAATAACCTTTTCTATTGAAGTCTTCAAGGTTTCAATGACTCTGTGGTCATGATGACCAGGTGGAGTGCTTGGGAGACTTCGTCGTCGACTTGTTTGGGGAGACAGTTGCTGTGGGTGAAGTTCTGGGACGGTGGAGTTGTCACCTTTGACATCTTCATCAGAGCCGTTTGAAGCATTTAACTCTGCCAAAAGGTCATCTATTGTCTCGTGTGAGTCGCCAGGACCTTCGGTTTGCCTTGCCTCCTCTACGTTCGCCTTTATGCATGGAAAAACTTCTCGACACCATTTACCGCAATGGTTTCCTTGGATTAAGATGCGATATGTGGTCAAATAAAAGGAGATTGTTAAATTTCCTATCTTCTCTGGCTTCTTGTTCGCAGCGCCACGTGCAGTGTCTGTATGTTCCTGTATTTGCGCCATCGCCTTGGCTTGATAATCGCATTTGCTCCATTCTATATCGAGAGCAAGTTTGTTATAGTGCTCGTTAATACATTTCATCCACAATGGTACGCCGTCCTTGTCGGTCATGTACGCTGCCGTCCTGTCGCCATCATTGTAAATGTTGAAATCGATTTCCTCAAACAAAGCTGTTTTTGATTGCTTTCCGCCTGGCATTTTATCGATACAAAGATGTTAAATTGTAGAGCAATACAAAGATGTTAAATTGTAAAGCTTGTATCGCCTTTTACATGTTAATTTCACTCGTGATGTCTGCGACGGATTGCTTCAACCGCCGCCATGAATGTATTAATTCATGAATGAATGAATGAATGAATGAATGAATAAATGAATGAAAGAAAAACTCTATTAGAGTGTCAAAACCACAAAGCTAGGGAAGAATAAATTACTAATTTGATCACACGTGATTAAAAAAATACAAAAAAGTGACAATTGACAATATTACAAACTGTGTAAAATATCAATAGTAATATAAAATTATAATACTAAACATACCAATTTAAAAATAGTTGCCCTAAATCGAATTATAATCGCTAAAAAGTTGATTTAAAAAAATGATAAAATACTAGATAAAAATTTAAGATGAGCAGAGGGAACAGCCCTTGCAGCCATCGTCAACTAGTAAACTGAAATCACATTTACGTATTTTATGTTTAAAAATATTTAGTCTTGAAAGTATCGATAATGATTTTCTACTCCAACATCAAGAAAAACAGATCATTTTTACTCAATTCAGACGATTCGCACTAAGCCACGTAAATTTAAATCACACCGTAACACAAATATACTTATTAACCCTATCCAGACCGGGGGGGGGGGTGGGGGGCGGAAAGTGCCCGCGCCGACTTTGAACGCTTATAACTTTTTTAATATTCAACCAAACGCTGCCAAACTTTGAGACTTTATCTAAAATTTATCTGGGAATAATTTGGTAGGGTAGGTTGTTGTGTCAGGAACTTGACGTCACCATGGCAACGGCATTTTGACAGGCATGTTTTCCCAAATTTGTAATTTTCTTGTTTCTATTAATGAAAAATAACTTTAAAGCAATTAATTTCATCTGTTTACGGGTTTTAAGCACATTTTTATTGGTTTTGAGTATTTTCCAGTAATTTTGGGTGGTTTTCTGACGTTTTGAAAAAATTCGAAATCCAAGATGGCGGATCCAAGATGGCGGCTGTTTTGACAATATGATGTCATTGTCACGTGATGTGACGTCATCATCCCACGTGACATATAGCAAAAGATAGATTTTGGGACATACTATATATCCTGTAAGTTTCATTGTGATTGCTTAAATATTCTGGAAGTTACAGAGGGGGGCGGAATCCGCCCCCCCCCCCCCCCGGTCTGAAAAGACCAAAAAAAGCCCGGTCTGAATAGGGTTAAACTAGTAGAAATCAGAGATCAGGGAAGTGCGTTCGACCTATAGGTAAAATAGACCCAAGGAAGGCAGGCATTGGCAAAAAAAAAAAAAACGGTATGGTCGGCCTACTAGTAGTATGCCTTATACCAAAGTTAGTTAATGTGCATATACCTCACTAAATGCGAGGAGGTTAAGTGTGAGAAAGATTATGCGACGAGCCAAAAGAACATAGAATGAATGTAATATTATGTACACAAAAATAATTATTTATTTCACTTGACTTGTTATCGTTTGGCACTAAACGAGATTTAAACTTCCACAAACTTGTGGAAGTACTTAAAAATACAGACATAATTTACACAGTAATCCACTACACGCATGTAATGTACAACGATTTCCCCTTCAAAACGTCTAGTGTTTCTAGGAAAAACGATATATCACAAATTCAAAGAAGTGATAAAACAATTTTTATCACCCACTCTCGATGCATGTAATTCTAATAATTCAATTGCAGTTTTGTGCAACGTATAGCCGATTGTAAATAGTGTAAGTTTCGTTTTTAATTTACTAATTTTTATTTTTAATTTTTATTTTATTTTATAAAGATTGTAAATAAGTTTTATTTTTGTATCTATTGTAATGTTTGTAATGCACATTTGATTATTTTATAGAAAATGCACAATATAAATATTAAATATTATTATTATTAATATTATTATTATTATTATAATTATTTCTATAGCTGCGAAAGAGAGCTTAGCAAGCTAGACAAACTGACTTACTTGTTATCCACATTTATGGCAATGTTTGGAAAATTTCTGTCGCGAAAGACAAAGCGCTGAAGGAACATCTGGAACAACCTGAGGAAAAGCGCCATGCCGATTGTCGGTTTAAAAAAGCAATGAAGTTACCGAAATCTTAGTATGGAAATATTTGTGTATACATAAAAAAAAAAACGAATTTGCCTCCCTTTCTGTTTTTTTTTTTTTTTTCAGGAAGTAGCGTAAGGGGGGGATCTGGAGGGGGGGGTTTGCATGGGTTGCGCGCCCCCTCTGAGATGACCTGCGGCTTTCTAATACAACTGTTATTCTGCAGAAAACTACGTCAACAGTCAATCACGCTATTTCTTAGTGGTGCAACCCCCTCTAAAGAACAATACTGGATTAGGCTCTTACCGATAGTGCTAGCACTTTTTTTTGGCATTATTTGGCTTCGCGAGCATTTTTTTTTTTACATTTTATCCCAAAAAGCACTGCTAGCATTATTTTGGATTTTCGACTGACTATTTGTATAATTTTGTGTTAATGTATTATTAATGTCTCTCAAAATATTGCCTGTTTAATATTTTTACATTCCCGACGAGAAAAAAAAATGCAGGTTTCTCCCAGATCTGTTGTTGAAAAACAATAATTATTTTTTTCAGCCAAATTCGCATTCCGTCAAAAAAAATACCGACATAGCAGTAAATAAAACTCTAAAATAAAAATTCACTTTGTTATACGGGCGCCTTAATTAGTAGCTTTTAAAGAACCCGTTTATATTAATTTCGTAAATGTGACAAACTTGTCTTTTATAACTCACAGATGAGTTGATGAGAAAACATCACCTGTGCAGAAAGGTAAACTAAGGGAAAGCGGAAGACGAAACTGTCAGTAAACTTGACATAAACATCCGTTGTTTAAGCCACAACTAAACTAGTGCAAGAAGTGATAAACTAACTCAAGAAAATTAAAGAGAACTCTTGAGTTTTTAATTAGTAACATTCATTATCGCATTTGTTGTTTTCTTAAGTCACAAATCTCCTTTCTATCACTACATGTATGTCAGAATGAAAATAAGAAAATAGTTTTTCTTTTCTGAAACAAAGTATGCTCAATTGCAACCCCACTGTTGCTATGTATTTTCGGTTGTTATGGAAAAACAATAATAACCCTGTTATTTCAATTCTTCTAGCCTGCGAGCAGGCTCTCTATTTGGGGGCAACGTGAATATTGAACTGCTCGAGCGCCGAAGGCGCGATCCCGCGAGTGCCGAAGGCGCGAGTCGGCGAGCGAAGCGAGCCGCTGGACGAGCGGAGCGAGCCCGCGGCACTCGCGGGATCGCGCCTTCGGCGCTCGAAGAGTTCAATATACACGTTGCCCCCAAATAGAGAGCCTGCTCGCAGGCTACAATTTTTCTGGAACAAAAAGCGGGAGTTTTCATTTAAGAAATTATTTCAGTGACAGTTGAAATTAACAGAACGCTCTAAGGTTTTAAAAGAAATGCTGTACTTGCCTTTGAAAGTTTTTCTCGGAAAAGAAGTCAGTGAGAAATGAAAAAAGAAATATTTAATTAATCTTAAAAAAATTATGCTCAAATACACAACCACTGTTTATTTACCTTCTACTATTTGTTTTCGTGTTGTTTGCTCCATTTACCCTTGAATAATTCATCAGGAGTAATGGACTTCCCCTGCGAGAGGTAAACAATTATCGCCCACTTTTTGTGAAGATTACTTGCATGAGCGATACATCATTGCGTTGCAACTCACAGCCTTGAGGAAACGCACAACACAGTTTTGCGTCGTACGAAGAACTCTTCAAGAGAATAACTCCAAGAGAAGACAAGATGAGCCGTCCCTTCCCTGCACTTTCGTTGCTATTCGTAACAGTTCTTTGGGGAGGCTGGCTTCACTGCTCCACGGTTGCCGACTGCCATCGTAAGTTTTTTTTTTCCATTTATCGACCTAATCCAAGCTTAGTTTAAGGTTATACTTTGAACAGCTTTCCAACTAGCTGATATAAAATACCCTTAGGTAAAATCCTTTACTGAAAAACAAAAACAAAAGTTCGCTAAATTAGTTCGCTGAGGGCGAATGTTAGTAAAAACATTGTGATAATTTGGCTTTCGTACATTTCTTAAAATTCAATGTGTGTATATTATACAATATCAAGTTCTTCCCAAAACACTGTCTTAGCTTCCTCGTTATATTTACAATAAAAATCGGCTTGCAACTGGTCATCGATGTGAGCTCAAAATTTGTTGCGACTGAAAAAGGTTTTAGTGAACGCTCCGGAATTTTTTCTCTGTGTTAAAATACTAACGGCCAGAGGATACACTGTTCTTAATTACACTAAACAAAGGCCTGGAAAGGTAGAGGTTCTTTTAAAATACTATTCGACAAAAGCAAGTTTTTAATTTCACAGTAATCATACAAGAACTTTCTAAATTGAAGAGACCTCGAACATTTTTTTAATATGTAAGACGAATAATCAAGTGATGAGCAGTTCATTAAAAAAATCCGATTATACGGGATGTTGCTTAAGCTTTACCTCGCTGTTTTTACTTTCGCTGTTGTTCGACTATCATGCGAACGTTGAACTAAAGATTTCAGTAATGTAACAGCTTACGCGAGTTTTTTGACACGTTTTATCTGCAACTGATTTCGATTGAAAGAAAAGACCCAGCGACAAGAAATAATGCCTAAATATTGATTTCGGTAGCTTCAATGTTTAGCCACCGTATGCTATATATTACGTTCGATAACTCAAGGGTAGGAATGGGCTGTGTGGAGGCGAAATTAATGCAGGAAAGAAAGCAGGTTAAAATACGCCATAAGCTTCTGTTTCCCTCTTCTTTAACGAACTGCCATTTAAGATGCACCCAAATTAGAATTTGTTTTAAAGAATCGTGTTTGATTCTATCGGAAATATTTGGTAAAGCTCTAGCGCCAGTTAAATGGCTTGAAAACAAAATCTATCAAAAGATTGTGTGAAGACGCCTTATACCTTTTTCATGGACTCATTTTGTTTAAATTCTACAAAGGAAAAGACGGTGCAATTGTTTAAATTCGAAAAGTGCGTTCCTCTTTAGAGAGCAGGAAAGTTTCAATTTTCTTTTTTATCGACCTAGAATAAGAAGTCGCTCGATGGGAAAAATGATTAGTGAGACAACGCCTTTGTTTGCATTTAATCTTTCTTCCCTAAGAACAACTTGTCGACGTTCGACAAGTGTAAAACGTATAAATGAAAAAAACAAATTGGTTTCTCTCCTCTCTCTTCCAAAATGATAAATAAGTTAGGGATGTTTTAAAAAAAACCAAACAAGCAATTTATCTTAAGGAAAGCGAGCGGTTTTCTAGTCTGGTTTGACAGCAAATTCTCGAATCTGGATATTTCTTAGGTCACATTATTTGTCAACAAATTGAAGCTAAGCTGCAGGTGTCCATCAACAAAGTGTCCAATAACAGTGTCCATTAACGAGGTATTGAATTTCTTTCTTGTGACTAAATACAACTTTGTTATATTCCTTAAAGCTTAGAGAAATTGATATTTTATCCCAACGAATTTTGTCTTCATCCGACTTTTTTTCTGCATTTTTTCATCCTTGTTAAAGACCAATTATGCTGGTGTGATTACAGATCAAATTAGACTCCACTCATTCGTATTACCATGTTAATTCACTTCGAAAAAAGGGCTAACGCTCGAAACATCTTACTCAGCTTTAATTTTTAAAAATTTGGCTTTACGAGAACAATTTGAAATCGTTTGAGTGCGCTCGCTTCCAAAGAGGCCAGGTTAATATTTTAAAAAAAGGGCTAGGATTTTTTTTTATAAAAAAGAAGTGTTTTGGAAATTCTCAGGCTATGCTAAAAGGTTACAATCCGTTTCACACGGTTTATTCGAAATGTTAGTGAGTAACTGCGCGCTTCTAATTGTCTTGTTTTGTAAAATAATGGATGTTGAACAAGAGTGCGTTGAACATAACAACAATGACGAAGAAATGTTCAAACTTTCCCGCGCTCGATCGTGTCAAGCCAGGTTAGCGCTTTAGAAGCGAGCAAATGCCCTGCAAAACATTTAGGAATTGAAAGCGCCAGGCAGATGAAATCAGATGAAATGAGCACTCTTGTTGGCTTCAAACGTAACATTGATTAGCAAATTTTAGCCAATTTAAAAACCTTTTCAGGGCTAGAAAGAAGTGAACTTTTCTATTTTGTCGTGCCAAGGCCGTAACTAGTAAGAGATAAGACGAGGCATGTACCTCGTCTGGATTTTTACCCAATATGTTTTGAAGGGAAAATAATCCCCAGTTGAACACAATTGATTATTTTCAAGATTTACCTCTCTTGTTTGCATTTAATCTCTCTCCCTAAAAAAAACTTGTCAACGTGCGATAAGTGCAAAACGTGTTTATGGGAAGATATTTTTTCTCCTCTTTCTTCGAAGATGATAAAATAGTTGGGGAGTTTTTTAAAACCTTGAAAAGCAACCTGAAAATGTGTGGTGCTCTAGGCTGGTTAGACAGCAAATTCTCGAATCTGGATATTTCTTAGGACACATTATTTTTCACCAAATCGAAGCCAAGCTGCAGGTGTCCATCAAAAAAGTGTCCAATAACAGTGTCCGTTAACAAAGTGTCAAATAACAAGGTGTCCATTAACAAAGTGTGCAATAACAATCGCGCGTGCCGTGCGCGCGCTATTTTTTGGTGTCAAAATATTCCTTCTTTATATCACTAAAGGCTTAGAGAAATTGCTATTTTAGACGACCAAATTTTGCCTTTGTCCAATTTTTTTTCCTGAATTTTGTTCATACCTATTATTGATAATGGGTCTATTATTATATGCTATTCGCTGGTGTGATATCAAATCAAATTTTGACTCCACTCATTCGATTACCATTTTTTTCTTCAAAAAAGGCTAACGCTCGGAACATCTTACTAAGCTTTATTATTTTTTTTTTAAAACAAATTAACTTTAGAAAAAAAAAAAGGGAACTGTTTGATTGCGCTCGCTTCAAAAGAGACCTAGTTAATAAAAAAGACCTGGTATGGCGGTTGTGAAACTTTTTGATAAAGGATAAAAAGGAGAAGGCATGAAGTACGAACCAGGCATTGTGACATCTTTTCATCGAACGCTGAATGTTGAACAAGAGCGCGTTGAACATTAAGAAAAATGAAAAAGAAAAGTTCAAGCTTTTCCCGTGAAGTCTTAAATTCTAAGCGCTTTTTACACTTTCAGTATTCCGTGTCAGGGCAGATTTGCCGGCACCATAGACGCGCTAAAAGATAGCAAATACTCTGCAAAACATCCAAGATCGAAGGCGCCAGCCAGATAAAATGAGCATTCTTGTTTTAAGGCTTCAAACTCAACATTGATTTGACCCGTTTGGTCGTGCTTTTCACTTCGAGTCGATCCATTCATTTATTAAACTTTAGAAACTTGTAAAGTGATGAAATGATTTTACTTCTCAGGTCGCCCTATCAGAACAAAGCTAAAAGTAGCTACGGCGAGGGATTCTGAAGGTAGCTGGCTTACTTTTCAGTGCTCGTAAAAATAACGTTTTTTTTTTTTACCGTATTGGGGTCCTTTGAGTCATATAATGAATCCCTTATTAACCTAGCTTGTTCGGTCAAAAATGGCGGGATATTGGCCTTGTTCTTGTTTGGTATTTTGAACCTCCCTAATGACTCGACAAAATACAGCAGAACCAATTACACAGTAAAAAATTGAAGTAACAGAATAAAACTAAATATTTGAACAAAAATAATATAAGCAGGAGCGTGTAGAAGTTGAACTGACGCGTAAAAGTATAGGTAAATACGTACACGCAGTCATATTTCACACCACTGAATAACCTCTATAATAATAGAACAACAATGACCAAATACATTAATTTATAGGTAAATTAGGTATCTTTGTTTTATATTTGTGTTCCTAAGAACTGTTATCTGTATAATTTGCAGGACTCTGCCGTCGTCTTTATTTTGTCATAAAGATAGATGGACACGCTCTGCAGGGCCACGTTTTTAAGAACCTTTCTCTACGTGTTGTACCGGAAATGCGTAGGGTCTGTACTCATGAATGCCTTATGGAGCCCGTGTGTGTATCCATGAACATCGGTCCACCAATTCAAGACGAATTCGTATGCGAACTTAGCAATTCAGACCACCTTTTACACCCTAATGACCTTAAACAACGAGAAGGCTTCATGTATCTTGGCACTGAGGTGATATATTCACATTCAATCGACAATATATTCGTTTCTGATTTTGACTTTAGTTGCTTAAGCAAATTTTAGTTATAAATTATATAACATCTACATCTACATCTACATTTAATAAGTTGGTAAAAAGTCCATACGGATATCACACCAACGTCTAAAAATAAGTAAAAATACAATATGTACATATATAATAACTGAAAAATTCTAAATTAATTCTAAAAATCTAAAAATTCTAAAAATCTAAAAATTCTAAAATTATATGGGTAAACTACTAAAAAGTGAAGCGCTGAGGCAAAAACGAATTTATAAATAGAACTAAAGCTTTGTCCTTCTTCTCAACAGAACCCATGCTACAGTAACCCATGCCTTCATAATGCGACCTGCTTAAATGGGTTCACAGACAAAGGATATCTCTGCGAATGTCAAGCTGGTTATACGGGAGAACAATGCGAAAACGGTAAGACCAACGGCGCTTACGAGTAGAATTATTACGCATGCTTAAGTTACTTGTTTTCTGTGAATTGTGAAAGTACCGTTTTCGGGATAAAGACAAGATAAATAGTGCAGGTATCTATAACATGCCTAAATGATTTTTAAACGTCACGATTTATATATATTATTCGATTGGACAAATCTTTTTAACAGCTATCATGATGATTGATTCTAGAGCAACCATCTTGGAAATTTAGCCTGGCTGCTTACTGCTTGAATGGACGTTTTAGTAATTTACACGGGTGGCTCAGGAACAAGGAAAAGTTATAGAAAATCGCCTTCTGTTTAATACAGTAATGATAAAATTTAGAACGATTAAAACTACTTATCTGCAATTAACCATTTGCTTTTAGATATCGACGAGTGTGCTATGAAAATGGACAACTGCAGTGAGAACGCTATGTGCAATAACACTGAAGGATCTTTCAACTGTTCTTGTAAGCCTGGTTTTTCGGGAGACGGGATCAATTGTGCAGGTATCTATAACATACCTAAATAATAGTTAAACGTCACGTTTTATATTCTTTTGATTAAACACATGTTCTAACAGCTATCATGATGGTTGATTCTAGAGCCACCATCTTGGAAATCCAGCCCTGCTGCTTACTTTGGCGGCAATATAATCGAACAGGCCTTTTTTGCTCTTCATTCAAAGTAAAGAGAAAACAATTAAAAGGACGCTGCAGAGCCTTTTTTTATTAATATAATTAAAGAAATATATTTGTTTGTGAAACAGATCGGACGTTTGAGTTTTTTTCGCGAGTGGCTCAGGCACTAGTAAAAGTTTTAGAAAAATGTCTTCTGTTAAATACAATAATGATAACATAGTTAACGATAATGAAATATTGAATGAGCGCAAGTACAAATCAAAACTACTTTTATACAATTCACTACTTTTATTTAGATATCGACGAGTGTACAATGAAAATACACAACTGCAGTGAAAACGCCATGTGCAATAATACTGAAGGATCTTTCAACTGTTCTTGTAAGCCCGGTTTTTCGGGAGACGGCATCAATTGCACAGGTATCTATAACATACCTTAATGATTCTTTAACGTCAAGCTTTATTTTCTTCGATAACACACATCTTCTAACAGCTATCATGATGGTGGATTCTAGAGCCACCATCTTGGAAATCCAGCCTAGCTGCTTACTTTGGCGGCTAGGCAATCCAACAGGCCTTATTTTTTCTTTTAACTTGAAGTATAAAATTAAAAGGACTTTTTAGAGTTTTTTGATTGATATTATTAAAGAATTATGTCTGTTTTTGAAACAATTAGGGATCACGCGGAAACAGATCAAACGTTTTAATAGTAATTTCCATTGAGTGGCTCAGACAAGTAAAAGATATAGAAAAATGCCTTCTGTTAAATACAATATTGATAAAATTGTTAACGATAATGAAATATTGAATGAGCGCAAGTACAAATCAAAACTACTTATATACAATTCATTATTTTTATTTAGATCTCGACGAGTGTACAATGAAAATACACAACTGCAGTGAGAACGCCATGTGCAATAATACTGAAGGATCTTTCAACTGTTCTTGTAAGCCTGGTTTTTCGGGAGACGGCATCAATTGCACAGGTATCTATAACATACCTTAATGATTCTTAAAGGTCACGCTTTATTTTCTTCGATAACACACATGTTCTAACAGCTATCATGATGGTGGATTCTAGAGGAAAATCCAGCCTAAATGCAGCCTAAGGAAATCTAGCCTAAATGCTTACTTTGGCGGCTAGGCAATCTAACAGGCCTTATTTTTTCTTTTAACTTGAAGTATAAGATTAAAAGGGCTTTTTAGAGTTTTTTTGATTGATATTTTTAAAGAATTATGTCTGTTGGTGAAGCAACTAGGGATTATGCTGAAAAAGATCGAACGCTTAACTAATTTCCACGAGTGGCTCAGGAACAAGTAAAGTTATAGAAAAACGCCTTCTGTTAAATACAATAATGATAAAACTGTTAACGATAATAAAATATTGAATGAGCGCAAGTACAAATCAAAACTACTAACATACAATTCACAATTTTTATTTAGATATCGACGAGTGTACAATTAAAATACACAACTGCAGTGAGAACGCCATGTGCAATAATACTGAAGGATCTTTCAACTGTTCTTGTAAGCCTGGTTTTTCGGGAGACGGCATCAATTGCACAGGTATCTATAACATACCTTAATGATTCTTTAACGTCACGCTTAATTTTCTTCAATAACACACACGTTCTAACAGCTATCATAATGGTTGATTCTAGAGCCACCATCTTGGAAATCCAGCCTAGCTGCTTACTTTGGCGGCTAGGCAATCCAACAGGCCTTATTTTTTCTTTTAACTTGAAGTATAAAATTAAAAGGACTTTTTAGAGTTTTTTTGATTGATATTATTAAAGAATTATGTCTGTTTGTGAAACAATCAGGGATTATGCGGAAACAGATCGAACCTTTAACTAATTTCCACGAGTGGCTCAGGAACAAGTAAAGTTATAGAAAAACGCCTTCTGTTAAATACAATAATGATAAAATTGTTAACGATAATAAAATATTGAATGAGCGCAAGTACAAATCAAAACTGCTAATATACAATTCACTATTTTTATTTAGATATCGACGAGTGTACAATGAAAATACACAACTGCAGTGAGAACGCCATGTGCAATAATACTGAAGGATCTTTTAACTGTTCTTGTAAGCCTGGTTTTTCGGGAGACGGCATCAATTGCACAGGTATCTATAACATACCTTAATGATTCTTTAACGTCACGCTTAATTTTCTTCGATAACACACATGTTCTAACAGCTATCATGATGGTTGATTCTAGAGCCACCATCTTGGAAATCCAGCCTAGCTGCTTACTTTGTCGGCTAGACAATCCAACAGCTCTTATGTTTTCTTTTAACTTGAAGTATTAAATTAAAAGGGCTTTTTTGGAGTTTTTTTAATTGATATTATTAAAGAATTATGTGTGTTTATGAAACATACCTTAATGATTCTTAAACGTCACGCTTTATTTTTTTTGATAACACTCATATTCTAACAGCTATCATGATGGTTGATTCTAGAGCCACCATCTTGGAAATCCAGCCTAGCTGCTTACTTTGGCGGCTAAGCAATCCAACAGGCCTTATGTTTTCTTTTAACTTGAAGTATAAAATTAAAAAGGCTTATTTGGAGTTTTTTTTGATTGATATTGTTAAAGAATTATGTCTGTTTGTGAAACAATTAGGGATTATGCGGAAACAGATCGAACGCTTTAATATATAGTAATTTACATTGAGTGGCTCAAACAAGTAAAAGATATAGAAAAATGCATGCCTTCTGTTAAATACAATAATGATAAAACTGTTAACGATAATAAAATATTGAATGAGCGCAAGTGCAAATCAAAACTACTTATATACAATTCACTATTTTTATTTAGATATCGACGAGTGTACAATGAAAATACACAACTGTAGTGAGAACGCCATGTGCAATAATACTGAAGGATCTTTTAACTGTTCTTGTAAGCCTGGTTTTTCGGGAGACGGCATCAATTGCACAGGTATCTATAACATACCTTAATGATTCTTAAACGTCACGCTTTATTTTCTTCGATAACACACATGTTTTAACAGCTATTATGATGGTTGATTCTAGAGCCACCATCTTGGAAATCCAGCCTAACTGCTTACTTTGGCGGCTATACAATCGAAGAGGCCTTTCTTTTACTATTCACTTAAAGTATAAAATTTAAAGGGCTTTGCAAAGGATTTCAAAACTTGAGCAAATCTGATACCGGCTAGCCTCCTACGCAAACGCGTGACGAGCACAAAGAACGTCAAAAGTTTAATAACAAACCGTAGTGAACAATGTGTTTGGTGTGGAGTAATTAAGACAACAAGATAATTTCGTACATGCACCATTCCATATTTGAAGTGCTCATATTACTAAAAATGTTCTACACAGTCAAGGGCAGCCTTTAATTAAGCCAAATTTTCTTATCTTCTTTTGAGAGTGAAACACGAGTACAATGATAGTAAGATTGATAAGGGCAATGAAATATTGTATGATCAAAGTTAAAACTACTATCTAAATTGTTTTTTAAGATATCGACGAGTGTGCCATGGGAATTCACAATTGCAGCCTGGTGACCATTTGTAATAACATAGAGGGATCCTTTAACTGTACCTGCAAGGACCGCTTTCATGGAAACGGAAACAACTTGACTGGTAACAATAACGTTATATCATGCCACCTTCATGACAAGATTGAACGGTCTTTCTATTTTCTTAGTTTGGACATATCTCCAGTTATGAAAAATACAAATTGATTGACCTTTTTTGAGGGGGGGGGGGGGGGGTGTGAGACGGGGAAGGACGTCCGGGGCCTCACGCACTCCACTCCACCCCCTCCCCCGTCTCCATTTTCTGCACTCATCCCTATATTTCCTCTATTCAGTGGATACGGAAATTTTGTAGTATCAGAGCCATAAATTGCAGATTTATTGACTTTTGATTTTCATATACCCATGATTTTCTCATGGGTGTAGATTCGTTACGCAAAACGTTTTATTAGAAGTATATTCAGATTGTTCTCTTCAATTCTCAATTTTGAGTCAAACGTTGTTATTGCTGCTTTTGAAACATTATTAAAATCAACATGTGACCAGAGGTGTACACAAATAGGGTTCAAGGCTATGTATAGAGAGGTTGAGTACTCTAGGATTCCCAACATCAATGGCAGCCTTCCGTTTCATGAAAAGCCTGATGCTTAAGCCTTGCAACGGTAACCATCTCGTTAACTTATTGTTAGTAAGAATTATGCTCAGTAAGAACTGAGGATAGCAACTTTAAGGTATATTTACTTCTTTGTCGATCCTCCAAAATCCATACAAGAAATCGAGGCCGCCAGTTAAAAGCTTGTATTTAACTTTGTTTTCTTTATTACCCAGCGTTCAGTGCAGTCTTTACAAATCTCGGTGCGAGTGGAAGAAATGGTTCAACATCACTTGGTAGTCACTACACAGGTCAGGATCATGACGGTCAGGTGACTTTGTCCAGCGGTATTCAACAGTGGACTGTGCCGTACAGTGGTGAATATCGCATAGAAGCAGTAGGAGCAGCAGGGGGGTACGATACAGGCGGCAACAGTCCTCAGTACCGAGGAAGAGGAGCAAGAATGATTGGAACATTCAGTTTATGCAAAGGTGAAATCATCCAAATACTTGTTGGCCAAGAAGGAGGAATCAACAGTCACAAGTACAGTTCTGGAGGCGGTGGTGGTACATTTGTAGTGAGAGGAATCAATACGCCTTTGATAATAGCTGGAGGTGGAGGTGGCATACAAAGAGCATACTCAAGACATGCAGGGTGTGATGCCAACACGAGCACAACAGGGAATCCTGGGTACAAGTCATGGTCAGGAGGAAGCTATGGACATGGCGCACAGGTTGCTGATAGCAGTAACTCAGGTAACAATATATTATGTGAACACTTTCACTTCAGCAAAATCAGTTATTACAGCAGACATAATTTGGCTCATTACAAACAATTATTACTACATGTATCACGTTAGTGAAAATGTACTCATTAGTCAAGTATGTGCAATTCCAATCTCCAGACTTAGGTACCCACAAGCCTAGCAGTGGACAGCGCTGTTTCGATTAACTTTCTCCCATTATCCCCTATGCCAAATGGAGAGCTGACGACTCCTATGTAGGACGAAACATTATCATTTTATATAATTTAAGTGTTATTCCTTTTAGATTCTCAAAAATCTAAGCAATCGCTTCACGTTTTCCCGTTTTAAAATGCGCTCAAAAAAGGAAATTGCCAGCCTCAGAAATACCCGAGGGCCTCCTTAAGTGAGGCCGGGCCCGCGCTTACCAGAAGGTAGTCGCAGTCGTAAAAAGACAGGTTTCAAATGATGCGATTTGAAAAGTAAAATTTTCGTATTATAGAAAAATGGCCGCTTACGACAAAAGGTCGCTTACGAGAGGTGGGTGCGCAAAGAGGTTCGATGGTGTGTGCCTCAGGACTAATTTCGTTGCTCATGATTACAAACGTTTTCGTATTTTAGATTTTAGGAATTGTAAATCGAAAAGTTTAAGGCATTGTCTTTGGCCTTAACGCTAGCGTGCGAACTTCTATAGCGATGATGTCATTCTTAGCAACAGGTCGATTGACAGTATTTCGTCGTTGTATCTTGGTACCGCTATTAAGACAAAGGAATATTTCGCCTTATTATTCCGCTCCTGGTCGCGTATCTGCTCTTTAATTTTATGCGGCGCAGTACAGAAGGCGGTATCATGCATGCAAAAGTGTAAACGATTAAAAAAATTGGTAATCAATAATGGGACGATTAGAAAGGAAGGAGGGACTCATCTCATGTTAGCGATCTGTTAATATGTGAATAGTAATAATGCATGTTCGTTTGAAAGCATGGTTGGTTCGATTCGAAGCACGTGGTTTGTCCTCGCCCCACGTTACAACTAGGAAATGTTGCAAGAGCGCAATTGTCTATTTTGCGTTGATTCCTCCAACATTTGTATTTTCAGTACTTATATAATAACTTGCCTTAAAAATATTTAATTAATAAAGCATCTTAGTATATACACACTCAGTGATCTTGGTGTTTCAAGCAATCTGATTGGTTCGCTATCTCGGGCTAATGAGTATTATTCACTCCGTAGAGCGGAGTGAATAATGCTTGATCCAAACTGAAACAAAATGGCAGGCGTAAACCCGCGTTTCGCCGGCGTTTCTGAATCGCAAATACTAAGAATACAAGAAGATGCTGAACCAGAAAAGACAAAAAAATGGCTAAGAAATTTGGCCTGATGGTTTTCAAAGTAAGAGAAGACTAAATATATATATTTCACAATTTGCAGCACAATGTCCACACAACTCGAGTATATGCACTAAAACGATAAACAATTGCTTACCGTCAAGTCGCTCTTCGCCCGGCATCGGCAGAAATGAATACCGCAGATTTATCGGCAGCAACATCAAGTGTTATTCAACCAAGATCCTCCACAAATATTCAGGAAAAGAAAACATCCAGTTTTCACCACATTTCTACACACATTCAGTATAATCCAAACTTTCAGGTGGATCATTCGCCAACTGCTCTTTTAATTTTCAATTTAAGTGAACTTCAAAAGCTTTGATTCAATGGTCAAAATGTTTTGCAAGTAGGTCTTTGATTCAGATTGCAGGTTTGAGTGATGTTAAAGGACCATTTTGCTAGTTTGTGACGAGGATTTTATCGAAGATTAGCTAGATTTGCCATGTTTGAAGATTCTGTAAACTGTTTCGCGCATGGCGGTTAGTGCCGATTGTATGTACGTTTTCCACCCATAAATTGACAGGTCAATTAAATCGACTTGAAATGGTTTCCTTCTGAAAACTTTGAGATCGCTTGTTGTTGAGATCACTTCGTGTGTATATACTAAAACAATTATTCTTTGAAATCTCGGTGAATAGCGGCAGAATGTTCACCTCGATTTCAAAGACTAATTGTTAAATGACAACCGGTCAGATTTCGGAAGGGAAAAATGATTGTTACGGATTTTTTTAAGCAAATACCGAAGACAAGAATATTCTACACTCAACCTCAGCCGCGTACTCAACAAAAGTTGTACAAACTGTATATGCACCCGATTTCTGTTGTGGATTGAGCGGTATAAGTAGCCTTTGCGAAGAAATGAAGCATTTTAATAGAAGAAGAAACATTAGCAACTAGTGCCAACTATATCAAAACAATTGCTTGTTAAGTAAATCTTGAATTTTTTCAGAGTCGATCCGTCGTCAATGCCGAGGAAAAGTGTTTTCACAAGCGACCCGAGCTAACGATAAGAGCCACAGTACTCTAAGACTCAATTTATTAGGGTTTGTATGGGAATGAAACAATTTTGTTTTACGGTGTATAGATTCGAAAGTTTTATGAATAAAATTGACTTACACTGTTGCTGTGTCGTGTACTTTTTGAAATGATTTGGATGAGATATTGCTTTGCGAAATTTTAAACACGTGTACTTTATTAAATATTCCCAAGGCTGGAAAATATTTTCGACAGCTTCTCACTCGAAGCGAAATATCTTCCGCAAAATTGGTCGTATCGCTATAGAATTTCCACCACGGTAATGTCCGGTAATTTCTCTTTCCTGATGTTGTCGCTTTGGTTCCGAGTGCGTTAGTAAAGCGTAAAAAATTATTCCAAAGTGCGATTTTTGCCTTTCTTGTTATGCGCGGCCCATCAAACAACACACAAAATGGCGGCAGGCCGACAAAATTGACCTCAGCAGTGGAGAGGCATGGTGATATTGTTACTTACTCCAAATTACGCTGTAAGACCCGGAGAGGTCGATTTTCTACCGGAAATAAAAAAATCAGCGTTTAAGAAATCACGTGCCGATGATTTTCCCATAAAATCCTTATAAATTGAGTCTTAGAGTACTGTTGCTCCTATCGTTACCTTGGGCTGCCTGTGGTGTTTTCAATTATAAATTTGAACAGTAAGATTACAGTTTTAATGGATTTTGTCAGGTCAACCAAACTACATACGTATCAAATGGCAGGTCTTGTTTACTTGCCCGGGCCTACCCCGTTGTTTATTCAAACACTCTCGGCAAGGCCCGAGTTGGCGAACATTGTTCGTACCCACCCCCTGACCTTTTTTAAGGAAAGGATAGCCCTCCCCACCCCTACTCTTTTTTACTACTTCCGAATCGCTATTGGTAGCTGAGTAAATGATAATAGGAACTGTTGTCTTGAATACAGTTTGGTTTATATATAAATTATTTTTTTGCCTTATTTTGTCCAAATTCATTTATCCTGCATCCCTTCCTTCTCTTTCATAAAAGTTTAAAAAAATAGTTTATTGAATATTCAACAGTGAATTAATAACATTTTTATATTGCGTCTGTAACTTGCTAAAAAGATAATGAAAGAATAGCACTAAAACAAAGCTTTCAGGTATAATTCCCCTTAAATACAAATATAGGAATGAGTCAAATGTTCACTTTTTTAGGTGGTGGCGGTGGCGGTTTTTACTCCAGCGGAAGAAGTGGAACGAATTTCAATGGCACCATGGGATGGGGCGGAGAAGGCGGTGAGGGCTTTCTTCAGGGAGGAGTGGGTGGAAGAGCCGTGTATTACAATGCCAACGGAGGATTTGGTGGTGGTGGTGGTGGTGATGGATGGGGAGGAGGTGGTGGAGGTGGTGGAGGATACTCTGGTGGGAGCAGTGGAAATGATGGATCTGACACCTGTGCCGGAGGTGGAGGATCTTATAATGTTGGAGAAAATCAGGGAAAAGATTGTTGTTATAACACAGCAGGCCATGGTAATGTGACCATTGTATTTCTACAGTAAAATTAAAACCACGTGCTACAAGAAATAAATCACACTAGTTACATTTAGTGTAAAAAGAAAACGTCTGCATGTTTAAAATGATAAAAAGAGTGCCAAGTGTTCATTTCAGATAATGTGGAGTAGTAAGGTATTCTGAATAGTTTATAGTGCGAATGGGTTCGATAATTGAAAAATGCGTTTCGACTTAATTCAAGATGGAAAACTCTTGCAGCATATTTTTAACACATTGTGTTTTTATAGGATAATTACTTTACACTATCCGTTACATTTGATCATTAGTTGTCTCTTAATTTTTTAGAGCTAGTCTCCTGCTTAATGACCTACGGTTTTTAGCATTATTGCATATAGAAGCCACGAAAAGTAAAAATGTAGAACAGCTGAACTACAAACGACTAATAGAGCACTGATCATTACCAGGCGTAGAATCAGACCAATTTACAAATCAAGCAAAAAGAAAACTACCTCCAATCATTGTAAACTTTCACGTTCAGTTCATTTTCAAATAAGCGTAAATGATCCCAACAATCGAAAAATCTTTCAGTTTAATTTGAGAATGTGAGATTGTTTCGCCAATCTACTCACGTTCGAAATCATTTCATGCTAGCTAGCGTTTACATTTCATGCTGGCTAAAGGTTGAAGAGAACATTGTGAGTGCGCCGTTCCATTTTTCATTCTGCTGGATGAGTTTATGCCCAGTTGTGGCGCGTTCTAGTTTCAGTGTAATTACATTTACTCTCAGTTATTTGTTTACTATTGAACAGTGTAACACCTCGTTCGTAATGTTTCTTCTGATATGAACTGGGCAAACGGGAATATCCTCATCTAGCCTGGGGATGAAAAGATCAAAAATCAAAGCAAAAGTTGCTTTTATACCAGTCTTTTGCCATTGTTAAGTTTCCATTCGGAAACAGCATAGATGTTACACTGGATGCTCTGTTATTGGTATAATTATAAGGTAAAGTTAGTGACTAAAATCAGTTTGCAAATGAAGCAAACGGTAAGAGAGTAACATCATATAATTAAGATGTCACATTTTGCTGAACGTCAAAAATAATGCGGAATGAAGCGGATCGATATTATCAATATACAAATTCTCCTTTCTAGTCTCTATAGACTTAGTATAGTACAAGTTGGGAGAAGTTGTTTGTATACGAAGACAATTGCTGGTTTCCTCTTAACCCTATCCAGACCGGGGGGGGGGGGGGGGCGGAAAGTGCCCGCGCTGACTTTGAACGCTTATAACTTTTTCAATATTCAATCAAACGCTGCCAAACTTTGCGACTTTATCAAAAATTTATCTGGGAATAATTTGGTAGGGTAGGTTGTTGAGTCAGGAACTTGACGTCACCATGGCAACGGCATTTTGACAGGCATGTTTTCCCAAATTTGTAATTTTCGTGTTTCTATTAATGAAAAATAACTTTAAAGCAATTATTTTCACCTTTTTACCGGTTTTAAGCACATTTTCATTGAGTTTAAGTATTTTCCGGTAATTTTGGGCGGTTTTCTGACGTTTTGGAAAAATTTCTAAATCCAAGATGGCGGCTGTTTAGACATGATGATGTAATTGTCACGTGATGTGACGTCATCATCCCACGTGACATATATCAAAAGATAGATTTTGGAACATACTATATATCCTGTAAGTTTCATTGTGATTGCTTATATACTCTGGAAGTTACGGAGGGGGGGCGGAATCCGCCCCCCCCGGTCCGAAAAGACCAAAAAAAAGCCCGGTCTGAATAGGGTTAAATCAGGTGCATGCCCAACGAAGTAAATTTATATAATAACTCAAAGTTTGGGAAAAAATGATTCATTTTTCAGAGTTAGTCAAAGAAAAGAGCCCATGTTTGAGTCACTTTGGTAATTTGTTAATTAATTAACCTAATTACCAAATCTTGGTAAAACAAATTAGCTATTGTTGTTCTATAATAAGTATCTAATTTGTATTACACATTATTCGTTACAATACGGGACTCGCTAACAAAACCTCGATCTAACGAATTAACGGACAAGTTTTTGGGTTGCGACCAAAGATCAAATGAAATTTTCTTACGTATAAGGCGCATTGAGGTTTGATGCAAAGAAGCTATACAATTGTTTTACCCAATTGGAAAAGAACAGCTTTGTTACGTTCTGGGAACGTTACGTAAATATAGTTTTAGGGGCAGAGTGATTGAAACGATTATTTTAATGAAAACTACAATAAGCGTCTTAAAGTTTTGGAAGTGATTGTTTTTCGTTATATCGGGGTTGTATTGATGTATGCCTGTGTGGCGTGACAGAAAAACTGGTCTACTTGACAACTGTTGTTTGACCGGTCACGCAATGTTTCTTAGTGAAGCAATACGTGACATTGTTTACAAAGCCACGTTATAGGCTGAAATGTACATAACTTAGTTGCAAAAAGGTCGAGAGGCGACCATCAGTTTAGTGAATATGTTCCGGTAAGAATACTATATAACTTATTATATATGCTATAAAAATTGTACCACAGAATACTGTTGCCATTGGCAAAACTGTTTGAATGCGTTTTGACCGACAATCTTTTGTCATCTTTTTGTTGGTTTTCCAAACGTTTTGGCCAATCAGAGTCAATACTTGCACGGGTTGTGTCTACTTTCGCTTCCCCCAACGGATTGGCCGTGTAGTGGGAGAGAAACGTCAAAATCCATTCAAATAGCTTTCTTCGAGTGGTAGCAGTTTTACAGTGTGATTTGACATTTTATCTTGCTTTATTAATCGAAAAATTCGTTTACACTTAAGGTTTATAAGGTATCTATGGGTAGTTCGGTAAATTGTTAAAAAGTGTTTGACATTAATAGTACCAATAGTTAACTTTGTGAAAACTTTATAGCTTTCAGTTTTTGCCAAGAGTTTTTAACTTTAAAAAATTTTACCTCAATAAAGGTTAGTTGGTGTAAACGGAATATTTTACGCTTTTGCAACATTGTAGCTGATACTGGGAACTTATAGTCGCGCAGCTTTCAATAAAAGAGTTGTCCAGTACATTGTTTGCTCTGTTTTACGAATGTAGAATGAGGCATGTTAAGTAAGATTTTCATTTGTCCTCTACTCGAGCACTGCACTCGAAATGATGAAAACAAGGTGTTGAATGAAGTCAACTGGATTGTTTGTGACATATTTCTTCGGGATAAATTTTCCAGAAAATTCAATGTTTATCTTTATCCCTTTATAAGCTTTATCTTAACACAGCTCTAGGGACAGTTAAAGTTCTCGTTTGATTGGCTTTCATTTATTTATGGGGTTTCGGACACACGCAGCTTTTTGTTATAAAAAAAATAAATTACAAAAATTAAAAAAATCCCCTCTGAGCATTAAAGGGATTATGGTACGGTTTATTTCGCCATATCAAGCCGTGCATGACACTATCTAGCCCTTTACTTGATCAAATTTGATTTTGTATTATAAAGGCAAGAAAGAAAGACTTTCAAGATCACGCACTCGCCAAATTTTGCCATTTTCATTTCGCTTGTAGCTAAATCTGCCCCAGTCATAGACTGGAAGTGGTTCCTTTCTTAGATTGTTCTTTAATTAAGGGACAGGAATAAGCTTGTATTTCGCTCGTACGTGATCTGTGACTACTTTAGCGCTACTAGAATTCTAGGGCGAACAAGACTGACTGAAGTAGAATAACAAAACACGCGGCCCTCTAGTTCGTTTCCATGTCTCTCAGTCGTCAGAATTCGAAATTACTACATTTTCTCCAGTACAAGCGAAAATTCTTCGTCCCAAGATCGAAATACCGATTTAATTAACTGCCTGCTTGGTCTCGATCATTGTTAGTTAACATGAAAATCATCAATATAGCTGGCTAATGAATATAAACTGGACTGATGTATAAGTAAATTCTTACAAGTTTTATTAAAAGAAATGTATGGAAATTGATGAGGAGATTTAAGTTTCCGAACTTGGGAGCTAGTTTCACCTGGTAAAATAATTATAATAATAAATAAAGTTTTTTTAGCGCCATTTCCCAAAGGTTCATTGGCGCTTTCCAAAAATACGACGATGACTATTTTAATTTTTGAAATGTTTCTTCGTTGTAAATATTTTACATGTTTAGATGTCACATAGTCCCCTGTACTAACTATGGATGTCATTATCATTTTTCATATGTTAGAAGCACATGTGGTCCAAGCATAATATTTGCATAACTATACCGTGTGTAATTTGACAAGTGTTGCAAACGCGTTGTTACGAAAGAAAACAACGCCATGTCATGTTCCGTCTACTTTATTTACTACTTCGCTTTAATTATTATTCAAAAATTTCCAGTTTATAACTCATACAAACTCTTATATTATTAAAACTGCCGAAACAAACTGATTCAAACGCCGCTTTTCTGCATCGATCTAATCCATCGATTAGGTTCGGCACATTATGAGTGGAGCGGCGGCGTTTCCAACCGACCTTACAGTTCAGCGGCACCCAAAGGAGATGTTTTGCATGGTCTTTGGTCATGTCTGGAAGCTTCCGAGAATAGCTTGTTCGAGAGTAGTCTGTAAACTGACTCCCTAGTGGGGCTATGACATGTGCATCCATGGTGTGTTAGTTCACGTTCGGTCTGGCTTTATTGTTGTCGTCTATAATGACCACGAGAGAAGATACGAGCTACATATGGAAAACCGAGGGGATTAAGGGCGAGCTGGAGTGCTGTTTAATTAAAGGTTTTTTTATTTGTTTACGTTCCCTATCTCCGTCTTCATAATATATTTACAAAGATATGAAAACCACAAACAGGCGCAAATACCTTGCATTTTAAAAAAATTGAGAATAAACAGGCGAAAATAACTTTGCCTTTGGCTACATTGAAAATAAACGTTGCCCTGACAATAACAAAACAGTATTTACATAATTGAAAAAAAAATCAACGTTCATGCGCTGCGTTCTAACTTATAATTAACTAGGATCCACAAAGCTACTGAGTACTAAAATTTACTGTATAGCAATTCAAGGCATAAACGCAACTACCGTTTTTTTACAAGCTTTGCTCAACAATGACAAATTGTGTTAATGCTCTGTAGTTCATTAATCAAGCGGGATAGTTGAGAGCTCATCCTTTGGTGCGAGCTTTTTCTCTCAGGGTATTCTGTAAACTGCTTTCTATGTACATGTAAGAGCCAATCCTCTGTGCTGTAAGAGTAGCACTGAACAGCACACGAAATAATCACTGATTAGCACATTGATTAGGCTCATCTTGGAACATGTTATCTGCCGCATCTTCCGATAACCAGTTTCGGAAATTTTCCTTGGGCTCTGGTTTGACTCTCTTGCGCTCTGCCACCGGTAGGCTGAAATTTTTTAGTGGATGATAAACCTAGAACGGAGGCATTCCTAGATTCCTTTTCAAGCGTTTCTGTAGGAAACGCTTGAAAAGGATTTTTCAGCACTTCAGTATACAATACAGTCCAAATTAAACATATCTCGTCAGAAACTCTAACGCGATCACACATTCTTATGATAAGAGTGGAAAATGGCTGTCAAATACTTGATCTGTTCGTTACTCTAATTAATGAGTATCCGTGGCGAGTTGCAAGAACCTGAATTCGAGTTACCGGGGTAAATTTGAACAAATTTTGATCAGGGGAAACCAAATTTAGTTCGAGTTAGCGGGGTTTTCGTGTTATCCAAGTTCGAGTTAACCGAGTGAAAATGACTGAAAAGTGGGGTCAAATCTAAGGGAAAAAGAAGTTAGTTCGTTTGAGTTAACTGAGTTTGAGTTACCGGGATTCTACTGTATTAATTTTTTCGATTACAAGAAAAGTTAGAAGAAAAGTGTATTAAATTTGCGATTTTGTCAGTGTTTAATGGACCAGTCGTTAAAGACTTAGAAACTGCCACGTCACGCCACGTCATACACGAGAGCGCGCGCTGAGAAAACTTCATAAAACACATAGGGTAGGTAGCTGCTGCGTAAACTTCGCTTGTAGTTTCCACTCTTAAATGATTGGTGAACCCCACTTTTTTCGGGGTATATAACCTTCTATAATAAATCTCTACCGATTTACAAAAAATGGGCCAAATTTGAATGTTGAAAGTATGTTATTTTTTATTTTCTCTTCTCGCGCGCGATCAAATCAGTCGCATTTTGCAGTCTTGAATGTTCGCAAATTCTTAAGGGACCTCGAAGGCGGCAAAATCGAAAGTTCACACCAATACTGTACATTGCCAATGTTTTGCTGACGTCTTGAGAAGTGTCTTAGTAACGTCACTAGTCAAATCTAAAATATATTCAAAACATGTTGTGCAAACATTCTACTCTTTGTGACAGGCGACTGTGCGGAAATGAAAATCGACACACTTCTTGCTAAATATTAAAAATAATTTAAAGTGGAGTCCGCCTCGAAAAAATGTACCGCCAGATCACATTGCTATTTGTAGAAACCAGCAAAGCGTCTAGTTTCAAAGTTTCCCACAAAAACATTGCGTGACATGAATGACGCTACCCCTTTTATTTACAAAAATAGCTTCAACTTGTCAAAGCAACGACAGTTTTCCAATGGTGATTATTAGTACTTTACCTAAAACACATATAGGGTAGGTAGCTGCTGCGTTAACTTCGCTTGTAGTTTCCACTCTTAAATGATCAGTGACCCACACTTTTTCGGGGTATATTTAACAATTAGATTATGAGCTCGAGATTTCTATCGTGTGATAGTTGATGAGGGCGAAGCCCGAATCAACTATCACACATAGAAATCGAGAGCAAATAATCTAATTGTTTTAGTATAAATCTACTAGACGTTCAAAACTTAACAACAAAACAGGTTCTCGTTTTTATTAAATAATGATGCAAATAAGTCACACAACACGCGGATAATTGACAACTTCACCACATTGCATTGGCTTCTGTGTGCGCGTTTGCATTTCATTCACGATTTATTGAAACCGTTATATGCCCGAAACTGAAGGAAAAGCCAAGTTTTTTATTGTAAAATGACGATTGAAAGATGTACTGGCGTACAAGGGCCCTTGGAAGTCAAGTTTTTTTAAAATACGAAAACGTAAAAGATAAAAAAAAAGTTAAGCGAGTTGTTCGCAATGAAGAAACCACATTGCACTGTTTAGCTTCTGTGTGCGCCTTTGCATTTCATTCACGATTTATTTAAACCGTCGTTTGCTCGAAATTGAACTAAAATCCGGATTTTCATTGTGAAATGACAATTTAAAGATAGACTGACTTACAAAGGCCCTTAGGAAGTCAAGTTGTTTTATATGTAGGAAACTTGAACGATAAGAAATTTATGAAAAGTTGAACGATTCGCCCGCAACCTTGAATTCGCATTCAATTTTGTTGTTTTATTTAAGTCTTATTGGTGCATTAAAAAACTTGCAGGTCGAATCTGTTTAGCCTTTTTTTTACTGCTCCTCGATGGGACGATGAAACTGTGTTAGTTTGCCAGACATTTTAAACTTTATTTCCACAAAATGTCTCGGTGAAACGCATCTCTGAATGTTATAAAATTATAGATTCGCCCGCTTTTAAAAGCGAAAACGAATATTAATTGCTTTTCTTACCGTGTAAAATCTTCATTACATATTTCGGTACAGTCTTTATCTTCTCCAACATCGGCTGGAATAGTAAATAATCCAAGTATAATCATATGACGTCATCACCTGTTACCATAGCAACAGTATATGGTTGTAAATAAGAGCCATCATGGAGCTTCTAACGGTAATAGCGCAAAAATTAACTCGGTGACCCCTATTTTTCTTTATTTTATCCAATTCTACATTAAAAGGGGAGGAATTATAGAAAGTTAAAAAAAAATCTCTGGAGCAGATTTTATGTAATTACTCAAAACCATAATTTTTGACTGGCTAAAAATCCGGTCCAGAGAATTTTTTTAAATCTCACCTGTAGTTTTCTCTCAGGTCACACTATCTAATTTTGAAATAAAAAAGTGGGGTCACCGGACTTGTTTTTCAATTAAATTACTTCGCGTTTCAAGAAAGCCACGCGTGATCCACGCGCGTTTCCAAAATCTGGCCTTTACAAGATCCCGTCTTTCGCATGCGTAAACGTTGTCCGCTGGTCAATGCCCGCGATTTGTTGATTTGCTTCGAAGAATCGCTTGCTCGATTTCATCAGCTTATTATTATCAGTCGTTAAGTCGACCTGTAAATCGAAGTGCCGTTAACAAGTTTGGTTCGTTGCTATGTTTTGGAGAATTTCGATCATTTAAATCTGGCTACGTGTGCTACGCAAGGTACGTACATTTTCATTCAGCACCACAGCAAATTACCACGAACACTGGCCGTATAATTTTGTCCCGGGGGGGGGGGGGGGGACTCGCATATGAAAGTGACGGGGATGCCCGTCGTCTCGCTTAGGGGTGTAAATTTCGGTTTTTTAGTCTCGCTTAGGGTGTTGGGGGCAAAACGCCAATATATGCCAATATTTTTAGCCATAATGGTCTCGTTTAGGGTTCCACACGAAGAAATATACAAATATAAATTTCATTCTTAGTTTTTTGGTATCTTTTAGGGGTCAAGAAAAGCTTGAGCCACACCCAGATTGGTCTCTTTTAGGGGTTCTTTTCAAATTTTCCGACGAGCATCCCCGTCCGCTTCATATAGGAGTCCCCCCCCCCCCCCCTCCCACGTGAATTTTGTCACCCGCGTGGACCTTAATGCGTGGTTTAAAATGTGGTTAAATGGAAAGATGAAGTTACATCTCACCAACAATGGAACCTAAGGAACTATTCTTCTCTCGGAAATGTTTCCTGAAAGTGTTTTGCAATGGCATCAAGAATACGCTTTGTTCGAGTGACACGAGGTTTCGTCGCTGTGCTCTTGTGAGGCATGCTGAGAATCGCAAGCAATCCCTTTGTTCCGAACTTCAAATACAACTCTTTGAGATGTGAATAGAAAAGCCCACTTCCTGCAATCTTCTGAGCCATTGATTGTTTTATTGCACCATTGTCGTCCTTGGGGTCGAAAAGTCTTCCGCTGAATGTCTGGAGAATTTCGTGGCGTCGATCCAAATACGACATGCTGGCGATTGCGTGTTCAACACTAATGACTCCAGAACAGTTCACAATTTTCTCCTGGTTCAGTTGAAGTGCAGAATTAAACAGAATTTCTCTAAGAGCTTTTACGTCCTCCAAGGCATTGTGGGCTTCAAATTCTTTTTCAAAAAGATGCGAGTAAAGTTCTGATTGGTTTGATTTGCAAGATGCCGATTCACTGAGATGCAAGGCCGGGTGTTTATCTTTCAAAAGATGTTTGACAAGGATCTGACTGTCACCAAAATAAACATTCATGTTTCTTAGTTTGCTCACCTGCTTGACAATGTAAACAAGACTTGAGGTCTTTTTTTAGCACTTCCATGTTCACAATTCGTGTGCCCGATAACATCTGAGCGTCCTCTTTCTCTTTGTTTTGCTATTAATAGAAAATAACTACTTTTGTTTTGAACTCCTCGAAAGAATCTGTAACATCTTCAGTTTTATTTGTTACAATGTATTGGTCCAAAACGGAACTTACCTGTTGTGACTTAGTCATTATTTTCCTGGGGGGCTCAATGTCCTCTTCCTCAGTATCATTTTTTTGTTCCCGGGATTTTTCCTCACTTGCCTTTGCCAGATTTTTCAACACACTGAAGTATCTTTTCGACGCAAAACGACCTTTGTGGCGACCAGAATTGGCACTGACAGAATTTTTGTCGTTTTCACCGGCATAGGCCACCCATGGATGAAGTAAACTTAAGCCACAGATAAAGCCGCCCAAGGAAAGATACAGAAGTAAACGTGTATTGCATGCTTTGGTTTCGGGAATTTCGTAGGTTTGGAAGTCCACTCCGGGGTCTACACGATCGATCGTAGCGCGTACATACAATTTTCTCCTCGGCACCATGTATGCTGATCGGCAAACATTTTTTTCTTCAGATAATAGTAACAATAAAAACTTTTTGCGACTTAAAATTTCTTGAAAATGTGATTTCCTCTGAAAACTGAACAAAAATGGACTCCGACAAAAAAATTTACGCGCCGCCATGTTTGTTTATCTTCTCCATGGATTTTTAAAAATCCCGCGAGTGACGCGCGTGATTCGCGAGTTTGGACTCAGGCCTCACGCGACAGTAAAACTATTGTGAGCCTCCTTAATGTGTAAGTTAAATGAAACACGAGGAAAGCGAACGACAAACAAAAGGCGAGATTTCTTCAAGTCATAAATATTCCTCACTTAATCTCCTCTTATGTTGTCTATATCATGCAAAATACAACAAACGAATTAGGTTAATACCGAAAAGGTCCAAAGCAATGCAAAGCTGAACATTATATCATTGTACAAGGAAAATCAAGAAAGAATTTTACTGTTCTAGCAGGCAGTCCTGTAGCTAAGAATTGATAAAGTATTAAAGTTCACAGAAGTAGGGACAAAAGACTTAAAATAGCTACACGGATGGAGGGAAGATTGATCTTAAAAATATTCTCACCGTCGGTGGTTTTTAATTATATCCAAGAGAGGATCTGATTGCAATCAGAAAGAGAGAGAGATTTTTCCAGATGAGCATAAAAAAAAACTCGCTGCTAGTGTAGAAATAATAAAAGTAGCTTGAAAATATTTATTGCTAACTGTGATGCATTGGTCTTTCTTAAATTAAGGAAGTCACGTGATCGGAAGTGGTCTATTTGCGCTCCCTCGTACAAAAATCCGAAAGAGGGACTGTTTGCCGTGACAAATTTTTGCAAACGAGATTTTATATCTTCTTTAAAAAAAAAAATTCTAAACGCTTCAAAGGAAGCGTTTAGAATTTCCGGAAGAACTGCAGAGACGAACCAGCAAAAAAGGTTCAAATTTATTGATTGAGAGTAAAGGAATACATGTACTGCTCATTTACGGCTTTTCCTCGCACCCAGGTGGGGGTAGGGGGAGGGGGGGGGGGGGGGCATTGAGCAGTGGGGCTTTAATTCCTAAAGCCTGCTCTACAACTTCTTTTAGGAGGGATGAAAACCCGATGATTTACCCTCGGAGAAAGAACAATTTACATATGGCGAACAGGAATCGAACCCGCCTCCTACACTGATAGGAGGCGAGCGCTCTCACCACTGCGCCATTCCTGCTCTCCGATGTTACTGTGTTCTAAAG
Source organism: Oculina patagonica (assembly GCF_052425735.1). Classification (NCBI taxonomy): domain Eukaryota; kingdom Metazoa; phylum Cnidaria; class Anthozoa; order Scleractinia; family Oculinidae; genus Oculina; species Oculina patagonica. The sequence goes on along the minus strand of NC_135766.1, from coordinate 30,575,660 downwards.
CAGCTCTCACAAGGACATACATGAATGGCGCTTTCTTTCGAGAAAACAATTGAACGGGAGCAATGCCCCTACGAACGTTGGAAAATGTCTTAAACGCACGTATAGCCCCCTAAACAATAGCAACCGCTAAACTAAAGGACCAGTAGAATTACAAGCTCAAGAGAGCTGCTACATTTCTGCATAACAGCATATAGCTAAAAGGGATGGATTCCTCTGTTCGCGGAACCTCTTCTTCCCCAGCTTGAGCTATGAGAATCGCGGAGTTTGAAAAATTCTATGCTGATATGTCGAGGTAACCCCCCCCCCCCCACCGTGTTGTATCTTAATTGGTTGCATGCGGGCAAAAACTTATCTGTAACATTACACAAACTAAACACCACAATCTTGCTATTGTAACTAAGTTCTATATCCTCTCTTACCTACATTTTTTTAATCGAGTGAAGATTTTTGGCCGTGCAAATTGAGAAAATGTAAGCAACCTCGTCAGAAAAATCCTCCGTTAGTAAGTTCTTCACGTCCATCATTGCAAAAAAATGGTTAAAAATAAAAAAAAACAAATCTTTTAAATTCAGAAAAAACGTAATTCGGTGAGAAAGTGAAAACATATTTTCACCATAAAATAAGCAAAGTAATATTCACGAAACGGCAAATTTTAAGGCGATATAACAAGAGAACGCCCTCTAAGTCCCTCTCTGTCCCATTATCCTCTCTTGGCAAAAATGTATATCCCTAGTACAAATATATGAATTTCATATATTTATTTTATATCTTCTCCATCCACGGGTATATTACGAACTCACAAGTGACCAGCTCCCAGTTGGCTTGATAGCTCAGCTGGTTAGAGCGCTGCACAAGTATTCGCAGAGGTCTTGGGTTCGATTCCTGTTCAAGCCTGATATCCGCAGTACAAATGTATGAATTTCATATATTCATTTTATAAATCCTCAGTGTTAGTAACTATGTGATTGTAAACAGTGCTTGAAGTCCTTGAAAACTGTTGGCGAGAAGAAAGAAAGTCATCAACAAGAGCATATTAAATCTTGATGAAAGACCAAATTCTTACAACTCACAATTAAGGAAACTTATGGCAATCAGTAAATAGATTTAACCTTTTGATCATGGTACTGTTACTTCAGTAAAGAGTGCCCACTGGATTGATAACTGAAACAGTGTGTGGATGAAAAAGTGTCATATTAGACAAGGAAATTCACAACAGAAATGAATAACGGATACTCTGAATAACACAAGTATCACCTTAATGTAGGATTACAACGAAGCATTTTAACAACGCGAAAAAAATTAACGCGTAATAAAATTAGCGCGAATTTTCGAAAAGTTTTGGTTAAATGCATGTAATCAACGTGTTTAAATAACAAAAAATTAACGCGAATTTTTGAGATTCGCGTTGATAACATGTATTGTTAATTTCCTATAATAAGGTTTATCATAAATGGAAGCCAAAGTCAACAATTCTTCTCACGATTTATTTACTGCTTTAATTAATACGCGTTTTGTAAATAGTAAATAGCGGCAATGAGTGCGCGAAAATACAGTGTCGGTGTGGGCAAAACCCAGCATCCAATTGCCAATCATTTCTTCACGAAATGTAATTTTTTCTTTAAGATATTTTCATGCCAAAAGCTAAAGACCTCTGGTGTATGATTTGGATGATGAAATTTCAGAACTGCGCGTTCTTTGGAACGCGGGTAATCACATTTTTAAATTTGCATGCAGTTAACGCAAAAGTAAGTTTAAAACGCGATTACTCACTTTCCAGCATTTACAGTTTCCAGCTATGGTCAGCGACATCCTTTACTTAATTTTCTTGAGTTTACAGCGTCTATCTATTTGATGAGTAAGTTTATTCAGGAATATTCAGTATTGGATTTTACCATACAGAAATGAATTTCGAGCCACGTTTGCCGCAATTCCAAATGGCGGATATACAACACGCACCATTTGATAAATAAGAATCGTGTGCGTAGTTTTGAAGTTTTTTGACTGATTACTCGCTTAAATCTTTTTTTTTTTCATTTTAATTCAAGAAAAACTCGAATTCCTGCCTTCTTTAAATTTGAATTTTGATTGGAGGATTCGCTCTGCAGAGATTCTATTTTCTTCAGAGAACTCAACTCGGCTTGAGTTACAAAAAAGTTTTGCTTTCTAGACTTTTCTACACCATTATATTGGCAAAAAACGCATGTACAAAACAAAACAAAATAATCGTGTGTATGAAAATTAAAACGTTAAAAAATAAAACGTAGAAAAAGTTTAGATTTTTAATGGATAGAGAACTTTTATATTGTTAAAACTGGATCGATATCGAAGCCAACTTTTCGACTTTTTTGTACCACTTCCCGTCTTCAAGGCTGTGATTCAAAATTGCAAAATTATTTCCTTTCAGTCAAATTTGCATTCTAAGAACTTCCTCTGAATAAATTTAATTTCACTTTCAGAACTCGCAGTATAGAAACATCTTTTGACATATTTTGTTATTTTCCCAAGCGTGCAATCGTCATTCTCTATCACTACATCATATAGATATATGAAACAAAGTCTTCTCAAATGCGCCACGACTGTTTCTATGCATTTTCGTGTTGTATGCTCCATAAAACTTAAAGAAAAACTTCCGTTGTATTTGTATCGATAATAAATAATTAATTACCAGAAGCGATAGACTTCCATGTGAAAAACAACGCTGGATTTCTTTTTATATTCTCAAGTTCACAAACACTGTGTTTCGGGTCATTTTTGCCCCAGCTCGAAATCAAAATGGCGGCCAATTGGCATAAAATGACATTCATGAAAACAATTGTTTTCTACCAGAATATACTTAACAAAGAACGCATTTTACAAAAAAATGGCGTTAAGCGAAAGATTGGGATAATAATGTATAAAAGCTAAACTGAATAAAATTATCAGTTTTATATTTTTATGTGTAAACAAGTTTTTATATTGTTTAAACTGGTTCCAAATCAAAGCCAACTTTGCAATTTTTTGGCGCAACTTCATGTCTTCAAGCCATAGTTTGAAGTAGCAAAATTATTTTTTTTCAGTCAAATTTGCATTTAGAGAACATCCTCCGAATAAATTTAATTTTTTTACTCTAAGAACTCACAGTATAGAAACACTCCGTTTTTTGTTTCTCGAGCGCCCAATCGTGTCACTATGTCAGAATGAAAAATTAATATTTTCATATTTTGAAACAAAGTCTACTCAAATGCGCCACAAATGTTAATATGTATTTTCATGTCGCTCGCTCCATAAACGCTAAAAAGAAAAACTTCTGCTGTCTTTGTAGAGACAATAAATAATTGATTACCAGAAGGTATAGACTTCCCAGTGAGAAGTAGTGATGAATTCGTTTTATTTTTATTTTCTCAAGTTAACAAACGCTGTATTTCGGGCCATGTTTGCCGCAATTAAAAATGCAAAACGGCGGCCACTTGGCGTGAAATGTCTGATCGATTATAACAGTAGTTTACTACACAGATATTCTTGGCAAAGAACACTTATAAAACATTTACAAGAAAATGACAGTTTTATATTTTTACGTGCAAAGAAGTTTTATATTGTTTTAACTGGATCCATATTGCAGTTTTTGGCCTTTATTATGCAATTTCGAGTCTTCATACCCTGGTCCCACAGGTTTTCTTTTTTCTTTAATTTCGCCTCAAATAGCCGCGAAGAGGCGTAAGCGAGCCGCGAAGATATAAGCTAGTCGCAGAGCGGCGAGAGACCGTTTCTTCTTTGTCGTTTGTTAACGTAAAGGGAGTTAATTTGGAAAGAAGAAAGAAAACCTTTTGTACCAGGGTAAGTCTAATTACGCTATAGCTCCAGAATAGAAAATTATTTTCCATTCAGTCAAATTTGCATTCGGAGAAGAACTTCCTCCGAATACTGATTTTGTTTTCATCCAAGAAACTAGGGCACCTCATTTTAATTATAACAGCTTTCAAATTGGATATATAGCTTTGTGGCTATGCTCAGACAAAAATGAAGTTAGCTTTTCAGAATTTAGCTTTTGCCTCCCTCATAACAGGATAGCTTGCGTCTGCAATTTCCATAGACGCAAGTTGTTTATCCCAGGCCCAGGAGCCTGGCTCCTGGTTTATCCCCATTTTTTTAAATTTCCGCACGAAATTAAAATTCTTCTTCGATTATGGCTCCTGGATCCGTCTAATTTTATCGGAGGGAAACTGAAAATTTGTCAAATTTGCATTCGTAGAAAAACTTCCTCTGAATAAATTTTTTTTTTCGCCCAACAAACAAGGGCACCTCTTTTTAATTATAACAGCATTCAAATTGGACATGAAGCTTTATGGCTATGCTAAAACAAAAAAAAAAGAATTTAGCTTTTGCCTCCATCGTGAAAGGATAGATTGCGTCTGTAATTTCCATAGACGCAGGTTGTTTATCCTCATTTTTATTTTTATTTTTAATTTACGCACGTAATTAAAATTCGCATCCATACGGGCTTAATTGAAATCCATCTAATGAAAAAGGGTAAAAATCTGCAAATTTGAAATATTTTTCTTTTCACTCAAATTCAGGTTCTGAAAGGAACTTGCACAAATAATTAAACCCTGTTTCGTGACCAAGTCTACATTCTTGTTATTCTAACTACAACGGCTTTCATATAATTAGACGTTTAATATATAATTAATGTTTCTCGAAGAAACTGACTGGTAAACATCTTTTCTTATAAAAGCTGTCTGGAAAATTCCCAGTTTTTCATTTCCGACGAGTTAATAAAGAATTACTAATACAAGTTTTTTCCTCAGATCTATTGTTAAAAATAAGACCATTGCATTTTTCTGTTCACCCAAATTCGCGGCAATCCGTGAAAAATAGTCTTCTTGGATTTTGTCTTAATCATCATTGCTTTGCCTTAACACACTCCGTTGTGTATAATTACCGGCCCCTTAGTGACATTTAGCAACGCATTTAATTCTGTTAACATATATTTCGAAAAATTAGTGCGTTAAAAATCGCCTGTAAAAAGGGCTAATTAAAGAAAAGTTGAAAATTAGTGGCAGCTGAGAAAAGCGATCGATCGACAGAACTTTCCGTACCTAAACCAATACAATACATATAAATTTACTGGGCTTTAATACTAAGTCACAAAACAATAAAATACAATTCTTTTGTTACTTTTTTAAAGAAAACATACAATGTTTTTGTTTCTTCACCTTTTGAATTCCGACATTAAACACTATGTCTAATGTATAATTAATGTATTTCGATGAAAGCTGGTACATTTCACCCTTTTTTTTCCCGACGACTTAATGAGGAATTGAAATTACAAGTTTCTTCCAGATATGTTGTTAAAAAAAGCATTAAATATCTCTTTTCATCCAAACGTTTTGGCGTTTTTTTTGAAGTGCGTGATCATTGTTTTCCTTAGCAACAATATACGTTAGCAACCCATTTAATTTTGTAAATATAGTATTCCTCTGTCTTTTATCCCCCGCAGGTGAATTGATGGGTAAAAATCACCTGTAAAGAAAGGCTAAATAAATAAAAGAAAAAGGGTCCATAGAAATGCCACCTAACTCGTTAACATTCGTTGTTGAAGCTATAACTGAACCAGTGCAACACATGTAAATAGAATGCTTTAAAACAACTCACACATTTTAATTAATGTTAAAATTAAAAGTTAAAGAAAAGAAAACATGAAAACCCATTTTTCTAATAAGCCCCCCCCCCCACCCCCCTCTAAAATTTTCATATCCCTCTGTCTATTAAGACCCCCTCCTAGTTGGTAGACAACGGCAGTTATTTGAAGAAGAAAACAAAGTATTTTTAGGACTTTATATTTATTAAGAGTTTGTATCCTGATTACTTGCATCATCTTAAATTGGACCTAGTTATAACGGAGAAAAAACTGTATATTTGAAATATTCCTATTTCTCTTTTCACTAAAATTCGGCAGCATTAATTCTGAGAGAAATTTACGCAGTTAATTAGAGCTTTCCATTAAATAACACGACATCCTGTTTATTCTACTTATAAGACCTTTGAACGTATTTTCAATGCATAATTAATGTCCCTCAAAGAACATGACTGGTAAACATTTTATATTGAAAAACATTTTTGCCTGTAAAATTCCCGATGAGTTAATAAAGAATTGGAATTAAAGGTTTCTCTCAGATCTGTTGTTTTTCAACAATTCAATATTTCTTTACTTCAAACTTGCGGCTTTCCGTAGAAAATAGCCTTCTTGGCTCAGTTTTGTATCTTAAGAAGACTCGACTTCCGTTGTGTATAATTTCCGGCTTGTTTAAGTGTCTCTCTTTAAGCAACCCCCGGCAGATGAATTAGCGGTCGGCAAACTGTAAACTAACTCGATATAAACATCCGTAGTTTTAGCCATAACTGAACCATTTTAAAAACATGTATATATTTAAAATTAAAAAAATTAAAACGAAATCTAAACAACTTTTAGCTGAAAAACACCCATCATATTTTTTGTTTACCGAAACGTCTAAGCTTCTTTCAATTATTTTGTCAGGTTGAAAAATAAAATATATTTTTCCACCATGAAAAACAATTTGTATTTTCGTGTTTGGACCCATCAGTGAAAAACTTCCGTTGTATTTGTACTTACAATGAATAATTGATTACCAGAAGTGATAGAGAAATAAACAACCGCCCACTCTCTGTTAAGTTAACAAACTTGAGCGCTGACTGCTTGTCAGTGCGTTGGAACTCACGGCCTTACATACAACTCACACCCAAGACTCCAAAAACTCGAAGACAAGGAAATATGGGCCGTTCTTTCCCAGCACTTCCTTTGCTGTTCGTCACAGTTCTTTGTGGAGGCTGGCTTCACTGCTCCACATTTGCCGACCACCGCGGTAAGCAATTTTCCATTTATCGACCTAACCTAAGCTAAGTTAAAGGGTTCACTCCTTTGAATAGCTTTCCAACTAGCTGATACAAGTTACATTAAGAACCTTTGGGTAAAATCCTTTTACCAAATGAAGGGCAGGTATCTGCAGCTAAGTCTGTTCACTCAGTGTTTGCGTAACCTGGATCAAATTAAACTTACCTGATAGTAAGTGAAAAATATTGCGATATCTAATTTGACTTTTGCACTTTTCAAAATACAATTTATATATGTTATACGGCGTTGTGACGTTGCTCTTTAAACTGGTCTCAGTGCCTACATTTATATATCTACAATAAATGCACCTTACACTCTCGCTTCAATCGAATCGTGAGCTCCGAAACTTCATTAACACTCGAAAAGGGTTACTTTGTAAACTGAAGTCAATGCTTCGAATTTTTTTAGTCAAAAGGTAATTCGCGGAATCATCCGCAGTGTAAAATTCCAGTTCTAAAAGGTCTCACACAGCATATGGACTGTGCGAAGAGGTTCCCTCCTTGAATACTTTTCGTTTAAAACAGGTTTAAATTTCACTGCAATGATACTTGAATTTTGTAACCTGAAGAGACGCTAAATATTTAGTAACGTGGCAGAATTTTTTTGGGAACAATCCATTTTTACAAAGAGTACGAGTTTGGAAGGCGATAAGCATTTCCAGAAGTTTCGGCTTTAACCTCCAGCATAGTTTATGCTACCGGCAATCATTTTCGACTTTCTAAAAACCCTCTCTTCCGACTTTATAAGATTCATCGCTCGAAGGTCTCTCTTGAGCCAAGACAGAGAGCAGTCGACTTGTCCAGAGCAATTCTACTATCATTTGAGTATTGTGCGAACTGAATCGATAGCTTCAATGCTTAGCCAGAGAAGTCGCCGGAAGCTTTGTGTTTATGTTTGATAAGACGTAGACGGAGGATGAAACGCAGACACTTTTACAGTTAAAAAATTAAGCCATAAGATTCTGTTTCTCCGTTCTGTTGTTTAAATGGCCTCCGCCTCCCAAAAACATGCATTTTTTGTCGTATCTGAATTTCTTAAATATCTGAAAAAAATCCGATCTAAATGGCTTGAAAACAAAATCTACAACGAAAAGAACATAAAATAACGCCTTACACCTTTCCCATGGACTTATTTTTAGAACGTTTCTTTGAATTCTAGCTGTGTGATGGTTTAATGGCGGCACATTTTCCTTTCGAGTTAAAGATGTTATTTCTTTAAAGACACTGCAACTATTAATTTGAAAAGTAAATTGTCGTAGAACTTTGAGGGTAAGACAGATTCAGCGAAATTTAATATAACAGAAAACAAAACCATTTAGGTCGATTTTTTCAATTTTTCGTATTTTTTTATTTTTATTTTAAGAATGAAAAGTCACTCGAATCTTAAAACGAATAAAAGGGGAAGTCGCTAATAATAATCTTGCTCGATGTCGCTCGATAATTATTCTGTCACCTGCGGGCACGTAGCGACGTTTGAATTGAATTTTTGAGCGGGTTCTACAGCTTAAAATGTTCGAAAGCCCAAAAGCTAATAGCGTCGTTGTGACAGGTCATAAATCTCAAAACGCCTTGTATTTTTTTACTTTGAACGAAATGTGTTAAAACCAAAAATTACGCAAAAAATTTGAAATGTCTAAATGGTGAAATAAATTCACCATGTAGTTAAAAATTTCAAAATTTTCAATTACAGCAGAATTTTACGTCGGTGACCAATTTTTTGAATTTGACCAATCAAACAGCGTTGTAGCGAAGATGGTAATGGCAACGATAATTGAAAGGAAATTCTAAAAACAAAATAATTAGCCAAATACAGGTGAACACATTAAATACGAGAAGATGCCCAAAACTAACATAAAAAAGTTTGTAGATCGAGTAACGGAAAAAAACCGTACGGCCCCGAATATCTGATAACATATATGAATATCTGAAGAAAGCTCTGATCTAAATGGCTTGAAAACAAAATCTACGGCGAAAAGAACATAAAATAACGCCTTACACCTTTCTCATGGACTTATTTTTAGGGCGTGTCTTTGAATTCTAGCTGTGTGACCGTTTGATGGGGGCAAATTTTCCTTTCGAGTTAAAGATGTTCTTTCTTTAAAGACAGCGCAACTATTAATTTGAAGAATGTATTGTCGTATAACTTTGAGGGTAAGACATATTCAGCGCAATTTAATATTACAGAAAACAAAACCATATTTGTCGACTTTTTTCAATTGATTTGTTTTAATTCGACCAATCAAACAGCGTTGTAGCAAAGATGGCATGACAACGTGTAATTGAGAGGAAATTCTAAAAAATAATAATTAGTCAAATACAGATGAGCACATTAAATATGAGAAGATGCCCAAAACTAACATTAAAAAGTTTATAGTTCGAGTGACGGAAAAAAAAGCGTAGGGCCCCGCGGCTGATTGATGCGGATTCAAACATTTTGTTGCCGTATTAAGTCTAATTTTTTCTCCAGAAATGAGCGATAAAAGTAAACATTCCGACATCGAAATCTGTCTGACTCGGAACTTCTTCAACTACCACCAACTCACTTCAAAAACCATGAAAAACGGTCAAAACTACTCGCAAATGCGCAATTTTATTAGAAGCCAACAACAAGCAAGCGCTGTCAAAGAAAAAAAACTATGAGATGAAGGTTTTTTAGAGACGGAAGGTCATCGACATTTCACAAGATGTTCTCGACAGCCTTCTATGCAATTATATATCAACCCAAAGAAAAGCACAGAATACGAACCTGACACGATGTCCTCCTTCTCGCGAAGAATCCAGTGATAAGTGGGAGACAACAACGTAAAGATAAATTAAACGAAGATTTCAAGGTTTCAAGAGAAGTCCCAAAATCCAAACGTCGTCAAAACGGGTAAAAGGAAAAATCCAAACTCCACAACAGCCCTGACAAAAGAAGACGATGAACGCATCTCCCGAAGTACTTTAACATAAGATGTGGTTTTTGCTGACGCTCCACTTCAAGGACCGTGCAACACACGAAGCAAGGAAGATGAAATTTGGCGCCGCGGCATCACTCTGAAGAAAGATGAAACCATTGGTGAAGAATACCTGGACTGGACAACCGAGAGGGAGAGCAAGACCCGCCACGTCCGAAAGCGTACGAAACAGGCGACTAAAGGGGTCGTGTCTAACTTCAAAGAGTATGTTTGCAGGAGATCAGAAGAAGCCAAATAACAAGAAAGCCCGTTCTTCCTGACTGTTCGTCACCGAAGAAAACCAAAAGATCAAATTTGGTTGATTAACAGCCCCATGGCTAAGAACAAGATTGGCAAGTTCCCTTCCAGCGCTACGAAGAATTTACCAATGTGGACAAACGGCAAATTCGCCAACCATTTCCGATCGTAAAACAGTATTAAGACAACCCATCCTTTGTTGCATCGTCTCGACCGTTACCGTGGAGTTGTAAAACCCACTACAACATTTGGTCCGCCGAACTGGATGACACAGAAAAGCTACGAATGTTGTGTGAGGAAGAGAGTGATGCAGTTAATTAAGAATGCAGGATTCAGGATTGCAAGCAAGAAAAAAAGAAAAGCGAAGTCGCAAATGACGCGTCTGTTAAATTAAGTGGCTACCGTCCTGGGTGAAGATAATAACACATTTGAAACAAAGGAGCTGCTGCAAAACAATTCAGGAACAACAGGAAAATACTCTTATGGACATGGCCCTTTTGGAGAATGCATGCTTATCGCCAAAAGCATGATGACGATGTGTCGGAGAAAGCTAGTGACGAATCTGACGAACTGGTCGAACAACGAAACTGGTGTATCTCGAAACTATGCCTGCTCGCTCGCTGCTGGCGTCGCTCACTTAAGTTAAATCGCGTCCAGTTTAGACGCTGGCAGTGAAGCATCACAAAGACGGAAAGACAAGGAAAAGGCAAACATGTGAGCGCGTTTACGGGGGGATCGGTTTGAATGCAAATCACAGAACTAGAAAGCAAGGATAAGGAGCTTCAAGCTGTGAACAAAGAGATAAACAAACGACGCCAGGAGTTGAAAAGCGAAATCGAGAAGAATTGGGCCTAGAAGAGGAAGTTACTGTTGGGTATCACCAGCTCACACCGCAGCAAGCAAGTAAAGTAAACAAGTAAACAAGCAAGAAAGCAAGAAAGTAAAGCTTCAGAAACGGAACACACTGCTCCGACAACTTGGACCACGTGCACTCAGTTGAAAGACCATAAAAGGATTAGGATATTCTTTGGAAGCATACAAGGCGGCAAAGCACTTATTTCGGAAATATTGAGGGAGCCGAATGCAAGTTCAGACTCACTTAAATGAACTTAAAAAGCTACAACCGATCAAGGACAACAATGCTAAAGAACTGGAAACCTTCGCCGATATCTTAAAACGGGCTGTTGAAAGAAAACGGCCAAAGATCAGATTTAGAAGGCAGAGCACTACACACAACGATCCTTGAGAAGATCCCCGATCGTTTACTGGTACAATACTACAGATGGTTAGACGAGAACAAGTACCAAGATTTCCTCGAAACATTGCAAGACTGGGTTTGCGAAGAAGCTGCATATCAAGTACAAGCCACCGAGAACTAGAACGAAATTTTTAATTCAAGATCGCAATGAACAGCTACGGAATGGTAAGCATCATCCTTCTAGAAGGTCTTCCCGAAGCTACTTTGGCGACAGGAATGTAAGATGAAATCAGACGTATTAGGTATGTACCGGAAATCATTCTCCGATGAAGTGCGAAGCATTTCAAAAACTTTCCGTTGACGAAATATGGCAAACGATGAAATGGTTTGGACTGCGCTTTCGATGTTTGGCGGATAATCATCATGGAAAGACCTGCCCAAGAAGCAAGCAATGCGGCATAAACGGATGCAAAAGTTCTTATCAGAATCACCTTCACTATAAAAAATCGCCGCCTCCTCGATCTCGTCTGCGACCAAAAGCAGAATAATGCATCCTTCCTTCGATCTGCAGCCACCGGTCAGTGGAAATGAGAGACCGAGAGCAACCATGGAGGCAAATAGTTAGAGTCAGTCAGTTACTATGGAAACGTTTGAGAATCAAGAGAGACAACAGGAAGTGGCGGTACGAACCGTACCGATCATTGTGAACTGTCTGTTAGATAGAGAAACCAACACAACATAAGTGAACGAAGATGTCATTAACGAACTTTGTCTAACAAGCGAGAAAAAGCCAATCACAGTCAAGGTAGCAAATAATCAAACCATCCGCTTTATGTCAAGCACATTCGAGATTGGCCTTGAAAGTACCGACGGTCGGGTAGACACCAAAAAAATTAGCCAAGCCTTCAAAGAAAATTTGCGGAAGCTTGTAAGCTGTTAATTGGGTCAAGAACCAACAACGAAGGAACCATTTGAGAGGAATCCCATTCCCAAGGCTCGCAAATGGAAATCGAATCGACGTTCTTCTTGGAGCAGACCATTACGAGCTCATGAATTCGATGAAAGAAGTGACAGGAGATCCGAATGAACCGTGCGCAATATTTCGCCCCCCCCCCCCCCCCCTGGGATGAGGGGGGGGGGAGATTCAGAATCTGGACACAAAAGAGAAGCACTTTCCTGGATTTCATCATCCATTCCGTCTTCAAATTATAAGGAAAAAACGACTTTCGCTTTACCAGAGAAGGACACCTCAGAGCTTAAGAGGAGATTTGTAGAAGAATCCGACAACGTCCGGTAATGCTATGAAAAATTGTTCGCTTATCCTTTGCATGAAGGTAGTCCTTATTAAAACTAAAAACGTTATGTTGTTTTTTTCTTCAAATAGTTTTATTTTTCTGAGAAAAACGAAATTTTCGATTTGACATCTAGACTCGTCTAGACTCGATTGAGAGGGTACAAATTGGGTTGAAAATTGACCATTTTCAATCGATTCGTATGTCAAAACCATCACGCGCAGAAAAAAATAAATACAACCGGTCTATTGCATGACTCTTCCTTGTCCAAATAAGCATAGTTTCAAGAGTTTTGGTTTAATCTAATTATTTTACGGTAAACAAAACCAGACTATTCTCACGCGAAATGAAAGTCGGTCGGTCAAAAGAATCGTCATTTTCACTATGTGCCTTATCTCAGAATTCCTTGAGATAAATATATTTCAACTGTAGAAGGATGATACTTTTAAAATATTTAAAGTTTTGTCTGGGTAAATGATTAAGCACTTGTCAAAAAATTATTCAAAATCGTACAAAAACGACACAAATCACGCAAGCTTTCGAATGCGTGACCAAAAGTATTACCACCGTATTTGTTCTTTAAATCAATTTAGTCGCAACACTAGCAATACCAAGGCATAAATCATAATAAATATGTTCACCTTTGCTTGATTATGATATCCTGTCCCATGCAATACGTTTTTTCCTGTCATTTCTTCAATGGCTTCCCGTTCAGTTCGCATGCCGCTTGTCGAATCCGTCTGCGACTGGTGAATTTGAAGCAACCACCGATACGAGTTTAACCAAATATGTATCGTCATGATTAACAAGCCCTTTTTGTGTTACTTGATTAAGCCATATTTCAGGTTATAGCCGGCAAAGCGTTTTCGATAAGCCACTTTGCAGTGCCTGTTGGCCCCGTTATTATTCCAAGTGAAGTATAAATTTGCATACTTTCGAGACAAGCGTGACAGTTTTTTATACTTAGGGGGTGGGGTGAGGAAGGGTCTTAAATTTTTAGATGAATCAAATGCTTGAAAACGTTTGGGGATGAATTGTCACAAACTAATACCGCATTTACATGGGGATGTAAAAGAATTTCACAACGTCAAACCTGACCCCACGGGAACAAGGATACCAGTTTTCTGGAATATGACATTTGATATTTCTCTTCCTACATCTCTATCTCCTTTAGAAGTCTTCCCTTTACTGTGATAAGCAATCTCGTGAGGAACTTTGCTTGTACTGGAACTTTTTCGCCATCCAATTCCAAGCTCGGATCGATGAAAGGGACAGATAGTAAAATCGCGTCGATCATACGAGCAAGGACTGCCAACTATCGTTTTAAAAGAACAAGAAACTTCTATGAGACATCAAGTGCAGCGAGAACATGTGGAGTTTCCAACAGTTCACCAGACAACTGAAGAAAAAAGCACTTTACGGGGACTGTGTTGTGCCGGTTGCTCCACAAATGGTTCGTGAGAAAAAAGAAATCATTCAAACATCTATAATCGAGTTTAGTAAATTAAATTAGTCTCGTCTCCTAAAAGTAAACAACGTGAATTCTCGCACACACAAGGTCAATTATTTTACTTTGTTGTTTTGGAGAATAACGAAGTACATAACTGAATTATATGGTTTTTATGGAAGGAGCAACCAGAAATTAGTAGATTATAGACTACCACCAAACCGGAAACGAGAAGCAAACGACTTTTAGAAAGTCTAACTTTAATAGATTACAACACTTTTTCCTGACAGCGGCTTTTTGTCAATACTTTTACGGTTTTTCTCTCTTTGATTTTGAGCGTAAGCAGAACTTATAAGTAAAGTAAATCACGTAGCAAATACGAGTTTGTGACAATTCATCCCCAAACGTTTTCAAACCATTGATTCGTCTAAAAATTTAAGACCCTTCCTCACCCCACCCCGGCCCCTAAGTATAAAAAACTGTCACGCTTGTCTCGAAAGTATGCAAATTTATACTTCACTTGGAATAATAACGGGGCCAACAGGCACTGCAAAGTGGCTTATCGAAAACGCTTTGCCGGCTATAACCTGAAATATGGCTTAATCAAGTAACACAAAAAGGGCTTGTTAATCATGACGATACATATTTGGTTAAACTCGTATCGGTGGTTGCTTCAAATTCACCAGTCGCAGACGGATTCGACAAGCGGCATGCGAACTGAACGGGCAGCCATTGAAGAAATAACAGGAAAAAACGTATTGCATGGGACAGCATATCATAATCAAGCAAAGGTGAACATATTTATTATGATTTATGCTTTGGTATTGCTAGTGTTGCGACTAAATTGATTTAAAGAACAAATACGGTGGTAATACTTTTGGTCACGCATTCGAAAGCTTGCGTGATTTGTGTCGTTTTTGTACGATTTTGAATAATTTTTTGACAAGTGCTTAATCATTTACCCAGACAAAACTTTAAATATTTTAAAAGTATCATCCTTCTACAGTTGAAATATATTTATCTCAAGGAATTCTGAGATAAGGCACATAGTGAAAATGACGATTCTTTTGACCGACCGACTTTCATTTCGCGTGAGAATAGTCTGGTTTTGTTTACCGTAAAATAATTAGATTAAACCAAAACTCTTGAAACTATGCTTATTTGGACAAGGAAGAGTCATGCAATAGACCGGTTGTATTTATTTTTTTCTGCGCGTGATGGTTTTGACATACGAATCGATTGAAAATGGTCAATTTTCAACCCAATTTGTACCCTCTCAATCGAGTCTAGACGAGTCTAGATGTCAAATCGAAAATTTCGTTTTTCTCAGAAAAATAAAACTATTTGAAGAAAAAAACAACATAACGTTTTTAGTTTTAATAAGGACTACCTTCATGCAGAAGATGAGCGAAATCCCTGTATTTTAAGAATTGCCGCAAAAAACAATTTTTGTTCGATTCTTCTACAAACTTGCTCTTAACTGTTTGCTGAAACGTTTGTAGGACTTTCGGTATCGGAATCATCCGATTGATCAGCAGCGGCTTACACCAAAGGAAAAGTTGGCATGGGATAAAGTCAACAAATCATTGAAGTTTAATGGCCAGCATTACGAAGTAGCTGTTTCGTGGAGAGACGAAAGACCGCAGCTACCGAATAATTTACCGGTGGCAGAGAAAAGATTGGTGTCCACTGAGCAAGGATTAATAAATAAAAAGAAGTAGCCGTGGCTTATGAACAGATGCTTAACGAATAAGAAATACATCCGAAGGATTCCTAATGATGAGCCAGCACCCGACTGCCAGACCAAAAACCCCAGCTACCGAATAATTTACCGGTGGAAGCGAAAAGATTGGTGTCCACTGAGCAAGGATTAATAAAGATAAAAGATGTAGCCGTGGCTTGTCAACAGATGCTTAACGAATAAGAAGTACACCCGTCGCGTTCCTGATGATGAGCCAGTACCCTACTCCCAGCGGCTTCTTCCACATTTCCCAGTAGTGCGACCAGACAAAGGCGACAACCAAAGAACGCATAGGGCTTGACGGTTCAGCACCCTTCACGGGAAAAAAGTTTGAACACGTAGTGGACCAAAGCTGCAAAGAGATTTGTTCTACACACTCCCTAAGCCCAGGTTGGTGACATAAGTCAGATATACCATCAGCTAGACTTGCGTGAGGACGACCAACCATAACACCCTTCCTTGTGGCGTGATTTGGACCTCCGCAAAGAGCTAGAAGTGTATCAATTTCTCCGATTCGTTTTTGGTGGATGATGTTGTCCCCCCTACGCGCAGTTTTCCTGGAAAAAACACGCAGAGTTCCACCGAGAAGTCTACCCATCAGCGGCTGATGCAGTAAAAAACATTGTTAGATAGATGATCTCAGGCCGTCAGTAGATCCCGTAGAAGAGGCCATAGAGACAAGATGCCAGTTGACCGAGATTGGGACAAAGCCAGGTTTTGTTTCGAAAGAGGGTTATGAATTTCCCCGAAGTGTTGGAGGAAGTGATTTCGAAGAGGATCGCCCTTCCGAAGTTGATATTGAGAAGAATCCGTTTCCCTTCACGAGAACGTTGGGCGTGTCATGGTCTGCACAAAACGATCTGTTCCTGTTTTATTACTCTTTTCCAGATCTTTGAGAATACGAGGACAAATGTTCTGAAGAAAACAGCAGCGCTTTTTGACCTGCTTGATTTTCAAGCCCCGTTCGTCGTTAAAGCCAAAATGCTCGTCTAGCAAGCTTGGGCAGAAGCATTACAGTGGGATGACCCAATTCCATCTAAACAAAAAGAGGAGTGGAAAAATTGGTTCATGACAGCATATCAAGATTCTTCAGTGTTTAAAAGAGACAAATACAAAGGAAAGCTCTATGACTCTGCAAACATTCTCCCACGTGTCCGTCTACATCAGACACGAATACGAAGATGGAAATGTTACTACTCGTCTTATCACATCCAAGACCTGTTTAACTCCGTTAAAAACTTTGAGCATTCCTAGGCTTTTGCTTATGGGCGCTCTCATCGGTCTACCGTTGGCAAATCAAGTTTGCTCTTTACTCAAGATCCCGACTAGCAATGTCACACACTGACTGGACAGCATAAATGTCGGCTTTTGGATTGGAGAACAGAGCATGAATACAAGCCATTTGTTGCTCACCGCATTGGCGCGATCCAAGAAACATCTAGCCCTTAACAATGGCGTTACGTACCGACAGACTTGAATCCGGCGGATTTTGGTGTCAGAGGAATGACTGCGAGAGTGCGAGAGTACGAAGTGGTGGAACGGACCCAATTTCTTAGACTGTCCTGAAGCTGTATGGCGGCACTGAACGTTTGGCAAACCGTCACGGGAAGCTATGACCGACAGAGTCATAGCTGCAGAATAACGAAAGTCTAACAAGCTAAAGCGTCCTTCAGGTGTTGACCAACCAACGCGAAGTAGACAGACAACTTTAACGAAGGAAAGTGGCGTTTAGATACCCACAAGACACTCAAAGTGGTATAAAGTCAAAGCAAAAGTAGAGTTAGGTTGGACAGTCTTTGGTAAATGTGAGAAGGTTGGTACAGCAATTCTTTAGCAGCTACCAAAGACCAGTAAAGAAAGTGCAAGACGCTGAGGACTGAGTTTGCTAGTAGTAGAGAGAGCGTGATGGGATATGGTGAAAAAGTGGAGGACGGCGTGGAGTTTGCATACCTAGCAGCTAATGAAGACAACGAAAGCGGCCTCAGTAAAGATATTGTGAACCGGCGGAAGGCACGCGGTGCATTCCAGAGATTAGTGAAGGTGTGGACAGCTAGCCAGAGGAATAGGAAGGAGGACCAAGATACGCCTATTTCAGTAAGACTTAAGTTCGATTCGAGATGAATAATAAGGAATACATGGCAGCAAAGAATATCAAAGAAGACAGAGGTTGAGTTGGCAGAGACCAATGACATCAGCTTCGACGTACGACGAAGACAATGGAACTGGTTAGGAAACATACTCAGGAGAGAGAGTGAACGACTGTCTTACGGCATTAGAGTGGACACCAGAAGATCGAAGGCGAGCGGAAGACGAAAGACTTCTTGCATTTGTAGAAGGATTGTTGGGGAAAAGAGAAAAACGACAGGGTGGAAGAGGTGTGGCAAGGAGCAGGGAGTGTTGGTCAAAGAACGTGACGGTCTTAAGCTTCTGCGAACAAAAATGATGTTGATGATGAGCGATTCCACCTTTTAGAAAATTCCCTCTGTTAGAGTTTTTTCGTCTTAGTAAAAAGACCATTTGCATTATGACGTAAATGCGCAAAGATATCTGGTACTTGTCGTAAAGTTCGCTGAAATTTTGAGTCGTCATCAAGCCCGCTTGGCCATGAAAATCGTGATGGAGGTAAAGACAATTACTCTCACCGAAGAAGACGTCCCTGGGGCGTCATTTTAATGTCAAAAAGCAAGCTGTCAGTATAAAATAAGTCCGTTAAAATGAAAGACAATTATACAAGAAATTGTATATTTGCTGGATTGCGTTTTATAGTGAAGTTTCAACGAGTGTTTCCTCCATTCGAGTCTCAGTCGCGCGGTTGTTTAAAACTTTTGCTTTCAAGGTAATAATTTTTTATTTTCAAACATATACGAAGACGCACAATTTTACCTTTTCTTAACATTGGGGAGTACATGATGTGTACACTCGTAAAAATCTTTGAGACTCGTCCCTTGAGTCCCACAAGTAATCGTTCATCAACACTGACAAGATTTTGTAAATGAAAGTATTAATATTTGCTCGCACGGCCCTTGCTCGTATTGAAAACACTACTCCTAGAGTTGCCCTTTCAAGCAATCTGTTTCCAGTTCGCGAATTTTTGAAGCTGTGATTATTATTGGATTACAAAAATTTACGAAGAGAAGTTGTCGTCCTCGAAGAATGAATTTCGACCAAGTAAACTCCGCCACACAACGTACATGACGTACTTACGTGAACGCGAACAATATTTGTCTGTCTTGGTTAAAACACAGAACTCAGGTAGATTTTCATTCCAAAGCTATCATCCTGTTTGCCATATTTTTGACAGGTAACTGAAAAAATAAATGTATAAACAAATTTCGAAGCTCAACTTCAAAATGAAAGACCTGGAGGTCCACATTCGCACTTGGCTGCCCTTAGCCAACCATAAGCCAGAAATGGTGTTTTCCCGTGAAGTTAACTGCAACTACCAGAAATCTTTGTGCATTTACGTCATAATGCAAATGGTCTATTCCACCTTTAGGGATTCCCATCTTAGTAACTTTCCTCTTTTCAGAGATTCCCCCTTAGTTAATTACCCCTTTTAAATATTTCCCTTTTAGTGAATTTCTCATTCCCATTCCCTGTTACTTTTTGATTTAAAAATACCCACCTCTTTATAGTATTTTTTATATCTTAGACTTGTGGTATTTATTGTTTTTAGGTCTCTGCCGTCGTCTTAAATTTGACGTAGTGATTGATGGATACGCTCTGAAATGGCATGTTTTTAAAAACCTATCATTATTTCCGGTATCGTCAATACGCACTGCCTGTAAAAGTCAATGCATAATGGATCCCGCATGTGTATCCGTGAACATCGGTCCACCAACTGAAGGCAGGTTTATCTGTGAATTAAGCGATTCAGACCACACACATCACCCTTTAGATGTTAAACGACGGGAAGGCTTCATGTATATAGGCACTGAGGTAATATATTTTGGTTACTTGGCAAATTTCAGATGTTAGAGTAAAACGCCAGCGCAAAACCAATGTTTAAAATAAAAGAACTTAAAAGTTGTCCTTTTTTCTCATCAGAACCCTTGCTCCAGTAGCCCATGTCTTCATAATTCGATCTGTCTGAACGGATATACAGACAAAGGATATCTGTGTGAATGTCTTCCTGGTTACACGGGAGAAATATGCGAAAAAGGTAAAGCCAACGGGCGTTAACCAGTACAATAGGCCATTTCCGAGTTACCCATTGCCTCTGTTTTAAAACGAGTCTACGTGCGAAACCATTCAAATGAAAATGAGTTTGATTTGCATGAAACTGGACCTGTTGGTGAAACTCATTTTCATATGAATTGTTTTGCACGTAGACTCGTATTGAAACAGAGGCAAAGGGTAACTCGGAAATGGCCTATTGCTGTAGGACTTTTAGATGCTTCATTTGTTTTACGTCAATTGCAAAAGGCCCGTTTACATTTTCCTTTACAAAAATGAAAATGAGTTAACAAGAAATTTCTAATATCTTCTAAGAAAGGGCAAGGCTGTCTTCTATGGCAGCTGCACAATCGTCTGCTCCACGGACTGACAAAACTGCCCGGAGTTCTGTAGCAAAATGTAAAAGATAGATTTTGGCCACACTGCGCGTCTATGGGACGGATATGAACTCTCAGCTGGGGCGCTGTTTAACAGATTGATAAACGGACTCCCCGGACTTAATTGGAGAAGGGGGAGGAAGGAGGGGGAGCTTGATAGAGTACAGGCTCACGTAAGGAACTCGTTACTAAGAGACATAAGAACATAGAGGATAGTAAATGGTTGCGCGGAGATATGAAATTTATCTTCGATCAAGTGTGCAAAATATGGTTTTCACTGTCACGCCACAGTCACGCCACGAAAAAATAAATCCAAAACTATTGAGACAAAAAAATCAAGAATATCACAGGTTGAAAAAAAATTATATCAACAAACCTTTTTCCAAGTCTCAGGTCAGTATATTGTTCCGTACATGAGTTATCCGTCAAAAAGTTTCACGCAAATTTAGGGAGCACAGTATGGAAACTTCATGCTGGAGTCCAACTGGTTGGACTCCAACCGCATGGCCGCCGGAAATCAATGGAAAGATCTGGCTTTAAATTTTGCTACAAAAAGCGGTCAAATAACCCTCGTGAACAAGTAAACATTCACATAAACACTTCTAGCAAAGCCTCGACTGTTCAGATTGTTAAAAATCGCAAGATAAGGCATTTTTTTAAAGAGAACATGGCAGCCTTACGGTGGCCATCTGGTATCCGGTCGTTTCGAGACAAAGTCGTCATACTGAACTTTTCTCATACTGAGTTTGTCTCGAATCGACTTTACATGTGTCACGAATCGACCTCGACTTGTCTCGAAACGACCGTAAACCGGCCATCTTGGATCTCGTCTGGCGTGAAACTCCGAAATTGAAAATGCTCTATCTTAAAGACGGCGATTGCTATCGAGCTAAAAAGCATTAAAATGATATATTTTGGGGACGTCTAATAGCCAGTGAAGGATAAAAACTCAGGGGTCTTGCGATTTCTGGATTTTAGATTTTGATGACGTCACATGAAAACCGAGAATATATTTTTTATCTCCCAGCATTATTATTCTGTTTATTGTATAAACCTATTAATAAGGAGGTTTTTGACGATTTTCCGAAAATTGCCAACCCATTTTTTCCATTTTTTCGAAGATTTTCAAAACGTTTCCGAACATTTCCGAAAATTTCTGAAGATCGCCGAGGAAGATTGGAAGTCGGAAAGCGCGCCAAAACAAAATGGCGGCCGATGTCAGAGTGTTTGAGAGAGCAAAAATCGAGCAAAAACATAACGATTCATGAAAAGTTTGACCGATTTAACGAAAGTTATAAGTATATAAACCAAAGTGCTAGGAATTGGACGTTTGTACAGCTCAAGAGAGGCTTTACGAACTACTGAAAGCTACCAATCGTGGATTTTCTTACGCGACGGCTCGTAAAGAAGAAAGATTATAAGCGTGAGTTGGTGAAATCACTCACCGAGCCGTGTTAATTTCATTGATTTTTATTGATTTATATTGATAATCAATGGCTGATTGTTTATCAGTAAAAACCCGGCTACAAAGGCATTTGCTTGATTTAACGCGTTTCCCGTCGTGTTTGCAAACACACTGACACACATCAGCGGCTCCATGTCTGTGAAGATTTCTATTTCTTGTGTAGTCAAAGGGTATCACCTCTGTCCTTTTCAAGTATAAAAAAAATAAAAAAATTAAACCAATTCAACTTTTCCATAGAAATCAATGACAATCAATGAAAATCGGAAATCACTCAACATTGCAGCTTTGATTTTTATTGATTATCAATATCGATCAATTGATTAGTATTGATTATTATTAATAACTTTTGATTTTATTGTTTATTGATTCTCATTGATTGGAATCATCGGGGTAGTCTGCATTTCATTCTTTATATTGGCTGAATGGGACACGATCTAAATATTTCGTTTCTTTCAGATATTGACGAGTGCGTGACTGCAGAAGAGCACAAATGTGATGCTAATGCTGATTGTGTCAATACCCATGGCTCTTACAATTGCTCCTGTAAATCAGGATATACCGGAGACAGACTCAACTGTTCAGGTGAAATATTTCTCACAGTTCATGTATTAAATTTGCACAGTCAAACCTTTATTAGTCGACATTGCATTAAGGTATTACCATCTCAAAATCAGTTGTTAAGGTTCCTAAATTTACACCTGTCCACTGAATCAGAATGTACTGTAAGCGTTAGCTTTCATCTGACGGAGGTTGCCTGTATTTAGCGCACAAGGTCACCTTGTAGCACTTTTTTAGTGTTAATGACAAGTGGCTACTTCAAATAGGCAACTTTTAACCGAGGGAACTCCCTTTGATTGACCATTAAGTACTTGTGCCTATAGTTTACATTCCTGCTCGCTCTCAAAAGGGTCATAATTCAAAGTTACATTCTGATAAGCCAAATATGCGAATGGCAAGATCTGGCATTAAATTTTGCTACAAAAAGCGGTCAGATAACCCTTGTGAACAAGTAAACATTCACATAAACACTTCTAGCAAAGCCTCAACTGTTCAGATTGTTAAAAATCGCAAGATAAGGCATTTTTTTTAAGAGAACATGACAGCCTTATGGCGGCCATCTTGGATCTCGTCTGGCGTGAAACTCCGAAATTGAATATGCTCTATCTTAAAGACGGCGATTGCTATCGAGCTAAAAAGCATTAAAATGATATATTTTGAGGAGGTCTAATAACCAGTGAAGGATAAAAACTCAGGGGTCTTGCGATTTCTGGATTTTAGATTTTAATGACGTCACATGAAAACCGAGAATATTTCATATCTCCCAGCATTATTATTCTGTTTATTGTATAAACCTATTAATAAGGAGGTTTTTGACGATTTTCCGAAAATTGCCACCCCATTTTTTCGAAGATTTTCAAAACGTTTCCGAACATTTCCGAAAATTTCTGAAGATGGCCGAGGAAGATTGGAAGTCGGAAAGCGCGCCAAAACAAAATTGCGGCCGATGTCAGAGTGTTTGAGAGAGCAAAAATCGAGCAAAAACATAACGATTCATGAAAAGTTTGACCGATTTAACGAAAGTTATAAGTATATAAACCAAAGTGCTAGGAATTGGACGTTTGTACAGCTCAAGAGAGGCTTTACGAACTACTGAAAGTTACCAATCGTGGATTTTCTTACGCGACGGCTCGTAAAGAAGAAAGATTATAAGCGTGAGTTGAAGTTGGACATTTCAGCCCATACCAATACCAATACAACTGATAATGCACGACAGAGAGCTTTAAAATTCCCTAGCGGTATCAAGATTACAAAGCCCGGCAACTCCGTTATGTTTAAAAACGAATCGGAAAGGTTAGCCACTGAACACGTTTGGTTTATCATCCACTTCAAGTGAAATTTTTGTATGTGTATTATTAACAAGTAATAACATGAATTTTCTCGTACAATTGTCGTCCAAAAACGTTTCGAAATCGATATCTTCACATGTGAAGATAACATGTTATTCTTACGTGTGAAGATATGAATAGTTTGTATTTCATTTCTTGTCATTCGGACAACATAACAGCAAGAAAGGTCAAGAGATAAGAAACTCTATTGACGTCTTGCAGCCTGTACATCGCAGTCTGTAGTCTCCCGACGATTCCAATCAATGAAAATCAATCATTGATTTCAATCAACATAATCAATATAAATTAATAATAATAGCTAATAATCAATTGACTAATATTGATTTATTTACATAATCAATAAAAATCGAAAATCACTCACCGAGCCGTCTTAATTTCATTGATTTTTATTGATTTATATTGATAATCAATGGCTGATTGTTAATCAGTAAAAACCCGGCTACAAAGGCATTTGCTTGATTTAACGCGTTTCCCGTCGTGTTTGCAAACACACTGACACACATCAGCGGCTCCATGTCTGTGAAGATTTCTATTTCTTGTGTAGTCAAAGGGTATCACCTCTGTCCTTTTCAAGTATAAAAAAATAAAAAAATTAAACCAATTCAACTTTTCAATAGAAATCAATGACAATCAATGAAAATCGGAAATCATTCAACATTGCAGCTTTGATTTTTATTGATTATCAATATCAATCAATTGATTAGTATTGATTATTATTAATAACTATTGATTTTATTGTTTATTGATTCTCATTGATTGGAATCATCGGGGTAGTCTGCATTTCATTCTTTATATTGGCTGAATGGGACTGCGTGACTGCAGAAGAGCACAAATGTGATGCTAATGCTGATTGTGTCAATACCCATGGCTCTTACAATTGCTCCTGTAAATCAGGATATACCGGAGACGGACTCAACTGTTCAGGTGAAATATTTCTCACAGTTCATGTATTAAATTTGCACAGTCAAACCTTTATTAGTCGACATTGCATTAAGGTATTACCATCTCAAAATCAGTTGTTAAGGTTCCTAAATTTACACCTGTCCACTGAATCAGAATGTACTGTAAGCGTTAGCTTTCATCTGACGGAGGTTGCCTGTATTTAGCGCACAAGGTCACCTTGTAGCACTTTTTTAGTGTTAATGACAAGTGGCTACTTCAAATAGGCAACTTTTAACCGAGGGAACTCCCTTTGATTGACCATTAAGTACTTGTGCCTATAGTTTACATTCCTGCTCGCTCTCAAAAGGGTCATAATTCAAAGTTACATTCTGATAAGCCAAATATGCGAATGGCAAGACCTGGCATTAAATTTTGCTACAAAAAGCGGTCAGATAACCCTCGTGAATAAGTAAACATTCACATAAACACTTCTAGCAAGGCCTCAACTGTTCAGATTGTTAAAAATCGCAAGATAAGGCATTTTTTTAAAGATAACATGACAGCCTTATGGCGGCCATCTTGGATCTCGTCTGGCGTGAAACTCCGAAATTGAAAATGCTCTATCTTAAAGACGGCGATTGCTATCGAGCTAAAAAGCATTAAAATGATATATTTTGAGGACGTCTAAAAGCCAGTGAAGGATAAAAACTCAGGGGTCTTGCGATTTCTGGATTTTAGATTTTAATGACGTCACATGAAAACCGAGAATATTTCATATCTCCCAGCATTATTATTCTGTTTATTGTATAAACCTATTAATAAGGAGGTTTTTGACGATTTTCAGAAAATTTCTGAAGATGGCCGAGGAAGATTGGAAGTCGGAATGCTCGCCAAAACAAAATGGCGGCCGATGTCGGAGTGTTCGGCAGAGCAAAAATCGAGCAAAAACATAACGATTCATGAAAAGTTTGACCGATTTAACGAAAGTTATAAGTATATAAACCAAAGTGCTAGGAATTGGACGTTTGTACAGCACAAGAGAGGCTTAACGAACTACTGAGAGCTACCAATCGTGGATTTTCTTTACGCGACGGCTCGTAAAAAAGAAAGATTATAAGTGTGATTTGAAGTTGGACATTTCAGCCCATACCAACACCAATACAACTGATAATGCATGACAGAGAGCTTTAAAATTTCCTAGCGGTATCTAGATTACAAAGCCCGGAAACTCCGTTATGTTTAAAAACGAATTGGAAAGGTAAGCCACTAACACGTTTTGTTTATCATCCACTTCAAGTGAATTTTTTGTGTGTATTATTAACAAGTAAGCTTAATAACATGAATTTTCTCGTACAATTGTCGTCAAAAAAACGTTTCGAAATCGATATCTTCACATGTGAAGATAACATGTTATTTTTACGTGTGAAGATATGAATATTTTGTATTTCATTTCTTGTCATTCGGACAACATAACAGCAAGAAAGCTCAAGAGATAAGGAACTCTATTGACGTCTTGCAGCCTGTACTTCGCAGTCTGTAGTCTCCCGACGATTCCAATCAATGAAAATCAATCATTGATTTCAATCAACATAATCAATATAAATTAATAATAATAGCTAATAATCAATTGACTAATATTGATTTATTTACATAATCAATAAAAATCGAAAATCACTCACCAAGCCGTCTTAATTTCATTGATTTTCATTGATTTCTATTGATGATCAATGTCTGATTGTTTATCAGTAAAAACCCGGCTACAAAGGCATTTGCTTGATTTAACGCGTTTCCCGGCGTGTTTGCAAACACACTGACACACATCAGCGGCTCCATGTCTGTGAAGATTTCTATTTCTTGTGTAGTCAAAGGGTATCACCTCTGTCCTTTTCAAGTATAAAAAAAAATAAAAAAATTAAACCGATTCAACTTTTCAATAGAAATCAATGACAATCAATGAAAATCGAAAATCACTCAACATTGCAACTGTGATTTTTATTGATTATCAATATCAATCAATTGATTGGTATTGATTATTATTAATAACTATTGATTTTATTGTTTATTGATTCTCATTGATTGGAATCATCGGGGTAGTCTGCATTTCATTCTTTATATTGGCTGAATGGGACACGATCTAAATATTTCGTTTCTTTCAGAAATTGACGAGTGCGTGACTGCAGCAGAGCACAAATGTCCAGCTAATGCTGATTGTGTCAATACCCATGGCTCTTACAACTGCTCCTGTAAATCAGGATATACCGGAGACGGACTCAACTGTTCAGGTGAAATATTTCTCACAGTTCAGCTATTAAATTTGCACAGTCAAAATTTTATTAGTCGACATTGCATTAAGGTATTACCATCTCAAAATCAGTTTTCAAGGTCCCTATTCAAATTTACACCTGTCCACTGAACGTACTGTAGGCGTTAGCTTTCCTCAGAGGTTGCCTGTATTTAGCGCACACGGTCCCCCTTTACCACTTTTTTTTTAGTGTTTATGACATGTGGATACTTCAAATAAACAACTTGTATTCCGGGGAACTCCCTCTGATTGACCATTAAATACTTGTGCCTATATTGTTGCTCACTCTCAAAAGCAAGACATTACATGTCGATAATTTCGTTAGTCGATAAAATTCAATCGTTGTCGATCAAATTCGATATTAATCAATCGACAAATATCGGAAATCGATAAAAGTTGATCACGCAATTTCTTGTGATTATCGACTTGTTCGATTTTGATTGATTTGGATCGGAAATACAAATCAAAGGCTCTTCGAGCCGACCTCATGGTACAGTACATGTAATTCGAGGAAGTGGCGTCCTTTCCTTTTTTTTTTTTCAAATAAGCGTCCAATAATGTAACAGTCTCACTTCATTAACCTTAAAATGCTTTTTTTAATGTCAGTTGCGTTAATGGGTCACTGATGCTTTGTGCTATTCCGCTTCGTAGCGCAAATTCTATTATCAGTTCACCACCAAAATAAAGTAACCTTTGAATGTTTTCTACTGTCTTGGATGTGCTGAATTGCGTTTTCAATTATTTTTTTGTCAGCACATATATAATATACGCACCGGGCAGCGACAAGCATTATTATTTTTGGAGAAGCCGATGAAATTTGAGAAAAAATATGCGCCTGAGTACTTTGTGTTTCCGCTCGCCTAAAAAATATGAAAAACAGATGATGTGACAGAAACGTGCTATGCAATTCGTGTTTTTCCAGTGAGCTGAAACGTTTATTAAATCACATCACATGGTAAGCGAAACTGCATGTATTTTGTACCTGCTATCATTATTTAAGTCACGCTCTCACCTCATTTCCCTTTTTTTTTAAAAAAAGAAAACACTTAAAAGTGTTTTCTTTTTTTCATGGGAGTTGCGTAAATGGGCCATTAATAGTCTGTACTCTCAGGCTTCATAGAGAAAACTTTTTTTACCACTGAAAACGGATGACGTGACATGAGGTGACGTGACGCGAAACAAAAACGTGCCGCGATACGAACTGAAAGGCTTATTAAATTGCGTCACATGGCAAGCGAAATTGCATGTACCATGTTAACTCGAACTCTGAAGGGAAATGAAAAACCATTTGAATTAGCGGGGTTTCGAGTTATCGGGGTAAATTGAATATTTAATTTGCCAAGTTAATAGTTGATAGTTTACTGATTTTTCAGCACTTCAGTACACAGTACAGTGCAAATTAAACTTATCTCGTCAGAAACTCTAACACAAACACAAATTCTTAGGATAATAATTGGAAAAGGCTGTCAAATACGTGATCTGTTTTGTTGCTCTAATAAATGGGCAACCGTGGTGAGTTGCAAGAACCGGGATTCGAGTTATCGTGGTAAATTTGACCCAAATTTTGATCAAGGGAAACAAAATTTAGTTCGAGTAAGCGAGGTTTTCGAGTTATCCGAGTTCGAGTTAACCGAGTAAAAATGACTGAAAAGTGAGTTCAAATCCAAGGGAAATGGAAGTGTGTTCGAGTTAGCGGGGTTCTTCGAGTTATCTGAGTTCGAGTTACCGGGTTCTACTGTATCTCATACCTGCTATCAGTAAGTAACAATCTCACTTTATTTGCCTCTTTGAATGTTTCTTTTCTTCTTATGAGAGTTGCGTGAATGGGTCATTGATGGCTTGTGCTCTCAGGCTTCGTAGAGCGAATTTTTTACCACTAGAATCAAGCGTAATAACCTTTAATCCTCTTTCGCACTTGGCTAAATACTGACCAAGCTCGTTTCCTGGAAGAGAGAGACCTTGGGAATGAGATTGGAGAATAATTTGTTTCTGATTGACATCCGAAACATCCTGAATGCATTCAAAGGACCTTTCTGTCAGCATGTTTACCGTTAAACACATAAATTAATTGAGGTTTGATATCAAAATGGAGTGAGTGAGTGAGTGAGTGAGTTTAATCAAAGTCTCAAAAGTCATTTTAATACCCTCGTTACCATGCGGTAAAAACGATATATGGCGAGAGGCAAGACTTTAGTTGCCGCGCACATTTACTTGAATTTCGTGGCCGATTGCAAAATGTGTCTGCATTTTTGTCAATAAAATCGATAATTAGTTGAAATTCGTCTGATTAGAGACTTTTATCGACAAATTAAACTTGTCGATTGGCAATTATAGACAAATATCGAGTAATATGGACACGTTTTCGATGATCGAATTTTATCGACATGTTACGTCCTGTCAAAAGGGATATAATTCAAAGTTACATTCTGATTAGCCAAATCTGCACACTGTCTTCGATTGACTTTCCTTATTTAGGGTGTACACAGTCAAAGTTGTATTTTCAGGGAAATCAAATTGCAGTTTGAAAGTGTTAGTAGGGAATCCTTTGGGTTACATAGTAATCAATCTCCTTTATATCTCAACATCAAATGCAACCTCGTTCCCAGCGTCTACTCCGTTTTAATGGCGGCTGCCACGACGAGACCACCATTTTGAAAACTAGTCGCCGAGAAGAACCTGGGGACGAGGTTGCATCAAATGGTAACTATTTGGTATAGTCCATAACGTCTTTCATCACGTGACATGTAACCATCAGCTGAATAAATGCCATATCTAATAATGTTTTAAGACTGCTTTATTTTTGTTGTATTTTAGCACCTAAAAACTTCATCCAAAATTTTCTCGAAAACGCTCTCATAGAAATTCTTCAAATTTCGCAGACATTGAGAAAACTATGTCAAGTCCAAGATCTAGAAGCCTTTTTTCAAACTTATCTCTCAATTACAAGAAAATCGGTCTCGTGTAGAATCGGTGGTGACGTCATTATGTTGCTATGGTTACTCCGATTTCGATGAAACTTACATCATTCGAAACTTTCATTTTTCTTTAGTACAGCTGTACTGATCGATTTTCAGTCGAATTGTTTACGGTGGCGTACAAGTTGCTTAAAGTTGAAAGGTATCGTCAGTCAAAAATCCGATCGAGCCACCTTAAACGTCACGTTTTATATACTTTTGATTAGACACATCTTCTAACAGCTATCATGACAATTGATTCTAGAGCCTCCATCTTTAAATCAGCCTAGCTGCTTACTTTGGCGGCTATAAAATCGAACAGGCCTTTTTTGCTATCCATTCAAAGTAAAGAGAAAATAATTAAAAGTGCGCTGCAGAGCCTTTTTATAATATTTAAAGAAATATGTTTGTTTGTAGACAGATCGGACGTTTAAGTTTTTTTCGCGAGTGGCTCAGGCGCTAGTAAAAGTTTTAGAAAAACGCCTTCTGCTAACTACAATGATGATAAAATTGCTAACGATAATGAAATATTGAATGAGCGCAAGTACAAATCAAAAATACTTATCTGCAATTCACTATTTTTTTTAGATATCGACGAGTGCACAATGGAAATACACAACTGCAGTGAGAACGCCATGTGCAATAATACTGAAGGATCTTTCAACTGTTCTTGTAAGCCTGGTTTTTCGGGAGACGGCATCAATTGCACAGGTATCTATAACATACCTTAATGATTCTTAAACGTCACGCTTTATTTTCTTCGATAACACACATGTTCTAACAGCTATCATGATGGTTGATTCTAGAGCCACCATCTTGAAAATTCAGCCTAGCTGCTTACTTTGTCAGCTAGGCAATACAACAGGATTTGTTGTACTATTAACTTCAAGTATAAAATTTAAAGGGCTTTTCAGAGTCTTGTTGATCAATAGATTTTAACAAATATGTATGTTTGTAAAACAATTGGGGATTACGCGGAAACAAATCGGTCGTTTTGTAATTTACATGAGTGGCTTAGGCACAAGTGAAAGTCAAAGGAAAACGCCCTCCTGTAAAATATAATAATGATAAAATTGGTAACGATGACGAAATATTGAATGAGTGCAAGTACAAATCAAACCTACTAATGTGAAATTCACCGTTTTTGTAGCCTGCGTGGCAGGCGTTAAAAGGGGAGGGAAAGGAAGAGAGGGAACAAGGGGGAAGAGGAGAAGAGGGAACGCCTGCCGTAAGAACCTGGTATTTTGCATAACGCCCACCAATTTTCCGGTAATCCATTTTAGTTACTGTCAGTTAACTGTTAGCACGTTAACCATCAGAACGCAGCGCACGCTTCTTAGACACGCAGGAATTTCTGTTTCCCGGGACTTCGGAAGCGCAAGTATTTTTGTCAAAGTAGAAAATCTCACCTCGGGACAGCCACGATTTATTGTGAAAATTGTCTGCAACTCCTACAAAGAGTTCAAAACGGGCCGAAAGAAGAAGGAAAACGAATTCAATGATCGCTGTCGATTCTGTGCTGTGGTATTTGAAATTCCATTAGGTTCAAGAGCGCCGTTTGAAAATTTATTTACGAAATCTACAAGGCAATATTGAGAATCCAGGAACAGTTCGGGCAGATTGCTGTTCTTCGATTGGATTTCCGTTACTTAAATGCCAAAGTTTGTCAGAACGCGTTAGCAGAAGTTGCGGCCGCAAGATACGTAATGCTGCAGAGTTTTTTTTATTTTATCAAGACAGCTGTAACTTCCAAAAATGCCACTGCTTTTCCGGGGGCGAATTGTGAGTCAACGGTCGAAGAAATCAGCACAAAACGTCAACTTTCAACGACAGCTACTCCGGAAAGCAAGCAAGGAAAAAGGCCCACAACAGAACCAGATAAACATTAAGTGGGGCGAAACGAAGGAGAACCGGGCAGTCGTCGCTACGATTTCTGCCCGGTTTTCCTTCGTTTTGCCCCACCAACTACCCCTGGGTCTCCAAAGATGAGTGAACTGTGGCTTCTACAATCAGCACAACCAACGCAGTTCTGGAAAGAAGGACGCACATCCGAGCTTCATCTGCATCCTCCGCCATTATTCACAAAGCGTTGGCACAAAGATCCCATTGAACTCCACTGAGCATCCTGAATCTTTCATTCGCGCATAATCACAATTCATTGCGCCTCTGATCTTTCCGCCGACCACAATTCCTTGCGTTTTGAAGAAAAAAAGCGATTGCAAGCCCCATAAAGTAATCCTTTTGCCGATTAGAGAGCTGCCTCGCTCGTTCGCTTCAGGCTCACTTCGCTGCGGCAGCAATAAACGTTATTTACCGGCATAGAGTCGGTCCATAAAGTGAAAAACTGTGACCTCGACCTTGAAAATGCATTTTCAAGACCTCGGTCATAGTTTTCCACCATACGGACCTCCCAGCCGCCAAATAACATATAATCACTTTAAGATTTGAAAGGCGAAAAATGAGATATGCTACATTCGTGAACGCTCTGTTGATCTCTATTTTTGTTCGTGATGTCAAATTTTGCAGATTTGTCGCACAGCTAATTGGCTCAGAAATCTCGTTGGGTAATGCTTTCTAGTTTTCTGGGTTTTTAAAGCCAGGCAGCCAATGACTGAGGATTCTGGGCGGCATCGTTACAATATGATAAAGATATGGTTATTTGAAAACAATACTGTTGTATATATTTTCTGTAACGGTAACCCAAAAATTACTATTTCACACGGCAAAAGCAAAGGCTTGGCCATGCAGGAGGGCTTCCCGGAAGTAATTACTAAAGGTCGCTACCAACACTCTCAGTGGTTGTATTCTCATTCTTATTCTATTTCATTGGTATGTATTTATTTCAGAGAACTGGAAAAAGATCAGCGATGCTCCCGTTTGCTTTGGAGCTCGAGATGACACATACGGGACTTTCAACCTCAAAGAATGCGGCCTCGTCTACACGTTTAAACTTGTTCACAAGAGTGGTTCTTTAAGCTGTACCATAGATATCCCATCGTCCTACTGGGGCTGTGACCTCCCCATTTATGGAGACAAGACGCTAAATACCGTCATAACATACCCTAACAAGACCGCTCTGTTGCTTGCCGATTACCTAAGAGATGATTCTGGTTGTGGACTGAAATATTATTTCTATAAGATTGCTGGAATTGGTGTCAATTCCACAGAACTTGTCTTCAACAAACTTCCCACCCCGCTATCAGTGTCTGTTGGCGAAGAGTTTCACATTTGGTATGGACAAGACTTGAAAAATTGCTCCGAGTACCAATAACGACGGGCAGACCTGTGCAGACGTCTATGCGTGGTACGCCTGACAAGTGCATACACAAAGTATCAAAATCAAGTTAAAATGTTTTCATTTTTATTGGGAATGTGAGCCGGAAAGAGCGCAAGAGTGAACGAACGACTTCTTGTATCAGAAGCTTGTATAGCTTGAGAGCTCTTTTCGTGCTCAGATTCCTTATAGCCTTCTACTTAATAGAGGCTGTAATCTGCAGCTGAATTGTCTTCAGCGTTCAGCTTGAAAAGTAAGATTTCTTTTTAAATTTTAATTATCAAATTATTTAACCCTGCCGTCCATTGTGACAAAATGAAGCGACGTTTGCGAAGGCGGACCCTCAGAAAGTGTTAAATCTCTTCTATATTTTAATTATTTGTAAAGTAGTCATGAAACTTGACTTTACTTTAGCAGTTTTACGACCCGTGATTTAAGTTACATTTTGAGCAAGGCGCTTCAGCACTCGTTGCACAATTCTGGTGATAGAAGTAACTATGCTAACAGTGATATAGTTGAGGTCTATGTAAAGAATTTTAATCTTTCGGCTCTTAATATTCCACCGTCTGCTACCATTAAGTTCATTCCTAAGCACGTAAACACTGAACTTGAGATGCCGTTTCAGGGTAACATTAGGCAGTTTAAGATACGCTACGGCGAGGCGCTACTACGGCTGCCGGAAGTAATTTTTTCCAAATATAAGATACTGCGCATGTCAGTCAGTCACGTCCAGCCGTAGAGTGAAATCTGACTACGCGAGTCAGGAGGTTTTGCCGTAGTGGTAGTACGTCGGATTTTATTCGCTTCTCTGTCCTTTTTCGACGAGTTTCTCAGCATTTTAAGAGTTCCAACGAATACTGTATCCTTTGAACTTAATTGTTGTCGAACAATTGTCGCGTTTGTCGCTCATAAGCTTAAAAAGTCTTATCCTGAATTTGACGAATTCGTTCGGTGCAAGTGTCGGTATGGATAAGAAAAGTACTCGTGTTGTGCGTGCGATTTTTTTGCTTTTACAGTTTAGTGGAGATGTACTATAGCTGTATAAGTATCCGCTACTATTTTGCTTCGGTGAGTACTGGTATATTTCAGTTCATAACTCGGTATTCTTTGCGATATTCGTATTTTTAAAATTAAACATTTCATCGATTTTAACCCTATTCAGACCGGGCTTTTTTGGACCTTCTCAGACCGGGGGGGGGGGGCTTCGGAAGCCCCCCCCTCTATCTAACTTCCAGAATATTTAAGCAATCACAATGAAACTTATAGGATGTATTGTATGTCCGAAAATCTTTCTTTTAGTATATGTCACGTGAGATGGTGACGTCACATCACGTGACAATTACATCATGATGTCAAAACAGCCGCCATCTTGGATCCGCCATCTTGGATTTCAAAATTTTTCCATAATGCCCGAAAACCACCCAAAATTATTGCAAAGTACTCAAAATCAATAAAAATGTGCTTTAAACCCGTAAAAATGTAAAAATAATTCCATTTAAGTTGATTTTTATTGACAGAAACACGCAAAATTACAAATTTGGGAAAACATGCCTGTCAAAATGACGTTGCCATGGTGATGTCAAGTTCATTACACATCATCCAATCCTACCAAATTGTTACCAGATAAATTTTAGGAAAACTCAGAAAGTTTGGGAGCGTTTGATTTAATCTTAAAAAAGTTAGAAAAGTTCAAAGTCAGCGCGGGCCTCAAAAGCCCCCCCCCCCCCCCCGGTCTGAATAGGGTTAATTGTTGTTGTGTTGTTGTGTATTGCTACTGTTAGTACTGCAGAAAGAATCTCTCGCTCAGAACTATTCTGTTAGTCCTAGCAAAGCAAACAACAACTATATAATTTTTGAGCGAAGCCATTCGGCTGTGGAAAACTAAATAAAAGAGATTTTCAACTCCTTAGTCTATGTTTCTTTGTATTTCGCCTTGCTTTTACACTAAATTTGGTGGACTGCCGAGACGTACTCTCCCCAGACCTTTTCGGTTACGGTAGCCGTAGTAGCACCTCGCCGTAGCGTATCTTAAACTGCCTATTGTTTCTAGCCCAGTTTCTTTTCAGACAAACTACCGATGCCTGAGAAATTAGCGCAGCGACTGAGAGCGTAAGAGGATAAAAAGTTGGTGAAACACACAGCAATTTTCTGAGTTTCTTGTTTGAACATTTGTTTCAATAACACATTTCCAATTACACAATTTTAAAAAAAGAATAGAAAACAAAAACATCGACGGCATTAACTAGTGCTGGTAGGTTAAAACTCATCTCAGATTCGCAAAAGGTCGAATAATGAGTGAACCCTCGCCTTTCGGACACCTCGTTATTACGGACAGGAGTTGAAGTTCCGTCGAATAAAGAATTACTGAAAATTACTCTCGCTACTACAGACTTTCACTTATGGTGATCCCGAAGGTGTCCTTTATAAAGGGAGATCAGTTCGCTTCAGCTCATTTGTTGTTGCCATTGTTTTGTTGATTACCGGGATTAGCTGTCAACCGTGAAATTTTATCGCTCGCTAATTTCGGACCTTTACGCTGGTAACGGGACGATCTTTTAGCTTACTTCGATTTCATCGCCATGACTGCATGATTAAAATGTGGAATTTAGTTTAGCCGCTTCTGCTCTTACTTCTTTTCACCACCGAAAGCGGCCAGAAAAAAAAATCAAATCATTTAGGTTGCGATGGAATGATAGTGGCGATACCGGAGGTGAAAGCATTCTCAATAAATTCGGCTGTAATGTTAATTCTGCAAAGTTTGAGTTTGACTGATTTGGTCTTCAAGTTCTCCAGCTTTAAATGTAAGTGCCAACGCCATAAAACATTGCATAGTTTTCGAGGACAAAATGTCGATAGACCATTAAATCCATGCCATTAAGATCGCCTTGCAAGTACGCAAACAGTCTTGTGCATATCGGTTTACCAGAATGGACACCTGTGAACATAAATGAAGTATAAAATGAGAAATGTAGCTCTTGAACTACAAGCAACATAACAGTCTTACCATCCTATGTAGCACTGGCAGAGGTTTTCATGCGAGGTGGCTTGTTTGATCAACAGATCCACTTGTGTCGTCACGTCAAGATTGTTATGACTGGTAAAGTAGCGACCTATAAAATATACAGATATCAGTGTTCTGTTCAAACGAAATGATTTCTAACATTAAATGTACATTAACTACTCTCATAGGCGAAGCCAGAAAACACCGAATCAGCGAACTTTGTGAAATGCTTTGAAGCTGTTTCAAAATCTGATTTTCTTCGACTGGACAAAAGTTGATAATTTTTAAATTCACTTAAACTTTGTACAGTTTTGACCATCCGTAGAACTGGAACGCTTTTTCACAGCGCTAATTTCTTTTTCGTGTTGTTTGCATCATTTTTAGCCAATATTTATCACAACTTTCTGGACAGTGAAATCACGTTTTATCTGGTACATTCAATTTATTCCAGATGCTAAGTCAATGACAAGAGAAGGCAGCATACCTGTTAATTTGTCTCTGACGCGGTTTACAATGGCGACGGCTTTCTTGTTCAGCGCCTCAGGTTTGGGACCACTTTCGTCTTCTGCAGAGAAATAAATTTAAACAGTTGAAGGGAAACATTCTAAACCTGATTTTGCGAAGCTCACGTTACTGAAATTTGGCAACGCCAAAAACCTAGAAAAAAAAATAGTCCAGGTTTGAAAGTCAACTGACCAGGACTAAAAAATAGTAGCTACAATATGACCAAAGTTATTTTGCAAACCGCTTGTCCCAAAATGGAATTCATGTCAGTGCTTTACACATAAAGCGGCCGATTCAGCAAAATGTCGGTTACAGTAAGTACTCAATTTACTTGTTTGAAAAAGCTGAAAAGGCACCACAAGTTTATATTCAGAACTGTACTAGGCGTAAACTTGGCTTTAGGAGCGCAATGATTGAAAATTCGGTTTTAATGAAAACTACAATGAGCGTCCTTAAGTTCGAAAAGAGATTGTTTTTCGTTATATCGGGGTTGTATTGATGTATGCGTGTGTGGCGTGACCGAAAACCTCGTCTACTTGACAACTGTTGCTTGACTGGTCACGCAATGTTTCTTAGTAAAGCAATGCGTGACATTGTTTACAAAGCCAGGTCATAGGCTAAAATGTACATAACTTAGTTGCAAATAGGTTGATAGGCGTGCATCAGTTTAGTGAATATGTTCCGGTGATAAGATTTCTATATAACTTTAAGCAAATGAAAGATCATCGCAGTAATGTACTCGACTTAAGCAGTACCGCAGAGGTCATGGGTTCGATTCCCGTTCAAGCCTGAATTTTTTTTTTCAGGCTTGCTTTTCTCAACTGCTTAACATTACTGCGATGATCTTTCATTTGCTTAAAATGTATATCCGCAGTACAAATATATGAGTTTCATATATTCATTTCATTACTATATAACTTATTATATATGCTATATTGTACCACAGAATACTGTTACCATTCGCAAAACTGTTTGAATGAGTTTTGACCGAGAATCTGTTGACATTTTTTTGTTGGTTTTCCAAACGTTTTGGCCAATCAGAGTCAACACTTGCACGGGTTATCTACTGACATGTGTCTACTTTCGCTTCTTCCAACGAATTGGCCGTGTAGTGGGAGAGAAATGTCAAAATCTATTCAAATAGCTTTCTTCGAGTTGTAGCAGTTTTACAGTGTGATTTGACGTTTTTATCTTGCATTATTAATCTAAAATCCGTTCACACTTAACGTATATAAGATGTTTATGGGTAGTTCAATAAATCGTTTAAAAGTCAGTTTGACATTAATAATACCAAGGTGGAAGCGTTATTAACTTTGTGAAATCTTTATAGCTTTCATCTTTTGCCAATGATTTTCATCTTATTAAATTTTACCTTAATATATGTTAGTTGGTGTAAACGGAATATTTTACGCTTTTGCAACATTGTAGCTGATACTGGGAACTTATAGTGGCGCAGCTATCAATAAAAGAGTTGTCCAGTACGTTGTTTGCTTCTGTTTATCAAATATATAGTGAGTCATGTTGAGAAATATAATCATTTGTCGGCTACTCGATCACTGCACATGAAATGATAAGAGGAAGTTGTTCCGTGATGACAACTGAGTTGTTTGTGAAATTTGTTCGCCCAAATTTTGCGAAAACCTTAGTACTTGGCTCTCATTACTTTACATACTTGACCCTTAAAAAGCTCGATCGAGGAACTGGTTAAAAGTGTCCGCTCAATAAGTCTTTATCTATTTATGAGGTTTTGGGCATAAAATTAAAATTGAAAAGTGAGGTAACAGCTAGTGGTTTTATGGTACCATAAATTTAGAGTTTACTTCCCCCCCCCCCCTCCCCCCCGCACACAACACACAAACATGCAGACACACACCAACGCCCATCTCCTGACACAGTAACCCAAGGACGACTTTCATGATCAAGTTGTTGCCAAATTTGCCAAATTCATGTCACTTGTAGCCAAATCTTCCCCGTTCATAGACTGCAAATAGTCCCTCTTTCAGATTGTTGTGCGAGGGACATGATAATACTATACCTTACACGTTCGTAATCCGGGGGTGATACTAGAGGCCGATCTTGATCAATTGCAACACTGTTACCCGGGGGGGGACACCCAGTATATTTTTGGGTTGGGGTGTGCCGCTGGGAATTTGAAGCCCTTACCCTATACTAGACCATGTTCAGCTGATTTTTGCAACCCTATACTAGACTAGACACTGAAAATCCCTACCCTATCCCAGACTTGCATTTTGTTAGAACTGTATCATTATCAGTGTTTTAATGGAAAACCATCTGTGAACAACGATGCCGCGATGATTTTATTTACGTTTAGGAAATCCTCTTTCTCTTCCGAGTTTCTGGACTATATTCGTCATACCGTCGATCGGTTTCCCGGAAAATGCTACCCTTTTCTAGACCAAAACTCTCTGATTTCTATACCCTATCCCAGTTAAACAGCTTGAAAACCATACCCTTCACAGCGGCACATACTATATAGCTCATGTATGGGAGTGCCCCCCCCCCCCGGGCACTGTTACTACTTTCACAGAACGACTGATCCAGACAATGATGAAAAACACATAAAAGACAACAAAAACCAAGGAAATGCCTTGACAAAAAGACCTTAGTCATCCACACCTAAACGAAAGAGATCACTGTGAACCTTTTTAAGAGGTTATTTAACATATTTCCAGTGACACAACTTTAAGCAATGTGAGTTCGCTTCACCATACACTTTTCATAATTTCGATGCCATTGAAAATGGCGGAGGCTGACTAGGGTCCTTCAATTCTCCCCATTTAAATAATAATTATTTCAATCTCACTCACCCCCACAACCTCCTCCCAAATACGGTTAGATTCAGTTTCGATTTCCTTCAATTCCTTGCCGTTTTGATCATGGTGTTCTTGGAGTTTACAACAATCACAAGCTTGCAATAATAGAGAGACATGAAAAATTTCTCGACCAGACGTGTGCAGGTGGCCGGAAGGAGATAATCTCAGAAATTGGCTAACTGCTTCCCTCCACATTTCGTTTTGAACTGTGGGGAAATCCACTTTCGAGCAAGCAGGAATCTATTTATACTCTGAGAAAGTGTGTCGGTAAAATCCAAGAAGATAACTACCCGACGTCGACGGAAGTTTTTAGAGTTGAAATTTGTGCTTTAGCCTGTGAGGATTCCGGTTCCGCTGATGTCAACCTTAAGCTCCTATACTTCAGGCGCTGCAAGTTCAACGAGCTTTACCAGCTTCCAGACAAGCAAAATTGCTTGCAATTGACAGCCTCCTAGAAAACTTAAGTGAGCAGAAAAAATATCTAGAAGTTAAAATACAGTTAGCACAGGCCACAATTTCGTCTCTTAAAGAGAAACCAAAAGGGAGAGCTTTCCAAAGTTGATAAACACCGCCAAGCACATTTCTGGCGGCCATCGCTGTTCAAACTTAAGCGCCAAATACGCACGTCAACAGGTGAGAAATAAACCAATTAATGATCGATGTTTTAAATGAGGTCACTCTTGGGCTACGGTTGGATAATTGCAATATTCAAATTAAATTTGAAAGTTCGAAACGAATAATACATTCCGTTCGCCGTTAATCAAAACTAGTCTGGAATACTAGGCGGCACGCGTGTCTATTTTGACTGTTAAGTTTAAAAAACAACAATGAAATGTTTCTTCAACTATTTAAATCCGAAATTCAACATTTTATGTCTGATATATAATTAATATTTCTCCAAGCTATGTTATTCAAAATAATCATTAAAATTTAATATCTCTTCTAATCCAAATCCCCCTCCCCCCAAATCTTCTTGGCTTTTTATCTAAAGTGCGTGATCATTGTTTTTCCTTAACACGTTAGCACCTCATTCAATAATGTAAATATAGTATTCCTCTGTCTTTTATCCCCGAATGTGAACTGGTGAGTAAAGATCGCCTGTAAAGAAAGACTTATTAAGGAAAAGTAGTCTGTAGTCCTGCCACCTAACTCAACGTAAACATTAGTGGTTTAAGCTATTACCTAATCAGTGCAACATATGTAAATAGAATACTTTAAGACTAACTTCCATATTCTAATGTTAAAGCTGAGTTTCATAAAAAAAGCGGCTCCAAGGAACTTCAAAATATGACAGCTTTTAATGCATTTTCAATACATAATTAATCTCTTAAAGAACACGAAAAAAAACATGATTGGAAAATTCTTTCTTTACACCTTTTAAGCATCTTTCTGTAAAAAAAAAAAATAGTTTACTTTGCTCAGTTTTATCATAGCAAAACTCAACATTTGGTTTGAGTAACTTCAGGCCTGTTTTAAAGCTACCATGATAAATTCGCAAAACATGAAAGTTTTCTTTTCATTAACCTTTGATTTAAAAAAAAACGGCTCCCGGGCACTTGAAAATAAATGTACGGTGTTTTAAATTCACATACATACTCATCTTAATTGAAATCCAACTAATTATAATCAGAGGGACTGAAAAATTAAAACTAATATTATTGTTTCTCTTTTCACTGAAAATCGCCGGCATTCGGTGAAATATTACACAGATAATTAAAGATTTCCATTACAGAAGTGTGTCACCTGTAGAACTTTTAGTCTGTAAAGATTCATTGGTTACTGCAAAGAAATACCACGATAACTCACTTTTTAATATTTGCATAAAATTGGGTTGAGTAGTACGCTTTTTTGAGCTTAAATATCTCGGGAACTAATATATATATATTTAAAAGGTCATTTTAAATCTGTCATTAGATACTTTAAGAGACACCTTAAATTTTTGGGGGGTAAAAATTTGATCATATTAGCACTTTCAAGCGTCTTTTATGAGCCCACGACAGATGAATTGCTTAATGAATTAAAATCGATTAGAGTAGCGCTAAACAAAGCGGTCTTCAAAACTGTTACATAAGTCAACCTCAGCAGATATCCGTAGTTTAAGCAAAAACTGAACCACTGGAAGAGATGTAAATGTAATATATAGCCTTACCCATAAAAGTTAAAACGAACCCTATGCAAGAATGAAAAAACAAATTTACCACGAAACATAGGTGTTGTTCGATAAAGTTTTTTACGTCTCGGAGAAAGTAATTTGTACCGTTAGCTCGAATTTCGAAGCAAAAATTGAGGTAAACGATCTTTTATTTTGCCTCGCACATGTAAAGATCTAATATGGATCGCTGTTTTTTATGTTAAGAAACTTGTCTATATCATAAAAAATGTCTTTCATCTTTCATTTTAAATTTTACATTAATATAGGTTAGTTGTTGTAAACGGAATATTTTATGCTTTTGCAACATTGTAGCTAATACTGGGAACTTATAGTCGCGCAGCTATCAATAAACGAGTTGTACAGTACATTGTCTGCTTCTGTTTACCAAATATACAGTGAGTCCTGTTGAGAAATACAACTTTAAGCAATGCAATTTCGCTTCACCATACAATTTTCATAATTTCGATGCCATTTAAAATGGCAGAGGCTGACTAGGGTCCTTTTAGCCTTATGCTCCAGTTAGAGGATGAGTGTGACTAGGGTCCTTCAATTCTCCTCATTCAAATAATTCCAAATTCACTCACCCCCACAACCTCCTCCCAAATATGGTTAGATTCAGTTTCGATTTCCTTCATTGCCTTGCCGTTTTGATCATGGTGTCCTTGGAGTTTACAACAATCACAAGCTTGCAATAATAGAGAGAGATGAAAAATTTCTCGACCAGAAGTTTGCAGGTGGCCGGAAAGATATAATCTCAGAAATTGGTGAACTGCCTACCTCCAGATTTCGTTTTGTAATGTGGGGAAATCCACTTTCGAGCAAGCAGGAATCTAGTTATACTTTGAGAAAGTGTGTCGTTCAAATCCAAGAAGATAACTACCCGACGTCGACGGCAATTGTTAGAGTTGAAATTTGTGCTTTAGCCTGTGAAGATTCCGGTTCCGCCAATGTCAACTTTAAGCTCCAAGCTTCAGGCCCTGCAAGTTCGAGCTCAATCTGCTTCCATACAAGCAATATCGGGGAAAAAGCAATTGACCGCCTCCTAGAAAACTTAAAGCTGATTTCCAGTCCGTACTGCGCAGACTCGGGGTTTGTTTTCGTTTTTGTTTTGAATTCGTTGAAACGTTACACTTCGGTGACAGCATACATGAAGTTTTTTAGTCCGCCATTACAGTTCGTTTCGTTCAAGAATTTCCGATGAGCTGAAACGTCGGTTTGAAATAGCGTCAAGGTTCTTCTACTCGTTATTATTTGTTCTGCAAGGATATCTGGCGTTAATAATGAAGGAAAAGGTAAGTTTGTCGCGGAATTTTTAGTTTTGCTTGTAAACATTCCTTCGTGCGAGGCTCACATAAGCATTGCAGCCGAGATTGCGCAGTACGGACTGGAATTCATCTCTAAGTGAGCAGAAAAAATATCTAGAAGTTAAATTGCAGTTAGCACAGGCCACAATTTCGTCTCTTAAAGAGAAACCAAAAGGGAGAGCTTTCCAAAGTTGATAAACACCGCCAAGCACATTTCTGGCGGCCATCGCTGTTCAAACTTAAGCGCCAAATACGCACGTCAACAGGTGAGAAATAAACCAATCAGCAATCAACGTTTTCAATGAGGTCACTCTTGGGCTATGGTTGGATGATTGCAATATTCAAATGAAATTTGAAAATTTGAAACGAATAGCATCCGTTCGCCGTTAATCAAAACTATTTTGGAATACTAGGCGGCAGGCGCCGACTATTTTGACTGTAAAGTTTTAAGAAAACATACAATGTTTTCTTCAACTTTTTTAAATCCGAAATTAAACATTTCATGTCTAATATATAATTAATGTTTCTCCAAGATATTTTATGCAAAATAATCATCAAATATCTCTTCTAATCGGCCAAATCCCCTGCAACTCGTGGAAAAAAAATCTTCTTGGCTTTTTTTTTTTATCTAAAGTGCGTGATCATTCTTTTGCCTTAACAAAAATAAACGTTAGCATCTCATTCAATAATGTAAATATAGTATTCCTCTGTCTTTTATCCCCGCATGTGAACTGATGAGTAAAGATCGCCTGTAAAGAAAGACTAATTAAGGGGAAGTAGTCGGTAGCCCTGCCACCTAACTCAACGTAAACATTAGTGGTTTAAGCTATAACCTAATCAGTGCAACATATGTAAATAATATGCTTTCAGACTAACTTACATATTTTAATGTTAAAATTAAAATTTTAACCAAAGAAAACGTGAAAGATTTTCTTTTCATTAAAAAAG
Source organism: Oculina patagonica (assembly GCF_052425735.1). Taxonomy (NCBI): domain Eukaryota; kingdom Metazoa; phylum Cnidaria; class Anthozoa; order Scleractinia; family Oculinidae; genus Oculina; species Oculina patagonica. The sequence goes on along the minus strand of NC_135766.1, from coordinate 30,531,820 downwards.
CGACTTCTAGGCACTTCAAAATATGACAGTTTTTAATGCATTTTCAATACATAATTAATCTCTTAAAGAACATGAAAAAAAAAACACGATTGAAATATTCTTTCTTTACACCTTTTAAGCATCTTTCTGTAAAAAAAAAATAGTCTAATTTGCTCAGTTTTATCATAACAAAAGTCAACATCCGGTTTGAGTAACTACAGGACTGTTTTAGCGCTACCATGATAAATTCACAAAACGTGAAAGGTGTTCTTTTCATTAACCTTCGAATTGAAAAAAAAAAATGCGGCTCCCGGGAACTTCAAAATAATTTTACGGTGATTAAAATTCGCAATTATACTCACTTTATTGAAATCCACATAATTACAACTAGGGAGGACTGAAAAAATGAAACTAATATTCAGTTCTTGTTTTTCTTTTCACTGAAAATCGCCGGCATTCTGTGAAATGTTACACAGATAATTAAAGATTTCCATTACAGAAGTGTGTCACCTGTAGAACTATTAGTCTGTTAAGATTCATTGGTTACTGCAGAGAAATACCACGATAACTCATTTTTTTAATATTTGACATAAAATTGGGTTGAGTTGTTACGCTTTTTTGAACTTAAATATCTCGGGAACTAAAATAGATATTTGAAAACGAAAAAGGTCATTTCTGGGGGTAAAAATTTGATCATATTACCACTTTTAAGCGTCTTTTATGAGCCCACGACAGATGAATTGCTTAATAAATTAAAATCGATTAGAGTAGCGCTAAACAAAGCGGTCTTCAAAACTGTTACATAAGTCAACCTCAGCAGATATCCGTAGTTTAAGCAAAAACTGAACCACTGGAAGAGATGTAAATGTAATATATAGCCTTACCCATAAAAGTTAAAACGAACCCAATGCAAGAATGAAAAAACAAATTCACCACGAAACAAGGGTGTTGCTCGATAAAGTTTTTTACGTCTCTAAGAAAGTAATTTGTACCGTTAGCTCGAATTTCGAAGCAAAAATTGAGGTGAACGATCTTTTATTTTGCCTCGCTGTTTTTTTATGTTAAAGTGCCTATGAAGTAAAAAATAACTTTGCTCAATTTGCTTGTTTATGTCTTAGTTAGCACGAATATGCGTGTTTAAGATATCAAAAGCGCTTTTTTCTAGTATTTTTTGAGCCTCGAAGTTTGGATTTCGCAATTTGAAGTGGGCCCTTTTCGCGCGCGGCCAAACGCTCCGGTTTCACCGGAAATGACGTACTTAGTGGTTCTAAAGACACCAGGATTATGGCGCAAAGAGAGCAAAGAGGGCTGGCGAAAGCTATATTTCGGCTTTTAAGTCAAACAAAGGCAATTGCCCAAACGAAACTGCATCAAATACACTTATTTCCTTTGGTGAAGCTTCGCAGAGTAAATGGAAGCGAAATTTCAATGTGTATAGTAAAGCTATTCGTTCTGATGAAAACGCAAGAAGAAACGAATTCTGTTCCGTCGGCAGTTCGAGGATCGCTGTTCTCAGCAAAAGCTCTTCCTTGCCACAAATGAAACGATAAAGTCATGAAGCGAAGAGGAAATTTATCAAAAGAGTTATCTCTGTAAAGGATATGGTGGTCTCTCTATATCATTCTGCCCTGACTAGCCGAAGAAAGATTTAGCAGTCGCGCCAGGAGTTTGCAATATGTTACACAGCTGGGTACAGTATACGTGTTATTCTTTTATTATGAGACTTTGTTCCTCAAAATTTAATTTGTATGGTTAGTAGATCGTGTTATCATTCGTAAGGTAGCAGTCGTTTCCTTTCCCAAACACTTGAAACGATCGATCGCCAGACGCAAACGAATGCATCTGTGAAAGAAGCGAAAATATGGAATGTAAATTCGACTTGAGTGCCGGTTAGAAATGCTTGTTTGTTTTCAAGTAGCGCGCTTCGAATGTTGTCATTCACGTCTGCATTTCCGGTAGTATTCTATGGCGAATGCACTTTTAAACAATACACTGAGATCTTGCAAAATCTTGGACAAATTTTACGGCTCCCTTCGCCGGAATTATTTGCTGATAAACACGCACTGTAATTTAAATCAGGATTTATCGTATCCGGATAAAGAAATCGACGGTTGAAAATATACCGTAGAGCTAACGAACCATTAAGAGCCAACAACTGCAGTTCTGCTTATTCTTGAAGAGGAAATTTTTGGTTTCGTTCAAGTCAAAAAGTGCTAATCTTGAGTTTGAAGAAGTGTTATCTTGCCGTGTTGTCAAGTTTAATTATGTCACTCTCACGCTTCGGAGAAATATGTCAGTCCACTGTACTTTCCCACACAAGAACACAATCAAAATGAAAGCGAGCAACTGATCGCCACTTGTATTAAAATCACCAAATCGTTATATAATACCGTACCGTACCGTAACCTGAATTTGCACATTCGACTTGTAAGCAAGCAACCTCGACGCGGCAAGCAGCGCTCGTGTCAATTCCGAAGCACATTGCGACACTGCGAAACCACTCACAAAATCAAAGCCCGTCGATGTATGTGCTTTTGGAAACAATAAAAATTCTAGTTATTCATTTTTTATAGGGAATTTCTCATTTGAATCTGCTTCGCCGAACTTCGATTGTCCTCGTCGACCAGCGCTTTGTGGGAAAGAGCGCTTGATCGGCTTGCGGCGGTTGGACAGGTCCAACTAGCTACTTCAGTCCATTTAGTGTCACGATATTTCGTTGTGCGATTCATTTCTGCTAGAAACCCGCTCTGCCAAGTTCGCAGATGGCAACATATCGTTCTTGTCGGACAAGATTTCGATTTATCAACGAAAAAGCAGCAACAATCTCAGGTGAAGTAGTGAACTTCACTGTGTATCAACAAAATCTAAGTGTAAACTGATCCGTGGAACCACTAACTGCGTCATTCGAGCCAAATTCGTGTCCAGTCTCCGGACCCACTGTTTTGTCTTACCGAGGGCACTTTAGGCGGCAAAAAGTCCGATTTCTCTCTCTTTGACATCATTCTTTTTTTAACTTTTCGGAAAGTAGACAAAATAAGCTACCAAAAAAAGCAAAAAAGTTTTTTACTTCATAGGCACTTTAAGAAACTTGTCTATATCATAAATAATGTCTTTCATCGTGTTTGGGAATGTTAAGCTCAATTGTTTTTGCTAAAACACGTTTTGTAGGGGTTATGCAGATGTGAGAAGCGGCACGTAACTCAGTTGAGCTCTGACCAGTCGTTGCCGTGGTAACTGAAATGGGATCCTTTTAATAACGTAGGAAAAAAACTGTACTTAATAATTCCATTTTTTTTTTTTGTCCGGTATTGTCTTAGAACAAGTAAAATGGTTGCTTAAACCTTAAAATTTACACAATAGAGCATTTTTGGACTATCTCAGGTTTGCCTAAATTTTGTGACTTATTTTTTCTATTTTTTTTTTTTTTTTTTGTGAAGGTGATTATATATTTTATAGAAAGCATATTTTGTGACATTTCAAATGATATGTTGGAGACTTCATTGCTGTTAGTAACTTGGGAGTTATTTAATAAACCGTGGAATATGCTCGAATGCGCCACGGCATTTACTATGCATTTTCGTGCTGTTTGCTCTATGGACGCTTAATTTAAAAATACTGTACGCTGTAAATTGTTACTTGCAATGAATAATTGATTAACAGAAGTGTTAGATAATAAGCAACAACTCACTTTTTAACACCCTTGAGGTGCATGCAACACAAATAAGCGCCGTACGAAAAACTCCACATTGAAAACTGGTGATGTTTCTTTCGAGAAAATGTTCAAGAGAAGGGAAGATGGCCCTTCCTTTCCCTGCACTTCCTTTGCTGTTCATAACAGTTCTTTGGGGAGGCTGGCTTCACTGCTCCACGGTTGCCGACCACCATGGTAAGCATATTTTATTTATTTATTGACCTAGCCTAGCTAACAAGTTAAAGGTTTCACTCATCAACATTGCTTTCCAAATAGCTGATAAAAGTTACATTAAGAACTTTTGTGTAAAATCCTTTTACCAAATAAAGAGCAAGTATCTGATAAGTCTCTTCGCTCGGTATTACTTAACCTGTATCAAATTTTTTTGATATTAAAATAAAAATATCGCGATATCTAAGAGGGCGGCCAAAATGCTTAATTGTAGCAGTTCTACTATTATTTCAGTATTGTGCGAGCTGAATTTAAGATTTTGACAATCTTTTATACTTTCACACGTTTTATCGGCAACTTGTTTTGAATTTTTACAACAGACTCAATCCTAAATACTAACGTCGGTGGCTTAAATATTTAGCCAGAGAAGTCACAAGCTTTACATTATGTTCAATAACGCAGACGAGGGCCGGAGGGTGTAACAACAAACACATATACATGCAATAAATGGCGCTATAAAAAAAAAAAAGATTCTATGTCTCTTCTCTTTTAAGATTTGTGTTGTTTAGATGACCTCCGCCTCCATAAAATTGATAATTTTTTGCCGCATCGGCTTCTATTTAAATTTTTTAAAAAAAGCGCTGATTTAAATTGCTTAAAAACAAAATATACGGCGAAAAGAGAATAAAAAGAACATAAAAAGAACGCCTTACACCTTTCCCATGGAAATGTTTTAATACAGTCTCTTTAAATTCAAGCTGTGCCACCGTTTTATGGGGGCAAATTTTACTTTTGAATTAAAGATGTTTCCTTAAAGACAGTGCAACTTTTAATTTAAATAATGTACTGTCGTATAACTTTGAGGGTAACACATATTTCGCGCCATTTTAAAATAACAAAAAAACAAAACGATTTTGGAAGATTTTTTATTTATTTTTAGTCTTTTTTTTTCAATTTTTAGAATGAGAAGTCGCTCGTTATCTAAAAATTAGAATTCTCTCGTCGAGCGATGTGACTCTATAATCTGATAATTAATCAGACACCTGTGGGCACTAAGCGACGTTTGCATTGAATTTTTCGACAGCTTAAAATGTTGTGTCATCATAAACCTAAACGCCTTGTATTTTTTAATTTAAACAAAATGCGTTAAGACCAAAAATTGCGCAAAAAAAAAAAAAATAAAATGACTATTAAATGGTGAAATTAATTTCGCAATGGAGTTGAAAATTTAAAGATTTTCAATTTTAGTAAAAGTTTCCTTCGGTGACCAATTGATTTTTTAATTTGACCAATCAAACAGCGTTGTAGCAAAAATAGCATGGCAATGTGCAATTGAGAAGAAATACAAAAAAATATTGGCCAAATACTGATTCCCTTCAGTTAATTCCTCCTTTAAGAGATTTCTCGTTTCAGTTAAATAAAATTCCACATTTCGATTCCCCTTTCCATGCTGTTTTAAAAATAGCCACCACTTTTTAGTATTTTTTTCTTTTTATATCTAACAATTGACATCTTTATTATTTACAGGTCTCTGCCGTCGTCTTAAATTTGGCGTGGTGATTGATGGATACGCTCTGCAGGGGCACGTCATTAAAAACCTTTCTTTATTTCCGGTACCGTCAATACGTACTGCCTGCACTAGTCGATGCATAATCGACCCCGTATGTGTATCCGTGAACATCGGTCCACCAATCAACGAAAAATTCGTCTGCGAACTTAGCGATTCAGATCACATGGTACACTATAAAGATATAAAACGAAGGGAACGCTTCATGTTTATAGGCACTGAGGTGATATATTTACGTTAAATTTTGTTTGTAGATATGATTTTAGTTGCTTAAGCAAATGTTAAATCTAAGAGTGAAAAACCAGCCTAAAACAAATTTTCAAATAGAGCTTAAGAGGTTTGCTTTTTTAAACATCAGAACTCATGCTTCAGTGGCCCATGTCTTCACAATTCGACCTGTTTAAACGGATATACAGACAAACAGTATCTGTGTGAATTTCAACCTGGTTACACGGGAGAACAATGTGAAAAAGGTAAAGCCAACGGCGTTAACGAGTAAAATTAATGTGCAAGCTTTATTTGTTTCAAACAAATTAATCATTATTTGTTTTAGTGGGAGGCGCGGTGGCCTAATAGTAAGTGTGCCAGACTCTGGATCGAGCAGTCCGGGTTCGAGCACTTGGCTGGGTCACTGTGTTGTGTTCCTGGAGAAGACACTTTATTTTCATAGTGCCTCTCTCCATCCAGGCGTATACTGAAGTGGGTACCGGCGACATAATGCTGGGAAGGGTATCCTGCGATGGATTTGCATTCCATTCAGGCGATTTCGAGTGCAATTTGGTATAAATCAGCACGAGTAAATCTTTCAAAGGCTAACCAAATTGCACTCGCCCTACGGGCTCGTGCAATTTGTGGTCTTTGAAAAATTTACGAGTGCTGATTTATCCCAAATTGTACGAGAAAAATCATTTGATTACTTGTTAATAATACACGTACAAAAATTTCACTTGAAGTGGATGACAAACAAAACGTGTTCAGTGGCTTACCTTTCCGATTCGTTCTTAAACATAACGGAGTTGCCGGGCTTTTTAGACCTTTGTAAAATCCAGATACCGCTAGGGAATTTTAAATCTCTCTGTCATGCATTATCAGGTGCTTTTATCCTTATTCAGTTGTACTGGTTTGGGCTGAAATGTCCAACTTCAATTCACGCTTGTAATATTTCTTCTTTACGAGCCGTCGCGTAAGAAAATCCACGATTGGTAGCTTTCAGTAGTTTCATAAAGCATCTCTTGTGCTGTAAAAACGTCCAATGCCTAGTACTTTGGTTTATATACTTATAACTTTCGTTAAATCGGTAAAACTTTTCATGAATCGTTATGTTTTTGCTCGATTTTTGCTCTCTCAAACACTCCGACATCGGCCGCCATTTTTTTTTGGCGCGCTTTCCGACTTTCCTGTCAATCAATTTAATTTCAACTTTCTGCACTCAATTTCAACTTTCTGCACTGTTTGGGATTAATTGACGTGCTCTCAGCCAATGAGCATGCAGAAATTTTTGTATGTATATTATTAATTAAGATAAATGTGTCACCAGAAGTGTGAACAAAAAGAGTTGAATGTTCTGTATACAGGGAGTTAGTACTCTAGCATTCCTAACAGCATTGATAACCTTTCGTTTCACGTAAAGCATGATGTTCTAGCCTTCTAGCAACGGCAACCAAGTTGTTTACTCCGTGCTAGTAACATAACCGAATGATCTTCAATAAGAAAGGAAAGCAGCTTTAAGGTATATTTCCTTTTTTGTCGACCTTCCAATATCCATACAAATCAAGGCGGGCAGGTTAAAGCTTGCAACCAACTTTGAGTTTCTTTCTCTTTCTTTCTTACCCAGGGTTCAATGCTGTGTTTACCAATCTCGGTGCGAGTGGAAGATTCGGTCCAGCATCACTTGGTGGTCACTACACAGGCCAAGATCATGACGGACAAGTTACTCTGTCCGGCGGTATTCAACAGTGGACCGTGCCGTACACTGGTGACTACAAAATAGAAACAATAGGGGCAGCAGGGGGATACGATACATACAGTAACAGTGATCAGTACCAAGGAAGGGGAGCAAAAATGATTGGAACATTCAGTTTATCCAAAGGTGAAATCATTAAAGTGCTGGTTGGTCAAGAAGGAGGATTCAATAAAGTTTCTACTTCTGCTGGAGGCGGTGGAGGTACATTTGTAGTGAGAGGAAGCTACACGCCTTTGATCATAGCTGGAGGTGGGGGTGGCATTGATACAGCAAAGGCAAGAGAAACAGAGTGTGATGCCAGTACGGGCACAACAGGAAATCCTGGGTACAGGTCATGGTCAGGGGGAAGCAATGGACATGGCGCACAGGAGGCTAATTATTACCATTCAGGTAACAATATATTACGCAATGACTTCCACTTCAAAATCAGTTCTTACAGTAGATATAATTTGGCTCATTACAAATAAGCTCATTACTCAAGTATGTGTAATTCCAATTTTCAGACGTAGGTACCCATAAGGTTAGAAGCTCAACTAAACCTAAGTACATATATATTAAATGGCGGATCACGTTTACTAACCCGAGCCCGCGTTTTTATTAGATACTCTCGGCAAACATTGTTCATACTCGCCGCTTTACCTTTCTTAGGAATGGAGAGCCCCCTCACCACCTCCCAATCCTTTTTTTTACCACTTTCGGATCGCCATTGGTCGCTGGGTAAATGAAAAGAGGAATTATTCTTTAACCCTATTCAGACCGGGCTTTTTTTGGTCTTTTCAGACCGGGGGGGGGGGGGGCGGATTCCGCCCCCCTCCCGTAATTTCCAGAATATTTAAGCAATCACAATGAAACTTACAGGATATATAGTATGTCCCAATATCTATCTTTTGGTATATGTCACGTGGGATGATGACGTCACATCACGTGACAATTACATCATAATGTCAATACAGCCGCCATCTTGGATCCGCCATCTTGGATTTCGAATTTTTTTTCAAAACGTCAGAAAACCGCCCAAAATTACTGGAAAATACTCAAAACCAATACAAATGTGCTTAAAACCCGTAAACAGGTGAATATAATTGCTTTAAAGTTATTTTTCATTAATAGAAACACGAAAATTACAAATTTGGGAAAATATGCCTGTCAAAATGCCGTTGCCATGGTGACGTCAAGTTCCTGACACAACAACCTACCCTATCAAATTTTTCCCAGATAAATTTTAGATAAAGTCGCAAAGTTTGGCAGCCTTTGGTTGAATATTAAAAAAGTTATAAACGTTCAAAGTCGGCGCGGGCACTTTCCGCCCCCCCCCCCCCCGGTCTGGATAGGGTTAAATAAAGTCTGGTTAATATATCAATTGATTTTGTTTTCCTGTTCAGTTCAAATTCACTAATCCCGCATCCCTTTCTTCTCCTTTCATGTTTTTTTAATCATTAAATTTTGATTAATATTCAACTGTAAAAAAGACGACAGTCTTACTTTGCGTGAAACGTGCTAATAAGATAATGAAAGAATCTGATAGTGCTAAAACAAAGTTTTCAGGCCCCTAAAAATTGGACAAGTTCTTACTTTTCAGGTGGTGGTGGTGGCGGTTTTTACTCCAGCGGAAGAAGTTCAAAGTATTTCAATGGCACCATGGGATATGGCGGGGAAGGCGGAAAGGAATTTTTTCAGGGAGGAGTTGGTGGAAGAGCCAAGGTTAACAATGTTGACGGAGGATTTGGCGGTGGTGGTGGTGCTCGTGGACGCAGAGGAGGCGGTGGAGGCGGAGGAGGATACTCCGGTGGAGGCAGTGGAAGTGATGTTTGGCCCTCCTGTGGGGGAGGGGGAGGGTCTTTCAACAATGGAACAAATCAGGAAAATGACTGCTGTTACAACACAGCAGGTCATGGTAATGTGACCATTACATTTCTGCCTTAAATTAAACCAATTGGCACAACAAATAAGTCACAATAATAACTGTTGTGGAATACCAAAAAGTGTCATCGTTTTCAAATTCAAATGTAACGGATAGCGCGAAGCTAATTAAATACGTCTGCGTGTATAAAGTTTTAAATTTAGAGTGCTAAGTGTTCATTTCAGTTATTTTGAAGTCGTGCGGTATTCCAACTAGTCATAGCGCGAATGGGTTTGATAATTGACAGATGCGTATTAATATGGAAAATTGTTGCCACAGAATTTTTATTACAATTTTTTGTAAAATAGATGCTTCATGTTATCCGTTGCTTAATATCCTACAACTTTTAGCATTATTAAAATACTCGAAACCAAAAAAATATATATCAAACGAGCAGCTGAACTTATAGCAACTTATAGAGCATCGATCATCATCACCAGGTGTATAATCAGATTAGTTTATAAATCAAACAAATTCAAAATTATCTTGAATCATTGTTTATTTTCACGTTCAGTTAGTTTTCAAACTAACGTAAATTCTCCCATCAATAGAAAAAATTTTCAGTTGTACTTGTGAACGTGAGATTTTCTCTTCAATCTATTCAAGCTCGATTTAATTTCATGCTAACTAGAATTTTAGGAGAACATTGTGAACTGCGCCGTTCCATTTTCCATTCCGCTGGATGAGTTTATACCCAGCTAAATAAATTGACGTAAGCGATAAATACCGAGACCGCAGATATTAACCCATATAAATCCCGAAAGGCCACAGGCCCTGGGGATGTAAAAGATCAAAAAACAAGACAAATTAAAAAAATTGTTTATTACCAATCTTTTAACATTCAAAAGTTTCCATTTGGAAATAGTATAGGTGTTACACTGAATGCTCTGTTATTGGTATAATTATAAAGTAGGATTAGTAACTTAGTCTTGACCATGTACTTTTAAGGTAAAGTTGTGTTAGAACCGGGAGGGGGAGAAACATCCTTTGTTACACGGCTCAAAAAATGCGGCAAAGCGGTGCAGGGCAACCGAGTGGGTGACGTCTTTCTTAGCAACGGCTTGATTGACAGAGATTTAAACCATTTCCCGACACTGTTATGCCTTCAAAGAAAAGTGCCAACTTTCTTCCCCCTGGTTAGAACACAGTCTTGATCTTTTCTCCAATTAAAGCAAACGTTGGGAGACTTAGATCTTTAAACCAAGGTGTCACATTTCACCAAAACTGCGGAATGAAGCTGATCAATATTATCAATATCTAATTTCTCCTTAGTAGTCGGGAGAAGTTGTTTATATTAATTACATAGTTTGTATATGGCGTGCATGCCCAGAGGAGTGAAATTATATAATAACTCAAAGTTTGAGGGAAGATTATTATTAGGCGACCAAAGATTACCGATTTTTTTTATCACCAAGATGTGGTAATTACCAAATTTTGGTGAGAGAAATAACGCATTGTTGTTCTTTGATAAGTATTTAATTTGTATTACACATTATTCATTACAATGGTGGACTTGCTAACAAAACCTCGGTATAACGAATCAACGAACAAGTTTTAGAGTTGTAACCGAAAATCAAACTACTTTCCTCACACATATGGAGCATTATGATTTGATGCAAATAAGCTGTACAATTATTTTACCGATTTTTTAAAGAACAGCTTCGTTACGTTCAGGGAAAGTTACGTAAAGTTGGCTTTAGAAGCAGTGTGATTGTAACATTGGTTGTAATAGCAACTACAGTGAGCGTCTAAAAGTTTGAGAAGCGGTGTTTTCGTTATATCGGGGTTACACTGCACTGATGTATGTGTCTGTGGCGTGACAGAAATCTCGTCTCCTTGACAATCATTATCTGAGTCGTCACCTAATGTTTCTCTGTGAAGCAATGCGTGACATTGTTTACAAAACTAGGTCAGAGGCTGAAATTTACATAAATTAATTGCAAATAGGTTAAGAGACGTGCATCAGTTTAGTAATATATTCACATTTATTCAATAAGACACTATGACTTATACCTATTAAGATATGTGAGGAAAAAAATTTGCATAAGACATAGAGTGAAAGTATAAATGTAGGGATTGTAGACGTCGCTAAAGTGAAGGAGGGTAGAGAAAACCATATCGTGTCACCCAAAGAGAGGGGAGGGGGGGGGGGGGGGGGATGAGAAAACCTGTTGCCATTCGCAAAACTGTTTGAATGAGTTTTGACCTACAATCTGTTGTCATATTTTTGTTGGTTTTCCAAACGTTTTGGCCAAATAGGATCAACACTTGCACGGGTGATCTATTGGCATGTGTCTACTTTGGCTTCTCCACACGGATTGGCCAGGTATTGGAAAAGAAATGTAAAAATCTATTCAAATAGCTTCGAGTGGTAGCAGTTTTACAGTATGATTTGTCATTTTATCTTGCATTATTAATCTAAAAGCCCGTTTACATTTAAGGTTTATAAGATATATATGGGTAGTTCGGTAAATCGTTAAAAAGTGTTGACATTAATTGTACCAAGGTGGAAGCGTTATTAACTTTGTGTAAACTTTATAGCTTTCAGTTTTTGCCAATGATTTTCATCTTGTTAAATTTTACCTTAATATAGATTAGTTGGTGTAAACGGATATTTTAAGCCTTTGCAACATTGTAGCTGATACTGGGAACTTATAGTCGCGCAGCTATCAATAAAAGAGTTGTCCAGTACATTGTTTGCTCTGTTTATAGTCTCTTTGATATACACCTTATAGTGTATATACAACTTATAGCTCTGTATATGCAACTTTTAGTCAACTTATCTCTGTATGTAACATAGAAATCTCTAAAGAAATTTCGTGTGACTGTGTAGCGCATATAAGTAGTGAATTGAAAACGATAATTAAAATGAAAAATGCGCCTGATGGTAGTATAATGTTTCCATACGTTTCGGGGCTACTGCCCCTTCTTCAGTGGAAAATGATGGCATTTCACATTTATCTCTGTATGTACAACTTTTAGTCTAATTTCAAGAGGTGAATATAAGAATGCAACATTCTGATTGGTCAAGAAGCTCTGGTTTATGACTCTATATTCATCTCGCTTGGAGGTGAATATAGCATTTCAGGTTTTGGTTTCTAAGCCACGCCATCCTTGCCATTTAGGCAAGTAAACAATTTTGGTTCATTCGAAAGAAATCACGCCAAGTACAGAGTATTGAAAGCAGTTGAAATTTTGGAAATTCGCTTCTAAGGCTTTTGAACCGAAAATATTTTCAAGAGATGGTTCTTAAGGCAATCGAATTGGTGCTAAGGACGGTGGTTTTGGAGATCGCACGAGGCCACAAGAAACTAGTGGCAGATCAATAGACAAAAAAAATATTCAGTTCTCTTCAGACCAGAGCTACTTGACAATTGCTCAGAAGTCGCCAACGCTTAAACTTGTTTACACGTATTCAAGCGAGCACTTGTGTTTGTTGTTTCAGTGTTTAAGTTCTATAGTTTATAGTTCTTGTATTCACCTCTGGAAATTAGACTAAAACAACTATTTGCCTCAGGCTCAGTGAATCTCGTTCGTCTCGGGGAATATTCGCCTAGATTCACTGAGCCTGAGGCGAATAATCGTTAAATAGTCGCACCGCTATCAATCTAGTACATTATCAATTAATCTAGTACATTATTTGCTCTGTTTTACAGATGTAGAATAATTTGCCCTCAACTTGATCACTGCACGCGAAATGATGAGAACTGTACTGTTTGGGACTTTCTTTTTCGGGACACTGTTTGCGGAAAATTGAATGTTTATCTCTTCCAGGAGTTGCTTTGTGGGTAAATTTTATTAACGGATATAAACATTCAATTTTCCGAAAAATTTATCCCGAACAAATATGTCACAAACAATACAGTTAAAAGTTAAAAGTTTTCTTTTGGATGACCCGGATCGTTTCGTGGCACTTCGGACACAAAAACTTAATAATGTTAAGTTACAGCTTTTCGTGGGTTCACTACACCGTAAATTCTTAAGTTCCCCACTTCCCCCGGTTTTTAACTCGTGACTTTTTTTTAAGCACCGTGGACCATCAAATAAATTTTGGTACGGTTAATTTCGCCATATCAAGTCGTGAATGACATAGTGTGGAGAAAAAAAAACCGGGATTTCTAGGGACGAATTGCTCGGCCCACAAGCTCACAGGAGAGCAATGGACCTCTTTAGCTTATCTGTTACTTCTATACTGATGCCAAAACTTTTCCTTCATTTTACTCAATCTTTCTGGCATACGATGCTACGGTTGCCGTTGTTTATTTCATTGTTTCATGTTGCTTGCGTGCCGTGTCGCTTCGTCTTGCTCTCACTAGTATTTCTACCATTGTTTTTCTCATCTAGCTAATTTGTTACCTCGGGACGATATACAAATATATTTCACTTATTTAATGGGCGTTCTTATTGTTATTTTCTTTTCTCTCATATTTTTTACGTCTTTTAACAAACTATGCTAAATGAAACCAAGGCAATTGTTTTTCTGTACTGACATGTTAAAAGTGTTTTTTTTTTGCGTTAATTCCATCCGCCATTGTTTGCTCCTCCGGGGTATTTCGGACCTACCTGTATTTGACAAAAATTTAAAGTCGCTGGAACTTTGAGATGAATTTTTTGAAAAAAGTCCACTAAAAGGGTATTTTTGACGAAGAAAAGCGAAAAAAAATAATCGATTTTTGGTTTTGTCGCCCGTGGGATCTCGATATTTACAGGCAGTCGCTCTTAAACACGAAATATATTGACGTCTCTTTTGTGATATTCCACTCCTAGAATAGAAAAGCGAGGAAATAACTATTAAGTAATTTTTAATGTCATGAGTTTTTCCCTCGAGATTATTATTTTTGTTGTACCGAAAGACATTAAGTTGGGCCTATGGGCCAACGTATGCATTAGTGTTTTGCCGCTTATTTATCAGAAAAGCGTCGTGTTTGCAAACTTATTTTTGGGGGAAGTCGATAACTGCAATTTCGAAAAGTTTCGTCACCTCAAACCCGTCTGGCTTTTTTTTTTATGAATTCATGATTTTGATGGAAGTCTTTGCTGTCTTTAAATTTTCTGTGCGTGCTCAAATAAAGTCCATCCCCTCAACAACTCCTGATGTTGTCATCTGAAAATTGCAATTTGCAAGTGTCAAGTTCAAAACTTGTCTGGCTTTTTATGCATCATGATTTCAATGGAAGTCTTCAGTTGACTTTACGTTTCCTTTACGTGCTCCAATATTTGAAAGTCCCTCATCTACGTTACTCTAGATGTTGTCATCTGAAAATTGTAATTTCGAAAAGTGTCAAGTTTAAAACCTGTCTGGCTTTTTATGCATCATGATTTTGATGGAAGTCTTAAGCTGTCTTTTCGCTTTTTGTACGTGCTACAATATTTAAAACGGAACGTGTCGTGATCTCAAATCTGTCTGGCTTTTTTATGTTCATGATTTTGATGGAAGTCTTTCCTGTCTTTTAGTTTTTTTGTACGTGCTCAAATAAAGTCCATCCTCTCTACAACTCCAGATCTTGTAATCATAAAATTGTTATTTCGTAAAGCGTCAAGTTCTGAAACCTGTCTGGCTTTTTTGCATTCATGATTTAAATGGATGTCTTTGGCTCTCTTTTCGTTTTCTGTACGTGCTCCAATATTTGAAAGTCCTGACCTACGTTACAGTACAGATGTTGTCATCTGATAATTGTAATTTTCGAAAAGTGTCAAGCTCTGACATGAAACCTGTATGGCTTTTTTTGCTTGGTTTTGATGGAAGTCTTTAGCTGTCTTTTCGTTTTTGTACGTGCTCCAATATTTGAAAAACCTCACCTGCGTAACTACAGATGTTGTCATCTGATAATTGTAATTTCGAAAAGTGTCAAGTTCTGAAACCTGTCTGGCTTTTTATGCATTCGTGATTTTGATGGAAGTCTTCGCTGGCTATCACCTTTCTGTACGTGCTCCAATATTTAAAGTCCTTGCCCTAGACAACTCCAGATGTTGTCATCTGATAATTGCAAGACAACCTAAGATGCATTCATGATTCCGCGGGGAAGTCGCAACTGTCTTTTAGCTTTCTGTACGCGTTTCAATATTCAGTCTCTTCCCCACGTAACTCCAGACCTAGATGTTGTTATCTGATAACTGTAATTTTAAAAAAGTGCCGTGTTTTCATACCTACCCGGTTAATTTACACAAACTAGTAATCGTTTATGAATTTGGGGGAAGTCGTATGTGTGTTGTAACTTTCCGTACGCGCTCAAATATTCATAAGTCCCTCCCCACCTTTTTGATATAATTTTAGAAATTGTCATTTTTTTTTTCAAACCTCATTCAGTTATTTAGACAACCTAACATGCCTTCATTATAAGAAGGAAGTGTTAGCTGTCGTTTAGCTTTACTTATGTGCTTCAATATTTTAAAGTTCCTCCCTCCTCAGCTGCAGGTGTTGCTATTTGTAAACTGTTATTTTAAAAAGTGTCGTTTTTTTTTTTCAAATCTGATAGGGTTACTTAGACAACCTAACATGCACTCGTCATTTTGAAGAAAGTCGTAGCTGTCTTCTAGCTTAACGTATGTGCTCCAATATTTTAAAGTTCCTCCTGTTGCCATCTCATTAAGGTCTCTTTGCAAGTAAGCGTTCCAATGCGTATTTCTTCTCACAAGTTTCCGGTAACCGCCTGGTTTGTTCTTGCTGAGGTAAGTTTAGTTTTGCTTCGTGTTTCTGCATTCAGTCATTTTCAAGCGGTGTTTTGCGGTGTTCTAATTATTAACTTTTATTTGTTTGAATTATGTTCGTTTCGCCGAAAGCCCGTTCGCCCTAAATCGTCTCGCCCGGACAAAAAGTCGATTGACCCCGGACTAAATGTTTTGGTGGCTTAGTTTGAGCAAACGCAATACTTGAAAAAACTCATTACACAAGCTTTTACAGTGTAACCTAAATCTCTGGCGATACGAGTTGGTTATCACAGACTTCTTGTAAACATGCAGTGCTGCCCAGAGATACATCAGTAATACAAATCCGTTATAATTTCTCATTCACTTTTTTGTTGCGTAGCTAATACGACTGAAGCAAATCGTCTTGGGCTATTTAAATCAGAACTTTTCGCGATTCATAGAAGTCTTCCAGATTACTAGATCATTAGTTTATCACACGTGTGTATTTTATTCTTATCGATGGTGGATGTCGACTTACCTTGCATCGATCACTGATGAACTCGTCAGAGAGTTAGGAAAGATTAGGAAACGAGACCAGTGATAAGCCATGTTGCCTTTTAAATCGCGTTAGAAAAAGAATATGGGCGAAAAATATTTTAGTCCGGGCGGATCGAGTCTTAGTTAGCGAGAATCGACTGTCAGTCCGGGCGAAACGACATTTAGTCCTGGGCAAAACGACTCAGGGCGAACGGGCTTTCAGGCGAAAACGACTGTTAAAGGCGGGTTCTCATATGATCGCCCCGATCGTCTCTGTCGCTTCTGTCGTTTGCAAAGTCTAAGGTGATTGGAGCAAGCAAACTTTTTGAAGCGACAGAAGCGACAGAGACGATCGGGACGATCATATGAGAACCAGGCTTAAGAAGGGATATCGTTTTCACTCATATCCTACGTTAACGGGAGTGAATTTAACTGGCTTCACGTGCAAAAAATAAAATA
This sequence comes from Oculina patagonica, assembly GCF_052425735.1. Taxonomy (NCBI): domain Eukaryota; kingdom Metazoa; phylum Cnidaria; class Anthozoa; order Scleractinia; family Oculinidae; genus Oculina; species Oculina patagonica. Next base: position 30,514,926 of record NC_135766.1, on the reverse strand, counting down.
GAGAAAAGATAATACAACATTTAACTCTTTAAATTCGCGCCCGTTGACGTGGGTACAATTACGCTACAATGGAAATCCAAATTTTTTTTAAAGAAAATGTTCGGCCATAATATTCCTGATACGGCAACACTGTTTCCCAAAAGACATGTTGTTATTCATCCCGTTTGGTAATTACGGGTGCAGTTATTCATTACGCGTAGATATCTTTTAGAGAATCGGTCAAATTTTAGCGGTGTGTGTTTTTTTTTTCTTTTTGCCTAACTGACAAACTCAGAAAAACAGTTTCTTTCGACATGTAGTAGAAACGTTTTATTTTCAACACATTTTTCGCCTTTGTAAGGAATTTGCAAATTTGCAATTCTCCTTCCAAATAGAAAAAAAAAAACTTTCGGTTGTGTAAAAGTGGTACAACTTCCATTTAATATTTACGATACGGCATCATTTTCTGGCAACACATAAGTTATTCAACATCCTGTGCGGAAATTACGAGTGTGTTTACTTTTCGCTGAAAGATGTTTTGGCAGAGCATTAATGTGTCTAGAATGTTTCAAGGGGAGTGGGTCACGGCAGAGTTTAGTATTTTTTATTATATTTTGCCAATTTTCGCTTCGAAAAAGAAATACATCGAAGAAATTACTTCTATGGATCTAAATGGCAACCATAGCGTCATTACGAACAAGTATGTCTCCAGAGAGTTGTAATTGAAACTCTAAAACAAACGAGATAAACTTTCAAAACTGTTCAGCCTAACAGCTTTAAAAAATGTTTTTGTCCATCCGTACTTTCATTTGTATTCGACCTGCTGTGTCATTGAAATGTTCCTTCAATACCTTTAAGCACACAGAAAACCTCATAATTTCTCCTACTATAAAAAGCTATGGAAATTGCAAGGTTCCTTTTTGAGATGCAGGATAAGAAAACACTTCTTGAGTCAATACTTCTTCGCCTTTGTGAGAAATCTACAAGTATTAAAAAATTTTAACCTACGACGATATGACAAACTGAACATGCCAAGTAATTTAATACGAATGCCCTGAAATCTATGGAAAATTACTAATCTGATTTTCCTGCTATTCTTATTATTCACTATTGCGTTAAAAGCGATGATTTGTTTTTCCTTTAGCAAGGGGAATTAAATAATGTTTTTCTTCGTCTTCTCGTTTCTTTTTTATATAAACCGTAGCCTGCACCAGGCCTGCACCAGGCCTTTTACTCAATTTGGCCTCACATTTTAAAACCAGATCTAGAACCATCCAGTTCTTTTTGTATACTGCTTAACTCTGCCTAACTCAATTTTGGAAGATCGTATTACCTCCAGTCAGCTTTGAAGTCTGTTCGATTTAGAAAACAAACGCACAGGAAAACAAACCTAGTTTGTATATTTGTTCGTTTTAAGACTTCCGTTTGATTTCTCCTTCTGTTGTAATTCACATTCTATGGTTTGCTTGCATTGAATAATGTGAGACAAACAATTTTGATCACTTTACAAAGAACAAAAATAAAACAAAGTCGGGGGACGAAAATTTGAAGATGCCTCTAACAAAACCTCTCAAAGTTTTGTTTTATTTTAACATGATGTACTGTTTAACCAAATTTAAATTTTAACTGGTCTGACACTGACCGAAGTACTTTAACTGACCAATTTGCCGTTTCATGTCAAAAAAACGTCCGTCATATAGGCTATTAGCTGTCACTTAGAGCTCGGTATTAGTTAGCACATCATAAGTTGTTTTGAATCTAAAGCAGTTTGTAGATGCGAGTCAGTGATGTTGTCATTATCTTATTTCTTGCACTCATACTGGCGCTGTATTAATGATCATGAATAACTAGAGTTCTGCATTTATCTGTTAAAAATATCTGACTGTTGTGGCCATTCGTTTTTCTGTTTTGATAAACAGGTGTGAGCGTGATACATCACTGATCTCTGTTGAACTGCAGCTCTTGTTCCTGAGTAGAGTCAACAGAAAAAGGGCCTCTTACTGTAAATGAGCGATTCCGCTGTGCTGATGAAACTTCAAAATATGAAAGGCTTTCAGTCTTTTTCAGCGCTGTCTTTGCTTTTGGTATTTGTTCTTTGGGGAGGCTGGCTTCACTGTTCGGTGGTTGCGGACCACCATGGTGAGTAAATTGTCTATACTAGCTAAGTTAAATGTTTTTTTTATATATATATGAAAATTATTGGGTAGACGAGACATTTGATTCGATTACGACCCAGCATGATTTGCAAAAAAATGGAGGTGGAGAAGGGGGGGGGGGGGGGGGGGAGTTCAGTCAGCACCATCGTCCCTGCTGTGGGTGGGAATTAAGAGGGTGCCCAGTATCGCATGTCTGAATTTTAAAACATTATTCGTTTCACTGATTTATCAATACCAAATTACCTATACCAAAATTTTAGGAAATCGCTCAATGCTCAATGAAATTAACGCGAATTTTAAACATGCTCTTTAATTTTTGTCGGCGTTAATTTCCGCGACATTTATTAAGTGAAACGTTAATTTCCGCGTTCTTAATTTCTGTTAATACTACCCCAAATTCTGGACCCGTCCAGACATAGTTTACGGGTATATTGTTTACGATAATTATTTACATTTCATGCCTGTTTTCAGAAGGGCAGTTCGTCATCTGACATTTAGACTTCTTATGATTTGGAAAAAATATTCAATGTTGAAATAAAATTTGTTCTTGTTGTTGCCACAAACTAGCGTGAATTTCCTTCATATTAAAATTCACCTCTCTTGCGCATTAATTTCCTTTATACCTTTGCCAAAAATTTGAAAGGACTTTAAATAATCTTTTCTGTCAAATTTCGACGAATTCCCCCATAAGAATGCAACACAAAACCATTGAAAGTATGAAGAAGTGAAAAATGCGATTGGAATAAACTTTCTATTAGCCAAATTGGTCATAAGCTGGTTTGAATATTGCGATCTGTAAATGAGTTTAACATACCTATCATTTGGCGTTTTGATAATAATAATGTCGTTGTGAATAAGGATATTTATTGTCACTATTTGCAGATCTTGGCTGCCGCACTTTTAGGTTTCCCAAACCAGTGGATGGATTTGCTCTGCAAGGGCACGTTATTAAAAACATCTCTGTGAATATGGAAACTGATGACGTACGTTTTGAATGTAGAGTTCTATGCGGCGGAGAAAGTACATGTGTGTCTATCAATATCGGCCCGCCAGGAAACGACGGCGTCAGTCTATGCCAGCTAAGCAACTCTGACCACATTCGACATCCTGACGACCTCAAACCACATGAAGGATTTCTTTATTGGGCCACTCAGGTGAGCAATTAAAGTCGATGGCATCTTGCGTTTTGGTTTTGGTATTATTTTTTAAGAGTGAAGTAGAAGAATAGACTGATAAGACATCCTTTCATTTAATCAGAACCCATGCAACAGTGACCCATGCCTCCATAATGCCACATGTCTGAGCGGATTTACAGACAAGGGATACGTTTGCCTTTGTCAAGCTGGTTACACAGGAGAATACTGCGAACCAGGTGAGGCTAACGCAAATGTATTTTATACATTTCTGTGACAGACTTCAACTCTCTTAGTTTTAATCTTAATTTACGTTGCGGTAAGAGTTTTTCGTTTTATTTTTAGCAACATAAAACTAATGCCAGTTATAGAACAACAAAACGAACTCTTTTGTTTTCTTGGGTTATGCTAATACTTATTTTTAATGAGGTCAGCATAATTTAATAATCGTGTTTGTGCTCGTGCTTTATGCCCAATGAAAAAGCCTTTACAATTTTTACTACATTTCAAATATACTGGCGGCTGCGAGAATTTCACGCATTAAAAAAGGGTTCTTATTTGAATTTATTTAGCCTTGTACAATTTCACCACTCTTGGCGCTTCGGGGAAAAATGGCCCAGATAGCAATGCCGGATACGTTAGAACCGGACTTCAGGATGTGCAAGTTAGGGATGGTAAGCAAAATTGGAGGGTGCCATTCACTGGAAGATTTCGCGTCGAGGCCTGCGGGGCATCTGGAGGACAGGGATCTTATGGAAGAGCAGGAGGAAAGGGGGCTAAAGTGAATGGTTATGTAACGCTGGCCAAAGGAGCCAAACTTGTTGTTCTTGTCGGACAAAGAGGCTATTCACAATCTCAATACCATTCAGGAAGTGGTGGCGGTGGAACGTTTGTTGTGTATTTCTCAGGGAGCCCATTTCTCGTAGCGGGCGGAGGAGGGGGTGGTACATTTCAAGATGGTTTTCCTGGAAATGATCATGTTAATGGAAGCGGTACTAACGGTGCTGGGAGTAATGGTGATGGAGGATTTGTTTGTGAACATTCTGACCCAAGTTTTTTACCGGACTCTGGATCGGGTGCTGGTATTCATGGAAATGGAGGATGCTTTGAAAGTGGAAAATCATGTGGTAAGATATTGTGTGACAAAGGAGGTCAGTCTTTCATCGATGGAGGACAGGGAGGTGAGCAGTCGAACTGTCCAGGTGGTTTTGGTGGCGGCGGAGCTTGCGGGACCTTTCCTGGAGGAGGGGGTGGATATTCAGGAGGTGGAGTCGATGCTAACACGGCTGGAGGAGGGGGAGGGTCGTTTGTGGATGTCGTTACTTTGAGTATTATAAAAGGAGGCTGTAACGAGGGGGATGGGTATGTATCGTTTATCACTGTAGATTAATTACAAAATAACTACCAATGAGGGTCTGAATGCAGTTAACTGATAGCTGAAAATTATTCAAAATTCTTCTGCCGAAATAACGCATTTTTTTCACTAGTGCTAGCTGAGATCTGAGATCCATAAAATTCACCAAAATTTGTTTAATGGGAAATCGCCGAAAATTTAATTTAACGATAGCCTGTGTACAGCCGTCCAGCTCCGCTCAAACAAATCCCGAAAGGGACGTCTGTGTTATAGCGTTCTTAATCATGTTCTAGTATCCTGCTGTTATCAATTTAAATTTCACATAAATTATTATATATCGAATATCGGATGACCAGATTGGAATCATGCAGTTCCAAATATAACACATCAAACAAGGGAGATAAAACATCATCAAGCTCAAAGACAAAGCGCTAGTTTGATCATTAAAAATGCAAGAAGCATAACGTTTACAATACAAAATCTCTTTAACCAACCTTCTTCGTTCCCCAAGTAAAGCTATGTACAACAGTTCTTGGCGAAGCCAGACAAAGATAGTAAAATGTGTCATTCGAACAATACATTATTAAATCGAATTTGTCATTCGCCTTCACGGATACATTTCAGAGCTAGTCCTGGCTGAGCAAAACAAACCACACTGACGAAAGATGTGGCAAATTACAGAGGTTTCAAACTACAGCGCAGAAATTTTCTAGACCACGGTCTTCGCCAAACTACGGCTTTTTCCAGCTTGTCCTGGCTTTAAATAATACTGCATATTGTGTGCCCTTCAGAAACAAGTGAGAAGCAAAAGGCTGTACGTAAAGGTCGAATGCTCGCCGCACGCTGAAATAATTTGAAATGCCACAAGCTTTCGCCCGCATAAATTAAAGGCAATTACAACAGGTTTAATTAATGGATTTTGTGTAAGAGCCAATCAGATCATTTTCCACATATTCCGGGAGAACCGCCCATAGTGGAACACGACTAAGAATGCCATAACACAGACGTCCCCTCCGCGATTTTTTTTTTAGCGGAGCGGAATGGCTATTTACAGGCTAATTTAACGATAACTGAGTTTTTCTATTAACCTCATCCAGATTACTGATCTGTTACAGTCCATTCACCTGACCTGTGATATAGAACTTATTAACTTCAAGGTTATCCAGTTTGTTTTAGCTTTTTTCTTCCGCTCTGAAGATTAAAATAAAAAAAACGGATATTGACCAAAACCATGATTTAAATCCCTTCCCAGGAAGGTGGTAAAACAGCTAACCTTCGTCGCTAACCACGTAAAGAAAACAATTAATGTAAACATTATAAAGAAGAACTATCAAACTATGAAAAAAAATGTTCAAAATAAAGAGCTTCAAGAAACCGATAAAAGCGGTACCAGCGAGTTTTAGTTTGAATTGAATTGAATTGAATTGCATTGATTTATTTTGCCCCATTGCTTCTTACAATTCTCACTATTACATTGCAGCGATATAATTGGCTGGAGATCCCCATTAACAATTTCTTCTATAGTTATCTAAAAGCTGAAGATTACATTTAAATGATGTTTAATGTTTAGAGTATCTTTTCTACTTCATCAAGTAGTTCATTCCATATTTTTGGTACCTAATGCTTTCTGTAAGAATTTCCCATAGTTTGCTCTATGATTATTCTTAATCCACGTGTAGATGATAATTGTTTTTAGTATAATTTCCAGAAGTGAATTCAATTCCGATTGGCTGAGAAGCTCGGACTATGAGGCAATATGAATATGACATTCCAAGGCCATGCCATGTTTGCCATCCAGGCCAGTCAACATGGCGGCATTTGTTGAATGAAATTTCCTGGATATTTAAAAAATTGGGAATTTTGCAAATTGACTACCAAGGCTTTTGGACCGAAAATATTTTCAAGAGATGGGTTTCAATTGCAAGGCATTAAAAAGGATCGTAAACATAGTGGGTTTTGGAGATCGCATGCGGCCATGTACTCAGTCAGATCAACTGGCAAAACATTGTTTAGTTATCTTCTCGCTGGAGTTAGCAACTTCGAGAGGATTCACACAATTGCTCTGCAGTCACCAACGATTGCACAAAGGTACCAGATATCTATATTTTCGTAGTGTATAGACGCAAGTGTTTTACTCGAAAATAGACCACTGATACTGAAATTTATACGAAATATAATTACATCTGCGACCGAAGTGGCGTTTTTTCCATATCCTCACTGTGTACATTATCCTCTTTATTTAGCTGCATGCATATAGGATTTGTAGATTCTCTAAATTTTGAGAATGTCATTATGGGATTTTTTTTTTCTGTCTCTTGTGCAGGCTTTTTAATCTATTAAAATAATTACTTCCCCATACAATATAACAATGTGTGAAATATGGGTATATCATTAATTGTAAAGTAAATACTTCTCGAGGTATTGTTGTTTCAGTAATGTCGCAATTTCGCTATAAGTCCTGATAGTTTTGATATTCTGTTAGTCATATAACTGATATGAGTCTTCCCTGTCATATGCCGGTTCATCAATGTGAGCATAAAATCTGTAATGGCCATGGTCCAAAATATTTTTCTTCCTTTGTTAACTATGCAAGGGGTAGTCATGAATACGGTACATGAGCCTCAAGAAGAAACAATCTTATCACGCCTAAGTGCAAGAAAAAATTCAGGTCTCAAAACATTCCACTCCTGTGCGCTCCGTCTTTCGAATGGAACGGAACTGTCCCTGAGATATGTGGTAATTAACAAATATTGTTGACTTAAATAAGGTGTTGTTGTTCTTTGATAAGTATCTAATTACACATTTCAGTCAACTCTCGCCTTGCGGACTCCCCGCTATTGCGGACACTCGCTATTAAAAGGAACGCAAATCCCCGGCGAAAGTAGCCTCCCGCACAGTCGTTCTTAGGGGCGATCGTGTTTCACTCCTCGGCCACGTACTACGGCGAAAGAGGTTTGATTGGAAATGACTCCCGCTTAAACGGACTCTCGCTATAACGGACACTTAAAGACGCCCCGAGAGTGTCCGCTATAACGAGAGTTGACTGAACTACCCAATTGTAAAAGGACAGCTTTGTTATGTTCTGGCAAAGTTATGTCCACTCGGCTTTAGAAGCAGAGTGGTTGTAACGCCGGTTTTAATGAACTCTACAATGAGCGTCTTAAAGTTCGGGAAGAGTTTGTTTTTCGTTATATTGGGGTTACACTGATATATTTGTGTGTGGCGTGACAGAAATCTTGTCTCCTTGACAACCATTATTGAGTCGTCACCCAATGTTTCTCAGTGAAGCAATGCGTGACAATGTTTACAAAACCAGGTTATAGACTGAAATGTACATAAGTTAGTTGCAAATAGGTTAAGAGGCGTGCACCAGTTCAGTAATATATTTAAATTATTCAATAAGACACTCTATGACTTATGCCTATTAAGATATGGTAGGGATGGGATGTAGGGATGGTAGCCGTCGCTAAAGGAAAGGAGGGTAGAGAAAACCAAATCGCGTCACTCAATAGGCAGCGTGGAAACGAGAGGACTAGTTTGAAACGACAGACCGCTTAGATAGCTTAAAAGGACCCAAGGTGAGGGGGGGGGGGGGGGGGTGCTGAGAGGGGGTAAAATGCGTCATGGGAATTTAGGCAAATTATATAACAAGGAAAGCTTAAGGTGTTTCCCTGCGTTATGAATGAAGATAGTGAATATGTTCCTGTGAGTATACTTTTTTAACATCATTACGTATGCTATACTTTTCCGTGATATGCTGTTGCCAATCGCAAAACTGTTTAAATGAGTTTTGACCGACAAATGTCATCTTTTTGTTGGTTTTCCAAATGTTTTAGCCAATCAAAAACTCGACACTTGCACGGTTAATCTATTGGCATGTGTCTACTTTCGCTTCTCTTAAAAGATTGGCCGTGTAGTGAGAGAGAAATGTCAAAATCTATTAAAATAGCTTTCCTCGAGTGGTAGCAGTTTAACAGTGTGATTTGACATTTTATCTTGCATGGTTAATCTAAAAACTTGTTTACACTTAACGTTTATAAGCTATTTATGGTTAGTTTGGTAGATAATTTAAAAGTGTTTACACACCGAGGTTAATTAATAGTACCAAGGAGGAAGCGTTATTAACTTTGCGAAAACTTTATAGCTTTCAGTTTTTGCCACTGATTTTCAAACGGATATTTTATGCTTTTGCAACATTGTAGCTAATACTGGAAACTTATAGTCGCGCAGCTATCAATAAAAGAGTTTTCCAGTACATTGTTTGCTCTGTTTTACAAAATAATTTAGAATGAGGCATGCTATATTAAGTAAAATTTCCATTTGTCCTCTACTCGATCACTGCGCGCGAAATGATAAAACCAAGGTGTTAAATGACGTCAACTGGACTGTTTATGACATATTTGATTGCGGGGATAAATTTTCCAGAAAATTGAATGTTCGCCTGTTATCCCTTTACACACTTTATCCATTTAAGAGGAGGGAATGGGGCCCACTCTGTCTTGGAACGAAAGCGATGACTAAATGACGTAGAATAACAAACACCACGCTCCAAACGACTCAACAGTCCTTAAACATCCCATGACGACACGCGCCCCTCCTAATTCGTTCCCATGTCTCTCATTCGTCAGAAATTACATTTTCTCCAGTACAAACGAAATATTTTCGTCCAAGGCTGCTTGGTCTCGATCAATGTTAGTCTTAACAAGAAAACATCAACTCACCTGACTAATGAATATTAACTGGACTGATGTACAAGTTAATTCTTACAACTTTCATTTAGAAAAAAAAGGTCTGAAATTTGATAAGGAGATTAAAGTTTCCGATCTTGGAAGTATCGCCTGCTGAAAGAGCTTTGACTTTTTAACAAATGGTAAACGTCACAGCGTGCACTATTGAGTCACAGAAGCACGCAGGAGGTTGCTAAGCACGAAAGATGCGTAAAGTCGCCCGAGCTTCTTGAGTGCTTAGCAAACCTCCCAAGTGCATCTGTTACTCAATAGGGCACGCTATGACGTTTACCATTTGTTTTATAGCACAACTTTTAGGCGATTTATTGCAGTTTCTTCGTGGCCGAAAGTGCGTGCGCTTACTTATGCAATTTCGTGCAGCGCTCGCGTAAACGCTGATGAAAACCTAAAAGGAAAAAAAAACTTTTGAATTAGTTCAAACTTGCATTATACCTCAGTCTTTTAGCATTATGATTAAATGTTTTTTCTAATGTTTAGCTTTTCAAATTCACAGTAAAATGGCGAAAACTTGCAAAAACTCGTGAAGTAGGGGCACTTTCTTGTACCATGTCGCATCAGATCAGCGCGCGCTAAATTAACCAATCAGAACGTGCACTTTACTTTAATTGTGCTATAATCATAATTTGATTTTTTTTTTCGCTGTAGATACTTTACATCGTATTGAGGCTGTTTTAGAGGCACAGGTTGCCCAGGCTTAATATTTGCATATGTATGAAAACTTTTTGTTATCGTTACATTTAAACAAGCAATTTTAAGCTTTACCACGTTCGCTGTGTAATGAAGTGATATGACAAGTGTCGCATTATTATACACGTGAACATGGTAAAGTTAACAGGCGAAAATAGCAACAAATTGCTTGCAAACACGTTGTTACGATAGTAAACAACATTTCATGTTTCGTCACTTTTACTTATTATTATTCAAAATGACAAATATATGTTTCGGGGAAAGTAAATTCATTCCGTAAGATGTATTTCAGTTGAGTAGAACTATAGTTTCGCTCAGGTTCGGACGTGCATTTGTGCTCTGGGTGTTATTGTTCGGCCCGACTTGTTCCAAGCAAATTTACAGGCTGCGATTCGTCGGCCGCATTTTCTTTGCTTAGTCAAATTGAAAAGGATGAAAGGATGAAAATTTCTAAAAAAAAAAATGAGAATCTTAAATTTGTGACATGCAACAGATTTTTTTATGAAATCGGGCCGATTTTTGAATGCGCACTTATTTTCTTTTTAAATCTGTGCCAAATAGGCAGGCTACTAAAGAGTCTAAGCTGCCGTTAATAAAAAAGCTCGGAAATGATACTTCAGAAAACTACAAAGCTAGCAAAAAATTAAGCCAATTAGCCCGTATATGGAAGCAGAAATATACCGTATATCAATAAATGTATTGTAATAAGGTCTAATTGCACTTCGAAAAATTAACCGCCCGCTGTTGAATGGCGTAAATTTTAACCGTCAACCGTCAAAAAGCAATACGTCCGTTTACAGAAACGTTGGAGATTACTCGATTACTGTAATGTTATTGCATTAAATTCGATGTTTTGTGACTGTGTACTGATAATATCGTTATATCGGGAAAGATTTTACGTTCGATCTGCTAAATTCGCATCGTTATATCGGGAATATCGTTATATCGGGGTTCCGTCCCATACATTTTACTGTAAAATTTGCCGGAACATAGAATATTCCTCGTTATATCGGGAATATCGTTATATCGAAGATCGTTATATCGGGATTCCACTGTAGGTTGACATGGTAATTTTCTTAGCTATGCATTTCAAAACATTGAATGAAAAGAACATGCTTAAAAAAGAAGCTTTTTTCGATTAAAAGTACGCCAACGTGTTTCGATATCAGCTACAAAAAGCGTGTTCATTTAAACCGTTCAATCAGCAGAAAACACAAGGAGACAACAAAACTTGTATGTTGTCATTTATTTTGTGTAGAACCCTTTATGTATGGTCCTTGTGACCAAACTGATGCGTAACTACAAATGGCTTTGAGCGGATATGCTCCTCGCGTGCATAATTCGAGGGCATAGTTTTCGGGGGCATAATTATATTTTCACGAGTATTGGCCCGGCTGAAGTTTCAAGCAATTATCTGTTTTCTTGCCTGTTTTATTTTTTTCTGCGAAATAAGCTACATATCCTTTAACTTAACTGTTAATGGCGCCACTCACAATTGTTAATAACAGTCATGTTTCCCTGATTATATATTACTGTTGATCCCAGCCACTCTTTACCACAGGAAATAGAGCAGCTTGCTTCAAGAAGAATTGCTAGAAAATATACGACCGGTACCAGCCGGAGAGAATAATACACAGTAAAATGACAGTCGAAGTTGATTCGCTACATTTGCGCAGGTTTTAACTGCGCGCGTATCATTAAGTGAAGTTTGTTTCTTGTTATCACTGCTATTATACATCTTCATGTTATTATATAAATGCTTTTTACACTTTTTAAAGTTTAAGGCCTGTTACTTTCTAAACAGTTATTACTTTATTACTTTACAGTGAAAATGCTATCATTAAAAGTTGTTGGCTAATCATATTTGCCGCACCTCGCGTTAGTACCTTATTTATCATGCGACGTAAAGAAAACCCTTCCTTCTTTCTTATTGTAACAAGTGCTTGCCTCTTGCCATATGTGAGCAGTAGTTCAACATTAAAAGCTTAAGGAAGATGCATACATGTTTTCAAGATCTTTTGGCCCACTTGTTAAGAAAACTACTACTTTTATGTTGCTGGTTTTTTGTTGCATTAATTAATCTAGCATTCAGGAAGAAGCAGCATTCGCTAATGACGTCCGCTGCTGAAAATTACCAGAACTGTTCGAATTGTTTTGCCTCCTTAGCCCAAGAATGATTTTTACAGACAGTTTTAATTCGTTAATACGAAATATCGTCAAGAAGGGATTCACAGTTGAATTAAGAAAAAGAAATATCACTGCTGATTCCCTTAGCACGAATAGCCACTTTTGACCACGGCAACCAGTACAGTTCGCTTCAAGAAGAATTGCTATAAAATATGGTACCAGGGAAAGAACTAGAAAAAGCAAAATGAGGAATGAAATTGTAGCAAGCTTTCGTTCCATTCGGGTAATATTTCGTTGCCTTATATCGCGAAGTGTTAGGTTGGCAGGCACGCTTGCTTCCCTTTGAAAACCAACTCGCGAGCGTTTTCTCAAAACGCAGAATATTCCCAGATATGCTAAAGTGGACGTTGCAAGGGGAAAAGTCGTGTGTAAATGTATGTCTATCGTAATATAAACATCAATTGAAATGTCAGCGAGTTGGAGCAAGGCAAAAATCAAAGAAAAGACAATGATGATTGAGTTGCAGAAGACGAGTTTCCTTGGCTTGATTTTACGAAGATAGAAATGAGGGTAAACAGTAGATAAGAAGCGATCTACAGACATCGCCGTCACCAGGACAATCGAACTGTTGACTCCAATGTAACCCAGAACTTTGATAATATCTCCGTCTGTAGGAACGTTTTTATCCGCAAACGCGCACAAAAGTCGCATCACCGCTTCTCCAGCGCATACCACAATGCCAACGAACAAATCAACAGCAGCAATGAACGCCAAAAATACGGAAAACGTTTTTCTGAAGCAGCGAAGTGGGTTCCTGTACAGCACGATCAAGATTAATGCATTTGGAACAGAAATTGCTATAGACAGCAACACAAAGGGTATTCCTGTCCCTAGGCAAAGAGATTTCTCAAACCTTTGCTCCATGTTGACTATAACAAAAGTCGAAGAACTCGCTGAAGCACTGGGTTTTGGAACAGCCTAGGATGACAGAAAGTGCGTGTGTTTTCTTCGTATCTTGATATATGTTCCGGAGATGTATTCTCTTTCGGACTTTCCGTTTAAAGACCTGATATTTTTTTTTCCGTCACTTTTAAATAAATCTTTACTTTCCAGTTTTCTTGAATTATTTAACAAGCAATTAAGTTTCGACAGGATCTTTAGAATATGACCGACATAAACAAAATAAACACCTGCAAGTTCTTTAAAAAGCGAACCGCAAAACGAACAAGTTAACAAGCACGCAAAATTCAGCATGTAGATTCCATTTGGCCGTGGTTATGAAATGCAAAGACTGTTTTTCACTGGTGTAAATAAACACAAGCATAATCTTAAGCAATAAGCGCAAAAGAAGAACGAACACACTCAATCCTTTTAATTTATTCTCGTAGAAATAATTTAGCATTAGCACAACAAAACAATAATTTTAATTTGCTGGAATAATCACAATAGTATTTAGCAATAAACTTTCATAAAACGTAGCTAATTGCAACTTGTCTTGTAAAACATACATAACTAAGGACAACGGCACAAGTCGTATCACCAGAAAATATAACTAATTGCGACGGGGTGATAAAAAAAATCCAGTTTTCTGCTGCAACACCGAAATAAGTGCCGTCTTTAAGACAGGCTAAAACCGGGGGTAGAAGCTGAATAACTGGGCCTCATTTCTCCATTATTCCTTTTTATTTTTCCGACTTATTCATTATTCATTCGCAGACTTTGCTAGATATTCATTATTCTTAGCTTTATTCCCAATCAGATTGACTAGATATGAGCAAAGTGGATTGACGATCCTACCCGATTCTTTCTGACGGGCCAGTGTTATTTTTGAAAGCCTTTAGGGTATAGAGTATGGCATGTCTAAATTGATAGCAACATTTTCTTTGTTAAGATAAATAAGACGGGTCTCAGTGGGACACCTAAATACGATGATATACGAAAATGATACTGTGTCCTAAGCCTCTTTATCAACTTTGCCCTCCTTATCCTCCTTTAACAGGCACTAAAAAGTACTTACCCCGATATAACGATATTTTCGGTTATTTTACGGCCATATCGTTATATCGGGAGTTTTGATATAACGATATAATTTTACTGCTCCCTTGGCATATCGTTATATCGGGGTTCCACTGTATTTTCGTCGTAAAGCGACAAGCTGCCAATACTAATGTCATGAAGAATAACAATTGTTTGAGTTTTGTTTATTTTAATCCGATGGTTTAGACACAGTGATATGTGGGTGTTAACAAAACTGACGCCTGTCCAAGCTAGGTTTTTTATATGTGCCAATTCTATCGAACGTTCAAGAAATATTTAAAAGTAAAGCCTGAAGCGTACTCTGAAGCGAATATCTCTGTACTTTCATTTGCATAACACACTCATTGCACAGCTTTTAAAAATAAGGCTTTAAATCAGACAAAAAGGTCACTTACAACGTAATATTAAATTTTCTCGTTGGGACCCCCTGTTGTATATTCAGTTCCTTTCCTGTTAATATCATGAAGAATAACATTCGTGGCAAAATATTGGTTTTAGTTCTACTAGCTTGTTGTTATCTCTGTAATTACTTATTGAAAATATACTACGTTTACCATGGGTCTACATAACACACTGGTTAATATTAAATCGATATTCACGGTCGTCTCTTGGCGAACTTTTACGTATTTGCAATCTTTTTTCCTTTCCTTTTTTTGTAGCTCTAGCTCGTTCCTTGCTAATATCATGAAGATAAATGCTAATTTATTGGAAACCATTTTTTTTACACAGAATGTTACGTGGATGTAAAGAAAAAATTGTGATCTGTCTGTTCGTGCTTATTTGGTATGTTAAGTGATATTAAAACAAATCCTGAAGCGAATAACTCAATGATTGCGTAAGGCCATAATGTTTCATTAGGCCGTTAGTCTATAGCAGATTAATAAAATGATGCCCGCCTTTTACGTATTAGCAGGTTAGCAGGTGTCCTTTTTGTATTTACAGCTAACTTTCTGAATGTCAGTATGTTAATTATGGCACTTATTGAAAATATACCAAGAATGTTTGGTGGCGCCGGAAAAATTGCAACCAAGAACGCCGGAAGACGAAGAAAACGCACGCAATTGTTCAAAACATTGGCGAATCTGCTGCTATTTGGGATTATAATGGAACGCGCATTTGAAAAATATCTTTGCCTCGGTACTGGATGACCTTACATGTTCCTTTTATTTTTCATTTCGCTTCCAAATTGTCTCATCTTGATCGTATTTTACAGAAATCCTCTTCGCTGCTTTCGAAAAACGTTTTCTGTGTTTTTGGTGTTTTTTGCAGCGGTGGATCTATTTAATGGCATCGTTGTGTGCTCCGGGAAAGTGACAATGCGATTTATGTGCGCTTTTGGAGAAAACGACATTTCCAAAGAAGGAGATTTTGTATTTGTGTTAGAATACATTGGAATCAACAGCTCTATTCTCTTGGTGACAGCCATGTCCGTAGATCGAGTCGTTTCTGTTGTTTATCCGCATGTCTATCTTCGTAAAGTCAAGCCATGGAAAATCGTCTTCTGCAACTTAATCATCGTTGCTTTCTCTTCGATTTTTGCCTCACTCCAACTTGCTGAAATTTCAATGGATGTTTACCTTTTGATAGACGTGCATTTGCACACGGCATTTCCTCTTGTAACGTCAACTCTATCCTATTTCACAATCTTCTTCGTTATGAGAAAACGCTCTCGAGTTGATTTTCAGAGGCAAAGCTCCACGATTAGCAACCTTACACTGCGCGATATGCGGCGACGAAAACTTGCGCAAACGGAGCGAAAACTTGCTACAACTTCGTTTTTGATTCTACTTTGTCTGGTTCTTTCCCTGGTCCCTTATTTTGTAGTGATTCTTCTTGAAGAAAACTGTCCTTATTTCCGTGGTCAAAAGTGGTTTTTTGTTTTGAGAGAATCATCAATAGTATTTCTTTTTCTCAATTCAACAGTTAATCCCTTCTTGACCACATTTCGCATAAACGAACTGAAGCATTCAGTGAAGATCGTCCTTCGACTAAGAAGGCAAAATACTCATTTAAGTAGTTTGGGCAACTTTCCACCGCCAACGTCCGTAAGAAATGCCGTTTCCATGTAATTATTTGATATAATCAAGGGGAAGTCACTGTTTTACACCCTTTGTAATTAAGTGATATGTCAGTGCGTGTTAGGACTGGTAGGAGCCCCAAGAGACTACCATTTCATTTAAATACGCGCCCTTAAGCGCGTGCTCGACCTCAGAAGAACTACGCTTAGTTACATGTTCAAACAGAAGGAGAATAGCCACCAGGATTTAAACAATTCATATTGACATTTAGCGAGTGCAGAACACACAGGGGGCCCATACAAGCAGCGTGACTGTTTGTATCAGTTAGAAATATAAAGAAATGTATGGGGATTTTGAAAGGGTCTTATTATCGTGAACGTATTTAGAGTAATTTCTATGTTAAAGGTCAAAATAAACGTAGACCGGCTTACCCCAGCTGATATCTTTTGTCGATATTGTTTAGCCTCAGAATGCCGAATTTGGGCGATTTAAAGAACTGTCTTACTATTTGTAACTTTAATAATAAAAAAAAAACGTCTGTCCACAGCGTTGCCGTGATAACTTTTTTTTTACGTTTCGGAAAGCCTCTTTCTCTTCCGAGTTTCTATTCCTACTCTGAACTTAATAATTCATACCACTGATCAGTTTAGACCGAAACTCTCTGATTTCCATACCCTATCCCAGACTAAACTGCTTGAAAACCATACCCTTCTCAGCGGCACATACCTATATAGCTCGTATATGGGTGTGCCCCCGGGGGTTAACTGTTTTAAAAGTATTTGGCATAATCCTCATGATAATACCGTGTATCAAAGCTACCATAGCAGTATTGTTATCCCCTTTTTAACGGAGCTACACCGTTTCAGCGCATCTTTAAAAAAATGCTTTGTTTGTCTTTCTTGATCCTTGTTTATTTAAATTTTGGTTCATTATTAATTCTTGGTTGTTTTTTTTCTACCTATGGGAACCCTCATTTCGACATCACTTGAACTTTGAATAAACTTTGAATATCAGGAAAATGACTAATTAAAATATCGTAGCAGATTATAAGCTTGAGATTTCTTTGAAGTGACAAAGGATGGGGCTGAACGCCGAATCTTCTACACGTCTCAGAAATAGAAAGCAAGTAATCTACTTAAGATGGAATCCGCCAAGACTTTAAGTAGTTATTGGACAAAATTATGTACCAAAATTGTTTTTACCTTATATTATTGCAAGCTTTTGTATTACTGCTTCAAATATCTTATCAAAATAAATATTTTCGAACAACAACAAACATCAAAAATCAATTTCGGAGTTCCACTGAATTCCACTGAATCGCTTTAAAAAAGTGAGCTTTTGCTTATAGCTTGTGAACTTTGAATTTAATTTTCTCAGACTCTGATAAGAAATTGTTGTACCAAAATTATAAATACCTTATTACAAAGTTTTGCGTTACTGCTTCAAATATCCTATCAAAAGAAATATTTTCTGACAACACCAAACATCGAAGACAAATTTCGAAGTTCCACTGAATTCCACTGAATCGCTTAAAGACGATTCTATTAAATGAAACTTTTAAATTATGTTTTTCAGACTCTGATAAGAAATTGCTGTTAGTGTTATTACACTTACATCTTTACCTTTTATTAAGGGTGAAATAGGAAAAACGCAATACGAATTAAATTATTCTGGTACTCGATTTTTGTCCAATTTAAAATATTACTTAGTTGAATTCTAACTTTTTACTCAAATAGTGATTTCCAATTAATTATTTACACATGAAGTAGTAACAAACTCCATGACTGATGGAATTGCGAGCGGAATGATTATGAATTGTTAAACCTTCGGCTGTGCACGTTTTAACTCCCGTAACGGTTAAAATAATTTTCCCCTTTTAGAGCTGTCGGGATCTGAATTATCCAGCAATATTTCGAAATTTCCTCCGAAGCTTCGTAGAAACGAGAAAACGTCGTCTCGTTCTGTACACGACCCCCTATAGCCTCTACACACTGTTGGCTTATAATGTAGGATAGCTTAGCCAATCAGATTGTGGCATTTACATTAGTATAGCCAAGACAACATTTCTCTAGGTATACGTATAACTCATTTTATAAGGTCAAGTGAACGGAAACTTCGAAATTCTTTGTTTTGCAACCAAAAACTAAAAGAATTCACTATAAAGTAAACTTAATTTTTTTTTACTTTCATAGGCTTGAAGCGCGAAATATAGCAAAAAAAAAAAAAAAAAACTACGACGATTTCCGAAGGCTCCACGAAAAGGTTTCCGCAATGACCGCAGTGCGACCAAATGTTTTAACTTAACTATCTCTGCGGTGCAGAGTCTAACTACTTTAAAACTTCGGAATGTGTTTATATAGCTCTTAATAAGCACTTTGGCTTAAAATAATAACAATAAAATAAAGTAAAACCATCGGTTCATTTGATCTTTAAGTCAGTTATTACAATTGCAGGGGTGTATCGACGTTCACATGACCGTAATGGAAAATCTGTTGGATCTTTATGCTGTCTCAAACACAAAACTATTTTCACAGACCTGTTAAGATTATTTATACGAAATGCTGTCAAGAACGGATAAAGCACTGAATTGAGAAACAACGATAAAAAGCATGATTCTTTGAAGACAAGAAACCATTTGCGATCTTGACAGCCATAACATTCCGCTTCGAGAGCGCTCACGATGAAATAAGGAATCATAGATAGCATAAGGAAAAGTAAAATGAAAAATGACGTTGTCGCGAATTTTCTTTCCATTTGTGCCTTTCTTAACCGTTGCTTGTCATGTAGTTGCGCGTTCCTGGCCATTAGCGCTTGTCTTTTAAAATCCTCTTGAGCTCGTTTCCTCAAGAAGAAGAACATTCCCATGTAGGCTAAAGTATTTATAATGAGAGGAAAGGTTGAATGCATGTGAACATCGATGCTGCGGTAAACAGTCAACGAGAGCCCAGGTACTAGTTGAAGAGCGGCGAAAATGGACCCAAAAACACAAATAACGAAATTGGCCATGTTCTAAACGAGCAGGGGACTGGGTACGAACACATTTTCTCTTGGTACGAATATTCAATATCGATTGAATTGAAAATGGGGCACATCATCTGAAAGAGCATCCAAAAATTAGTAAATTTACCGAGTTTTATGGTTATTGGTTTAAACACAAAGGCATGGTACACTTTTAAAATAAGAGAGCTTAGTATGGATTGGAGGACGCCTGTCCCTCCAATCCAAACTAAGTATACCATGCTTTGGGTTTAAACCAATAACCGTCAAATTTGGTGAATTTACTAATTTTTGGATGCTCTTTCAAATGAAACCCCATTTTTCAATTCAATCGATATTGAATGTTTGTACCGAAGGGAAAATATGTTCGTGCCCAGTCCCTGCTCGTTTTGAACATGGCTAATTGCACACCACGACTTTCCTTGGCTTGACTTCACGAAGATAGAAATGAGGATAAACAACAGACACGAAGCGATCCACGGTCATCGCCGTTACCAGGAGAATAGAAATGTTGATTCCAATGTACCCTAACATAACAACAACATCTCCTTCTTGAGAAATGTTTCCTTTCCCAAAAGCGCACAAAAATCGCAACATCACTTCCCCGGAACAGACTACAATGCCATTCAAAAGATTCACTGCTGCAATAAACGCCAAGAATACATAAAATGTTTTTCTTAAGCAGCGAAGGGGGTTTCTGTACAATACGATTAAGATGAGGCCATTTGGAAGCGAAATTAGAAGTAAAAGAAACATGTAAGGTATTCCAGTGCCGAGGCAGAGGGATTTCTCAAAATCACGCTCCATATTACTAATGGATCTGAAGCAAACGTCTATAAAATTCTCTTAACCTGGGTGTTTCATTTAGAGACGAACTGGCAGTTTCTGAAAGCGTTGATTAAAAAAAAAATATATTTACATAGAGGACACAATTTTTACATAGCCAAATTGCTTCAACTTTCATCAATCCCCTTTGTTCTTCAAAGTAAAATTGACATGCATTTCAAATGGTGACAACTTTCCGTTGAAAATTTTAATTTATATTTCATTATACCCGTTATGTACGTCATGAAATAAAAGCTTTTTTTGCAGTAAAAACCAATAATTCCAAACACAACTTGAACCTATCGAAGGCATTAGTTTGATTTATTTGACAGCATTGACAATGGACATCCGAGGTGCATTATACTTAAAAAAAAAATACAAAAAAAATAAAAAAAATACAAAAACTCCATTACAGGAGCTACTTCAAAGACGCGCCTTTGCCATGTTTTGAGTTTCATTATCAAGTCAATTACAGTAGTAGCCATCCTTGTATATTTTCTAGGGGATCTCGCGGATTTGTGTTCTAAACTGTTCAGAAAAATAAGATTTCCAAGGTAGCAGCTTAACCCATAAAAAAAGCATTTTCGGTTTCCTATGATGCAAATGTATATTTTGGCTGTTCTTAAGTTTTTCGTCTTTATCGTTCTCAAACTCACCCATCCTTGTTTATTTTCGGTTTACCATCATTATCCATATGAGTGATATATTTTTTAATCAGTAAAATAAAATTTACATCTCTTTAGAATATTCTTTATTTAAACAAAAGTATATTGATTAAAAAAAAAATGCAATGTAATTGAAGGTACGGTAATCTCAAAAAGCATTAAAAAAATCATTTTGTTAGGAAATGAATAAACTTTGACGTGTGGCGTGTGGCCCGACCTCGATTCCCAGACCCGTTGGGGTCAAAAGTGGGTTGGGGATTGTTATTGGTTCTCGTCCTTGCTTCAAGGGTTTTTTCTCCGGTTTTTCCTGTTTTCCTCCCTCGACAAAAAAACTAACACAGGGCCACAGGTTTCTCATTTAATTTGTAAGACAGTTCCACGCATTAAAGATCGATTCGATTTCCTATCCTTTGTTACCAATCTACTGGGTCCTTGTTTTACTGACAATTCTGAAGTTCAGTTTATCACTTTCCTGACTGTGTCGCTATTTCTGTTTGTTGTAGGACCACCGTGACACTGAGAATCCCCCAAACCGCATCTGTTATGTTGATTCCTTCCCGAAAGTACTATTTTAACCGATTGCTTTAGCTCATGAATTCGATACGCTGTCAAGAAAGGATTCGCCAATGAATTAACAAACAGAAACACAACTGACGATTCTCTTAATGAAAGAAACCACTTTTTGCTCCGGCAATCATCACAGTTCGCATCAATAAGAATGGCTACAAAATATGGACTAAGAGAGATGACTAAAATAATTAAAATTAAAAAGGAAGTTGTAGCAAATTTTCGCTCCTTCGTTGCGTTCTGTAATCGTCGGATATGGTGCAGGGTTGAGTTGATAGCCTCCAACGCATGCCTTTGAAAAACAACTCGAGAGCGTTTTCTTAAAGATAAAAATATTCCGAAATAACATAAAGTGGTTGTGACAAGAGGAAACGTCGTGTGCAAATGTATGTCTATCAACAGATAAACATCCATTGAAATTCCAGTAAGCTGGAGTGATGCAAAAATCGAAGAGAAACCGAGAATAAATGTGTTGAACAGGATGAGTTTCCTCGGCTTGACCTTCTGACGATAGAAATGCGGGTAAACAACAGATACGAATCGATCCACGGACATCGCCGTCACCAGAAGAATAGAACTGTTGACTCCAATGTATTCCAATATTATAATGATATCCCCGTCTCCAGGAATGTGTTCTTCCTCAAAAGCGCACAAAAATCGCATCATCGATTCACCGGTGCAAACTACAATGCCAACAAACAAATCCACTGCAGCAATGAAAGCCAAAAATACAGCGAAAGCTTTTCTAAAGCAGCGAAGAGGGTCTCTGTACAAAGCAATCAAGGTTATGGCATTTGGAACTGATATTAAAAGTGAAAGAAATACGAAAGGTACTCCGCTTCCAAGACAAAGTGATTTCTCAAATTCGCGTTCCATGTTCCGAGTTAGCATTAGTAGATAAAATTTTACTTAGAGAGTTCCTTTGCAGCTGACATTAAATGTGTGAGTGCAAAAAAAGTCGACAAAAGCTTTAATAGATAGAACGGGTTATTTGTTTTAATTATTCATTACAAAACGCAGAAAATGCTACTATTAGCAAAGATATCAGTAAGCCCTATTGAAAAATGTCATTAATGACAGCCAGTAAGAGATCCAAGGATGGATACCAAATGATGCTCGCAGTTTTTTTTAAGAACAAGGTCAAATGTGGAGTGAAAGAAATCTGTTAAGGTAAAAGAATGTGAAAAAAAGTAATGAATGTCAATAAAGTTTAATTTTGAACAGCGGAAAAATGTATCGAAGCAAACTAAAATACTGACAAATGGATTCGTGGCCAATTTACCCATAATAAACACAGACAAATACAATAAAAGCTTTTCTGAGGCGAGGAGAATTTCTGTACAGTGCAATTGCGCTGATGTCATTTGGAACTGATATTAAATATGAAAGAAGTACGATTAGCGTTTTGCCTCGCGAGATAAAGTGATTTTTAAAAATCACTTAAATGGATAAGCTTTTAAATAGCTAGAACGGACTTTTTGCTTAAATTATTGATTGCAACACAGAAAATGTAACCCATTAGCAAAAATTTCGGCAAAGTCTTATTTCAAAAGTTATTCATGAGTGTCAATTAGAGACCTTTAGGCTGTGGACATAAAGTATTCTTTGAAATGAAGAATTAATCCTTAAAAAAAACATAAGGAGCCACGCACTAGAAAATGGTAAAATATTTTTGGATTTGTATGTTCGGGAGAACGAAATGTGGCCAGAAATGAGTACCAACGAAATTTATATGAACTCTGGATGAAATTTACGGCCGATTTCATTGCAGCGTGTAGACCCGGAATTTTCAATCATCATTTGACCGTCGATAATTCGCCCAAGGCTTTATTGGGGAGACATAAACTTCAATTTCAAGTCTACTGCGTTTGTCAAGCGGACGAAACTGAACGGTTTACAGATCTTTACAGAAAACTAATTTCAAACGAAGCCGACGCAGCGAGACGACGGTCGCGCCAAATGTTTTCAGCTCGCTGAGCATAAAATTATTGTACCTTTTGTTTTAATGTTGCTTTATTCCGATGGTTAGCAAAGCAAAGCCATTTCTGACGTTATTCGAGTTAATCACGGCCAGCATACTTGCGTAAATGATCGACTGGCGAATGATGTTTTGAAAAACTCTGGTCTACACATTGCACTGAAATCGGTTGTATTCTGAAGACAGGATCTTTGCTTCGCTTCATAACGGGTTCTTTATTAACTGGTGGCTGGCAAATGTCAATTTAACGGGATGCGAGAGACTAAAATTGATCAGGGGCCGAAAAAAAAATGCTCTTGCAGGTTACCCTTGCATGCCTTTGCAGGCCCATTAAATGTATGTTTTACTCAAGCTTGTTGTTAGTAACGAAGCGTTAACGATTAACGAAGTTGCTCGAAAATTGCCCTAAAAAATCCAAACGGCTTCTTCTTATCAAGAAAATTTATACAAATATATGCTAATTTCCCTTTGAAGGTAAAGTTATGCAATTGAACAGCAAAAGAAGTATCTAAATAACATTTTAAAGCCCGGGCCAAACGAAGATGAGAGTTGATGAGAGTTGACTCTCTTGAGAGATTACGGCAACTCTCATCGACTATCATCAACTCGGGCCAAACGAGAGAAACTCTCATCGACTCTCATGAGAATTTAAACACGGTGAAATGCGCATGAGAGAGCGAGAGTCGAGAGAGAGCACGAGAGTCGATGAGATTGCATAAGAGTTTCATGCCAAACGAGAGTCATTCTCGTTTGGCCCGGGCTTAAGGGGGAAATTTGTTAAATAACAAGGATTTCTTTAACTGGGAAAAGTAGTGAACATATTGATGACATCGTGTTTGCTGACGAGTGTTGTAATGTTAGGTAATGAACGTTTATTCGTTTGTCTCACAATAGAATCGCTTTGAGATGTTGATCGCGACGTTTCGACTGCAATACTGCTAGTCTTCATCAAGCGATGAGGTCGATTGTTTACGCGTCGCTATTTATGCACGTTGGTTCGCTGTGATTGGTGCATTTCGATCCTCATTATTATTCCGACTAACAGATGATGTTCCCTCAGAGGTCCGCTAATAACATCAATAGAGATAGCGGAATTGAAATTCCTGAAGCATGGATACCTACGATCAGAAAGCATAACAGCCGTTCAACTACAAAGTATTGCAGTCGAAACGTCGCGATCAACATCTCAAAGCGATTCTATTGTGAGACAAACGAATAAACGTTCATTACCTAACTTACACCACGATGAACAATATTCACATCTTTAATGATGTTGTAATGTTTTAATGCATAATGAGCCGTAATTTGAAACGTCTTCAGATGTTCTTTGAAAATCTTCAGCAAAACGTCGTAAATCTTCGGAAACCTTCGTATTGCCTTTGAACATTAATCGGATAATCTTCGGAGATCTTCGGTCTAGAAATTGTTCAAAATAAAGTTGCTTGAGAGAAAAAAAGTTGCTCGAGGGATAAAAAGTTGTCCGAAATATGAAAAAGTTGCCAAAAAGTTACCGAGTAACTTGTGGAAAGCCCTAAGCGCCCTCACCACTGGCTGGAAGCACCGATCGTTTTAAAAAAGGCGAGTTTTTCTTGCAATTGATACATGTATTGATGTTCAAGCTATAACCAATTGGAAGCTTAAGACTAACCTCGATTGTACAAAGCTTGGATAATGCTATCCGCCGGATACGTCCCAACGGATACGTGTTGAAAAAAACTATTCGCTGGGTAGAAAGTTATCCGGTTGATATTTGGCTAGGGAAGAAATCCTGTCAGTTATTTAAATTTTTAATTAAATTAACTTCGTGAATATAAATAATACAATCAGCAGATTGTCGCCTTTTCCACGAAAGTCACGGTCTCACGCAACTTTACATCTATTTCGATGCAGATCTCAGCTGTAAAATGGTCTACAATGTAAAAAAATATTGTGAAAGGTTACAGCTGCAACTCTAGCGTGTATATAAAGTCAGACTATTGGGGCGCGGGGGCGGGTTGATTTCGATACTTTGTGTGTTTTGTCTTTAATTGTATTTCTATTTTTATTCTATCACTCAGCCGAGACTTTAGAAGTCATCTTCTACTACTTCAGTTCAAAAAGGCATTGCTGAGCGTCATCTTCAAGCTGTTTAACCTCTGAAGTTTTCTTGGCCGCACGTTTCTTGTCACTTTTTAGTGAGGATTTTGCAATGATTCTTGTTTTGAGCCTCTCCCTTATCTGCAAACACAAAATAAAAGATAAATTAACTAAAATTAGAAAGCCTTTTACTTTTTTTCTGCTCCACGCCTAGTCTAGATGAACCAAAACGTATTCTCCGATTGCTTAAACGAGCGTTCCAGAATTTTTTTCAAACTGGACCACTCGCATTTGTCATTCCCGTAGACGCTAGCTTTTTTTAGTAACCTTTTTCTATGTTAGCCCTCGGACGTACAAGGGGGGGGGGGGGGGGGGTGGATGCCACCCCCCCATAAGGTTTTTCCCAAATTTTGAAAAAAAGATTTACTCTACAATGCTGAAACTTTCAGTAGCTGTTCATTCATCCTTTGCGGAAATTTTTATATGTCAACCATGTCTCCATGGTATTTGACGTTGCCATGGCAACGTCATAAATACAGGCAGGTCTTACCAAAAATCGTCATTTTTTAACATTTTTCTTGATTTTTTCCAGTTTTTTTAAACAGAAGTGCAAAATTTATTTATTTTTACATTCCCTAAGCATTCTGGCTTCATTTTGTATCAATTTCCGTTATTTTGTGACTTTCTAAGAAAATGTTGAAATCCAAGATGGCGGTCCAAGAAAGCGGCTCTTATGACGTCACGTGACGTCATATGACGTCACAGCCAATTAAAATTATGTCATCTTGTAGAGTAAGCTAAGGGCTTTCTTCTTATGTGCAAAATATTTTCGCTATGCCTTAATATAACGAAAACTCCGGGGAGGGGTTCCATCCACCCCACCCCTTGTACGATGGTGGGGGTGTGAGTTTGCTTGTACGTCCGAGGGTTAATAAAAAATTGAAATATATATGGCAAAGCTTGTTTGGCCAACCATTTCTCTATCTGTCTCCCTCCCAGCTAACCCCCTTCTGTTTTTGATGTCGCTGTTGTTGTTGTTGTTGTTGTTGTTGTTGTTGTTGTTGTTGTTGTTGTTGTTTTGAACTCACTAAAGAATGATCAAATGGTAAACACTTGAACCAGTTGAGGTCCTCTTATAAAAGCTCGGATTAAAGCATGACTGTTAGATTCTACCAAGCTTTCTCGAATTGAATTTGTACGCAGAATCAATCAAAAGTAGGGTAGGTAGAAAGAAACATGTAGCAAGGTAACTTGAATTCTCTAAGCGTTTTTACATTACCTGACTGTTTCTCACACAGTGAAGGAGAAAAATCAAGAAACCCTGTTGAATAATAAAAAAAGCCGAAACACTGATAAATGAATTACAATGATATCCTGTAAGATAATATTTATTATAAAAAAGTATAATAAAATTGTGGTCATTAAACGCGTGGTCTAATTGGTAGTTCCTAGAAACAGTTATGACGTTAAGTTGCATTATGTTGGCTTTAGTGTCTAAAAGAAACAGAAAATGGCTTCTTCTTGTATTTAAAAATGAGCTTTAATTGCATGAAAGTAATATTGTGAGTAAAACTCGTTATTATATGAAAGGTTTTGCTCGAACGAGGCCTCGCTCTTTAGACAACCTGAGCTTATCGTCTCACTACTAAATTATAAGTGATAAAATGATATAAAAGAAAGTTTGACATTCAGCTATACCAAAATCAGGGCTTAACGTATCACCTGAATGGAGTTGAGGATTGTGAAAATGTAGAAGAACGCTTTGTGTAGTGGCGACAGAAAACCAAACAGCCACGTGACCCCTAGCAGTGGCACCATCACCACGCATGCTTTGATGCCGATTCTGTAAGGAAGAAGCACGATTGGATGTAATAAATAACGTTTACATAAAAGTTATTCTTACTTCAAGACGGCCATTTTCCAGTACAGCTCGCTGTTAAAAGTGCGGGGATTTACACACGGAATTTACACTCAAACATAACTGCAAACTGCAGACTAGATAACCAGCAAGTATGTAACAAGGCTGGTGTATAAAGTGTGCACTCGTACCAGAATGGCCAAATCATAAATGAACTCCTTTTTCCGTCGCTGTTTTGTCGGGTTGCAAGGCAAGCACTCGAAGCAGTAGCACTTAATCCAAAGTCCAGCACACAAGTCATAAGGCTTTCGTAGTACTCGGCGGTTTTTCAAATTAAGGAAATCCTTTGAGGAACTCCCATATGAAAAGAATTAGAATGCTCCTCCGAAAATATGAACTTAACTCATAAAGGAGGCCAATCTGGGTATGACTTGAGCTTTAATTTTGACCCAAAAGAAGATATCTTTTTCCAGTCCACCAACACGGTACCTTGGCGGCTAAGGCTATGTTTACACGGGAACGGTCCGGAACGGCCCCATTTTTTTTTCCTCTAAAAAAAAAAAAAAAAAAAAACAACGATCCGGTCCGATTTTCGGACCGGATAGGACTTCTGTTTACACGGGACCGTTCTGGAACCGGTCCGGAACGGATCCAAAACTGGACCTGCTATTTTGCAGGTCCAGTTATGGATCCGTTCCGGACCGGTTCCAGAACGGTCCCGTGTAAACACCTGGATCGGTTCCAAATTGTTCCATGTAAACAGGTCCGGTTCGGTTCGGAACGGTTCCGGACCGGTCCCGTGTAAACGTAGCCTAAAAATTTTGCTTTTTTTCCTTAACCCAATAAGGGTAAGAAAGAACTCCGCAAAAATGCTCTAAATAAGATGACGAGCACTTCACAATCCCTTTCATATGGGATTCCTTCCACAATTTGTATTCGTTAAATGTCATCAGACCCACCTTATCTGCTCAGTCATATTGTCCTTTGTATGCTGCATTTTAGCCATTTCCTTTACAACCCGCACAAGAATCACGAAGTTTATCTTGGAAAAAATAAAACTCAGAATATTTGTAACGAGACTTATTGAAGAAGAAAACCATAACGCACTAGGGGCAATATTGTAGGCTTTAATTTTCTTTTTAAAATCCATCAAATGTTTAATTTTTACATCTCATTATACTCTATCGGCGAACAGAAAACAATAGGGGAGCCAATCAGATGCGCAGACTAGATGTCAAATCGAGCACGGTTAAATTTCTACTAATTTGAAATAGACCGACTCACGGTTTTTGTGAACAGTGCTAATTCCAAAACTAGATTTTTTAAAGAAAACGATTAACTACAACGTAGGAACCGAAACCATCTTTCACAGGTCCTTCGGAAAACTAGTAAAATTTGCTGTCAAATCAGCCACCCAAGAAAACAATCAATTAATTGATAGATAATCGCACGTTCTGTGAAACTGGCAGGCTGAGGTTGATTCGATTTTCATAACCTTCCGTAACTTTGCAATTGAGCGCGGGCTCTAGGGCTGTAAGCGTACACAGGTTTAAAACGAAAAAATGTGACCTGAAAGAATACTTGAATCAACAGCAAAAGGAAAAATAATAATTGCTTCATCAGCCTTTTTACTTACAAATTCAATCATTGCCACAAATGCGACAAATATCCACATCGGGGTGTTGTTTGAAGACATCCAGCAACTTAGAATAAAAACAAAAATGAATATTGACTACCACAGAAAAAAGAGAGATAATATCCCTTCGGTGGGGGGGGGGGGGGGGGGGCACTTCCAGATATGTGCTCTACAGGTATGTGCCTCTATGAAGGGGTTTTGTTTTTTAGACAGTTTAGTCTGGGATAGAGTATAGAAATCAGAGAGTTGTGGTCTAGAAAAGGGTAGCATTTCGCAGGAAACTGATGGGTGGTATTACAAATTAAGTTCAGAATAGAAAATAGAAATCATGAAAAGAACGAGGCTTCCCTACACGTAAAAAAATCATGGCGATAGGGCAGGGATTTAAAATCAGCTTAACATGGTCTGGTATAGGGTAAGCGTTTCAATTTTTTATCGGCAAAACTCCACCAAAAATATATAGGACTTCCCGGTCCCCACCGGAGATAATATACAGTGTCAAATAACAAGAACGAAGAATGCGTTTCTTACTATTTGTCGCTGACAAAACTCTGGATTCCATCTTTTCCTGCAGCAACACTCAGCGATATGCCAACCATGACAACGGGAAAACCTGCGAAAGACAGCAGCAAAACTTATTTTACTAGAATTGAAAAAAAGTCTCTAAAAGAAAAAAAAACATTGTAGTTTCTAGGGTAAAAAGTGAACTCGCCAAAGTCATCATAAGATCGATTGGGAGAAAACAAAAAGAATGATTGTTGTCAAAATAGCAGGTAGGAAGGTTGGCAAAGTCTGCGTTCGAGCCTAGTGGCCGATCAGGCCGGAGATTATCTTGGCTTCCGTAGAATGAAGTGACTAACAGTACTCATAGGGAGGCGCGGTGGCCTAATGGTTAGCGCGCTCGACTCTAAGTCGAACGGCCCAGGTTCGAGGCCTGGCCGGGGCGCTGCGTTGTGTTCTTGGGCAAGACACTTTACTCTCACAGTGCCTCTCTCCACCCAGGTGTATAAATGGGTACCGGCGACTTTACTGCTGGGGGGTAACCCTGCGATGGACTAGCATCCCATCCAGGGGGGAGTAGCAATACTCCTAGTCGCCTAATGCTACGGAAACCGGGATAAGCTCCGGCTGTATAGCCCTCATGGCTCGGAGACAGACTTTACCTTTTTAACAGTACTCATAGTCCTCCCGGGATTGGATGTCAGTCCATCGCAAGGTTACAACCACCACAATTACTGAAATTCGCCGGTACCCATTTATACAAAAACAATGACCCCGGCCTCGTAATGCTTGATCCGCAGTTCAGCGCACTAACTGTATTAGGCCACTCCGGCTCCCAGTCAAATTAATAATACGCTGATAGTTAAAAATTGAAAAAAAAAAAAAAACCCGAAGTGGTATTTATTATAAGAATGTTACGTAGCTTACCCCAGGACAATCCACGGTATAGTTTGATCTTATTGCTCACGTTGTAAACTTTCACAACAAACAAGTAAAGATGAACTCCCTCTACAAGCATCCAACAGAAAGCTGCCATCAGAAAGTACTGCATAAGAGCTGCTACTGCAACACAAGCACTCTGCAAAAAAATATAAAAGCAACAAGCAAGCAAAAGTAAATTCCCCCGATGGGCTTCCAACTGCTGGCATAAGGAATTAGTGTATAATAAAAAGCTGTAGCATAGGTGCAAATCTGTTAATGCAGTAGAACATCTCCTTGAGATAAAAGACAACAGTCCTAAGCTAGTTGGTCATTTGGCCAATTTCACTGTTAGTTTCTTATAATATTAATTAGTGATATTTGGTGTTGTAGCGTCGTCCTTTGAGTCACAATTAACAGATATTGGACGAGGTTGAGCAAAATATCGTCATTTGTCAGTGGCGAGCATATCAAATATTTATTTGCGAGACACTGACAAATCACGATATTTTGCGGGAACCGAGTTCAATAATTGTTTTATCATTCGACCACTGAACTTGTTTCGCACAAAGTACCATCGGGATCTGCGTGGAAACCGCACTAATACTTGCTGAATTAATGCAAACGAAAAGCGTAACTTCGCCTTTGATAATACGAGCTGGTCTTCATCCAATTCTCATTCTTTCAGATATTGCCGAAATACAATAAGAGGAAATTCCATCGCCTTCTTTGTAGTTGCGCTGTTTTTTCGGGCCTAGTAAACAAATCCAACCGCTCTTCTTCATCTCTGGAAAACGAGCTGCCATTTTTCTCTGAAGTGTGCAAAACTACGCATGAGGAGAATATTATTTGTATCAAAATCACTGTCAGACGCTAATGCGCACGAGCAGGTCATTATTTGAAGAGAGTTATTTGCAGATCACGTGGTGGGCTCTCGGCCAATGAAAAGGAAGAAAAAATTGCATCGCATGATAATTTGAATTATTTTTGTTTGTTTTTTTTCGCCTTTTCTTTGCTTCTTCCTCCTCACTGACACTGTCACTTCGCGATAACCTCCTTTTAAACACTGTTTCACATAAGTAACTTTTTCCTTATATTATAGCAATTTTCGAGAGGCTCGTCTCTGTTCAAAAGTTAACACATAAGGCATCAAGGGCAAAGCAAATGTACTAAAGAAAAACATCAAACACTATTTACTTACCCTGTTTTCTGTTCGATTGATTCCAACAAGAAACACGATTTGTGCAGCCCCCAAAGATCCTGCTAGACTCACTCTTATTTGAGAGAGAGGCTGGTGAACATCGCTGCGGAAAAAAGGACTAAAATACATATCATCAAACAAATCGGACGCTTGGTAAATGGACAGGAATGTGAACTCTTGGGTCATTTTAAGGTCAAACTCGTAAACAGAAGAGTGGTAAATTCCGTCTGGAATTTTGGCCTGTTGTGGGTGCGTCTAAAAACAAATTGATTATTTTTGATTGCACGGAAATAGACGTTTCTAATGATTTATTGGTATGGTACATTCAGATATTTTTTTCAGTTTCTCTCTGATGATTCGCAGATTTAATGATGTGTGAAATTTGAAATGATATGACATTTTAAAATAAATTATATGAGAATTTCTGGGCCGCCAAACTTCATGATTCAAAACCACCATTATAGATGACCCTCTTCTTTAGCTCTTATTTCATTTGAAAATATAAAGGCTGAATAAAGGTTTACTCACGTGAGAATGGCATAACAGATTATTGTAAGAATCACTCCCACAATAGACAGAGCTAGTCCCACATACGTTAGAATTTCCAGGATCGTCTCATCAGTGCCTGTGAGCTGTGTTTAAGAAATGGAAGAAGAAAAAAAATGTATTACTACTGACTTTGTAACCGTTTAACTCATTGTTGTCACAACAAAATAATACAAAATTGACCATGTGGCACGTTTTATTTAATAGCTCTAAAAGTATTTACAGCTATAAATATCTCATTTAAAAGGGCACAAAATATGCTTTCTAGAAAAAATATAATCTCCATCAAGAATACTTAAAATGTTTCAAAAAAAAATTGAATCACAAAAAATTAGCAAAATAAGTCACAAAATTTAGGCAAAACTGAAATAGTGCAAAAGCGCTCTACTGGGTAAGTTTTAAGGTCCAAGTTATCATTTTCCGTGTTCTAAGACAAAATTGGTCCTGAAAGCCAAAAAAAAGACTGAACAGGGAATTAATATTTTTTTTTTCTTACGTAAACAAAAGGATCGCATTTCAGTTTCCATGACAACGCATTCTCAGAGCTCAAGTTACGTGCGGCTACTTACGTCTGCATAATCCCTACAAAACGAGTGATTATCAACAAAAAAATTGAGCTTTACATTCCCAAACTCGACAAAGAACAAATTGCTTATGATAAAGGCAAGTTTCTAAACAAAAAAACGGCGATCCAAACGGTTTTTTGTCGAAATTTTGAAGAACATGTGCTCATATCGCGAACAGACACAAACATGTGCGAAGCAAAATAAAAGATCATTTACCTCAATTTTTCGCTTCCAATTTCAAGCTAACTGTCCAAATAACTTTGTTTGAGACTTGAATAACCTTCTGGATCAACTTACTCCTCAAAAACCATATTCACTGGCTTTTAAAAGCTGTTAAAGTTCATCTCACTTCGGCCGCCATGTTGATTTATAATTCTCGCTTTGTGAAAAATTGATCATGTAAAGCACATTCAAGTGTCTTGGCCCAAAATCGCTCTGTAATTGGTCAATCATATCAGCTTCCCGTTCTCCAAATTTGGAGGAAAACAGAAGTAAGGCAATTTTTATAGGAATTTTCGCGCTACCGGTCTAAAAGGACCGGTACTTAGAAAATGATCATATTTGTATTTGTTTTTAAGAGGCCTGTGTTTGCATTAGACGTCTTGCTACAGGTTTGATCTTTCTTTCGTAAAAGTGACGAAATTGTTATAAGATTAATTGGATCGAACTATTGATTGGAAGTGTTTACTTTTTGACTAAAAAGGAGCAAGGGTCTTATTTGTGTAATATAATTTAAATTAAAAATTCTAATCGTACACTGTCTTTAAATGTGGCAAGATTTATTATCTTATTCATGTTCTAAACAAATCGCTTTAGCTTACATTCGGTGGGTCATTGCCGTAGTTAAATAAAACAGCAAAGTGAGTCAAATGATTGCAAGTACATTCCGTTTCGTTTGAACTGTTCACAGATGGAACTGCACGGCATCCGCGTCCTGACCAATCTTTAGGACTTAAAAAAAAGAAAATTAATGACATATATAAATTATAATTTGTTATGCAAATAAATACGATAAACTTAATCTTTTATATATCGTTATCGTAGTGTCGAAGAACATTTGACGCAGCAGAAAAAAAATTGCAAATAAACGATCGAGCTACGTCACAGCACTGTTCATCGTGAGACGACCTTAATGCATGTTCAGTTCACGGTTTCAAGCTCGTTGTTTACGATCCGTCTACAATCTTCCTATACAAGGCTCTTTTTATTAGGGTATGTAATGATCAGTTTGCTGTTGCTTTTACTTTAGTAAACTACTATTTTAAGGTAAATTTTTCTAAACTAAAAAATGTCTCAGTAATCCCAGTTTGTGGCTCAGTGAACAATTGCCAATGTAATACTTTTAGCGCGGCCGAGGACAGACAAAAAGGGCTGCTGTTGCTTCTACTTTAGTAAACTACTATTTTTAAGGTATTTTTTTCTAAACTAAAAAATGTCTTAGTGATCCCAGCTTGTGGCTCGTTTAACAGTTGCCAATGTGATACTTTAAGCGCGGCTGAAGACAGACAAAAAGAGCTGCTCTTCACCAGGCCCATGACTTAAAAATGGGCACCAGCAAAATTGTCAGGGCAACTCCGCATAATCGCTTGGATGTTTTACTGCACTCTACTTAAAACGTGGACGCTATTACCGCGAGAAAACCGCCCTCTACCTCGCGCTAGCTCGCCTTTATTTCAAAATTGAAGACGCCAACACCAACAACGGTCATTTTGCGCGAGCAACGACTTTTTTATTTATTTTGGCTATATATATATATATATATATATATATATATATATATATATATATATACTCCCATATTAAATGAGTAGTGACGTAAAGGGTTACTTTAAGTAGTACTTCTTACTTGCTTTCATTCGAGTCATCCCAAAACATACAGTCCCCGTCTAAAGCCTGAAAACAGATCGGTTCAACTTTACATGAGACATGATAAGGCATGACATGGCATGGTATGACTTAACATGATATAACATGACATTATATGGCATAAAATGACTTGACATGATATAACATATCTGATTTGATACAAAATGACTTCACATGACATAGGATGAATTAGTATATATGGAATATCTTGACATGATATGTCATGCAATTCCATCATGTAATGTCATTGCATTGCTTGACATAATATTGCATAAGATGACATGACATGGCTTGACGTATGACCTCAAATGCCATGGGATGAGATGACGTGATATGACGAGACATGAGATGACACGACATGTCATTGCATTACATGGTTTTACATGACATGACTTGATATTACACGACATGAAAACTTGTTTTGACATCATCGGTGAGAATGAATCAATGTATTAAAATGTGGAAAAAAATACCACTGTTACCTTTAGATTCGGAAATTTCAAAGTGATATTCTCTTGCAAAGTTTTCGGCTTCGGATGCATGACAACTGCCATCACGTTGGAGTTAAGTCGCCTAAATTGAAAAAGAAACAGCCCCGAAAAGATTAGCATCAGGTGTAGGCCGATTTGATAAAATACAACACTATAAGGTCAGTGACAGCAAATCATTTCATTTTGCAAACATTGAAGAGAAAACGTCACCATACTTGAAAATGCTATGAAGGTGTTGATAGTAATTGGAAATCCACTAATAGTGGCCTGGCGTTGCTAAAACGTACTAGTCAAGAAGATTGTTAAAATGTGGTTTGGCTACGGACGGATAGGGCCGTAATGGCCTAAAACTCAGTTGAATGGCCGGGCCGACGGTTTCAAGTTTGGCAGTGTTACTTGGAAGAAAATCACACCTTGGAGAATGAATTTATGCCTTTCTTTTGTAGTTCAAAGGTTATGCTGTTGATCACTGAGTGATCATAGTTTACAAAAAAAGTTAGGAGACTTCTTGTGATACTGCCCCTTTAAAGAAATGATAAAAATGGAATCCTGGTTTCTTGAATTCTTGATTTCTCAGGCCTTCTGATAACCCAAAACAAAAGCTATATTTTTCTTGGAGTTGCGGAAATCAGTCAAATACTGCAATTTTACCCCAGATTTCTCGAACTACAAAATTCTCTTACACCCGATTTGTTGAGTCCCCGATCGCGACTTCTCGGAACAATTTTCGTTTCCCATGATGTACGAGAAGTCGGGATTTCACTGCGGTTGTTTTGTGATTACCTGGCGTTCTTAGCTACAGCGATATCAGATTGTGTTGTTGGGAAGAGATTATGAAGCTGTTTGTAGACGACACCCAGAACCACTGAACCTAAATTGAATTAAGACAATGATAAAATAAACGTTGTTATACATCATAATTAGTAAACTGTCGTTATTAAAATTTAAATAACTTGTGCAGTATACAATTTGTTAATCATGGCAAGTTAACCAATCACATTGTTTATAAGCCTGAAACATAGTTTCTGACAAGGGACGACCACGATTTCCTGTTGTTGCTGTTGTTTGTAAGATGAAGCAACCTTCGAGAAAACAAGAGGCGTACATTTGTTTTCGTTTCAAAAATTGTAAAAAATCAAATTTGTTTCTGTTATTAAGGTAGTGAAAACCGGCGTTAATATCGTAATAATGAATTAATTTATCAATCAATTTATTATTTAATTAATTAATCGATTAGGTTATAGAATAATGAATTGCCTGTTGCTAATTTATTTGTTTGATTGCATCTTTACGTTATGATTTTGTTGTTTTTAGCTAAAGAAATTTTACAAGACCTAAAATTGCGTGACTAATCCTTTACAACAAAGATCTTAACATACTAACCATTTCTGCCAACATTTTCTGAGGGAACTTTGATGAAGTTTTGATTTCCAGATGTCTCGAGATGAAAACTACTACCATTTTGGCTGGAAATTTGTTGAAGACGCAAAGCTGTGAAAAGGTATAAATAAATAAACAAACGAACAAAGAAATGAATGTATAAACAAAGGAACGAACAAACGATCGAACGAACAAATGAGTCATGAAATGAAAAGAAAAACAGACTTGGTAATGTCCACTAACAATTCATGCAATAACGTGTACGTAGTAAGCCCTGTGCGACTGTATATCTTCAGGATGTATTGTTTTAGACTATTTTTTTCAGATTTGGCACTAAGGGCTCCAGGATTGGACCTCTTCATATAAATTGGCTCTGGTACATGTCGTTTGCAGGTTTCTACGTTAATAATATACAAGCAGCAATTTCTCCATTCTGATTGGCTAAGAACACGTCAATTTATCCCAAACCAGTGCAAAACGTGTAATTGGCAGTGCAAAACGTGTAATTGGCAGTGCAAAACGTGTAATTGGCAGTGCAAAAAGTGTAATTGGCAGTGCAAAACGGTGTAATTGACAACAGCCTCATGAAAAATACATCTTGAACAAACAAAATGGCGGACGAAAGTGAGACAAAATTTAAACTTAATAACGCAATTTTAATTAAAAGACTTGAAAACGACGCAAAGTACGGAAGAACAACAAACATTACTTACTGTAAAAGACTTAAAATTATCAAAAACGCAAAGAGGACAAGACATAAACTAAATTCGAAATAAGCTCACGGCCGACGGCCGATAGTAAATTAAAATTCTCGCCGAAACATTGCTTCACTTCTCTGAAGCGAAACGCGAAGAAGTACCGACCAGACTTCCAAGGAACCGGTTACCTAGTTTTGAACACAGAAGGAGCAAGCATTTCATTTCATGATTGTTTAATAATAGCCGAAGCTTGTTTATTTAAAAGCTCGCTCAACAACAAAAGGCACAAAAGATAGTTTTACAACTGCTTAAGAGGCAAATCTAACCTGTAAAACGTCCAGTGAAATCAGGTAACAATGCGGAGTTGTAGCAGAGTGCTCATCTGTATTAAGAAAATCCGTTCGGTAGATTTTTATAGTTCAGTATTTCAGTTCGGTATTCTAGTTTGACTAATTTGTCAGCTAGAGCAACATGTGTTGAACTGAGGTTGATTTCTGTTCGGGCGAACACAAACACAGCACGGATAAAACGTACCAAAAAAATACCTCTCAGCCAAGAACAGCAGCAGAACCTTAGGAATTTTTTCCTTGCTTTGTCATTCACATTCTTCAAATTCAACGGCGAAAAGAGTCAAAAGACTGTTCTGAAAACTTTTCATGCAGCACTTCCAGAGAGTGAATGAATTTACGCATGAATTCACACGTCAAAATTTTTAGCCAGGCGCTACTCTGAAGTTGTCACGAAAATTATCAAAGCGTGACCGAAATTGTCGCTTGTATATTATTAACAAGTAATCACATGATTTTTCTCGTGCAATTTGGAATAAATGAGCACTTGTAAATTTTTCAAAGGCTACAAATTGCACTTGCCCTGCGGGCTCGTGCAATTTTGTTAGCCTTTGAAAAATTTACTCGTGCTTATTTATTCCAAATTGCACTCGAAATCATGTGATTACTGGTACTAATTGGCGTGTGATATATCAAACACTGAGAGCGACAGTGTTTCTTAAGAATGTCCATACACCAAGAAGAGAGTTGAAAATATTTACGACGCGCAGCGGAGTATTTTAACGAAATTCTAGTTGTTTAAATAGCCGATTACACACTGTATCGAGTGTTTGGTGTATATTCTGTTTCAACTTTACTAATTATAAAAGGGTTTGAAAAGTTATTTTTAAAACAATGTTTTTATGTTATCGTTGAAAGGACCCCTGGCCTGTAATATCTGTGATTGGGACGAGAATTACCAAATTGGATGTTTAGAAGCCAAGATTTTCCCTGACTTGACATAAAGTATAAAGGACTGTGATACTTACAAACTTCTTTGCTGTTGTATAATAACGGCGCTGATCCATTAAGGTGACGAGAACCAAACGTTAGAAGAAAGTCCTCAATTTTAGTTAATTCTTTAAAGACATCTTCTGCTTGTACATTCCCGCCTTTAAATTGACTCGTAAGGTCTTGCAGTAAATTGTCCAGTTCCTGAAAATTCTCAAAAAGGGATATTTTGCCTGCGTTTTGTTTATTTATAATTCGAATTATCTGTAACACGTTTTCGTGACCCATCATTTTCATGGAAACAAATGTAATATATATAAAAAAGGAAATCTGAGAAGACACAAAAAAATCATGTGAGTTGATGAAGTTAAAATTTGTAATTATTTATGTATCATTTGTTTATATATCTTTTTTTTTTTTTTCATTTTCTTTCTTTTCCAATACAGTAATACTGTATTATAGCGTGTAAACCTTGTTTTTATTTTAATCCTTCCCCCAGCCTCGATAAGTTGTGACTAGTAGATGGGGCAAGCAATCTTGTTGAATAAATAAATAAGTAAATAAATAAATAAAGTTCAAGTTCAAGTTTTTCCCTAAGTGACTTAAAAATAGTGTATATACATTAAACTAATTTCACTACTTCCGGCTTACCTCAAAAGTGGCGCCAGGGTTAGTTAAAACAGCGAATGGAGTCATATGATTGCAACTGCATTCCGTTTCGTCTGAGTTTGATTTTACGACATGACATCCTTGTCTTGACCAACCTTTAGGACTAAAAGAAGCGATACGATAACTAATGTAAAGGCCCTATCAAAACGACGACACATTGATGCTGACACAACCTGCAATAGGTGTTCCCAGTTATGTTGCGTAGCATGAAAAAAGGAACATTTGTTTTGCGTCTTCCTGGCATGGCTTAGTAGTCAAACCTTGAGATGAAATATTCACCGCCTAGCGCGGTCAATATTGCCTCATAGTCCGAGCTTCTCGACCAATCAGAATTTAATTCACCTCTGGAAATTATACTAACAATAAGTAAATGTTTCGGATGAAGAACTTTAAGAGCAAAATTTGTCCTGTTTCCTTACAGCTATAAATGGCCATGATTTACTATTTAAGGAAAATGGACTTTACAGAAAAGGATGACGTATTAAAAAATAAACGTCCATATGGGGGAATAAAAAAACTCTCGAATATTGGATGTGACTAATTTCACAGGGCAAATTGTTCCAGAGTTAGCTGAAAAAACTCTAACTCCCAGAGTTAATAACAAATTAACCACACACAGTAGCTAAGAAAAGATAGTTCTTTGGACTACAACTACAGCGACACCTCAGCGCTTGCAGCTGCTTGAAGAAATGTAAGTCCATCCCCTGCATTAGCCTTTAGTAATTACTTTCTTACTTGCTTTCCTTGGAGTAGTTCCAAAACATACAGTCTCCCTTTAGATCCTGAAACGAAACCATATTTGACCAGCAAAGAGTACAAAAAGTCAAAAAATGGAAAATGGTAAAAGACATTTTTTAGAAAGACATATTGTTTTTCTTTATTTCTTTATTGTGTTTTTTTTTTTTTTTTTGCTTTTTTGTTTTTGTTACCTTAAGAATCTTGAACTTGAGGGTGATGTTCTCCTGTAAGCGTTTCGGGCTGGGATACATTGAAACTGCCATAATTTTGCTGTTTAGTCGTCTAAATAGAACGTGGACATAAAATAATAAGGAATGTCGAGTCCTGAAAGAAAGAATACTTAACGAGATGTCTAAAAATCTGGAAGACTTAAGCTTGTAGCTGTAAGACTCTGAAAAACCTTTTGTTCTTGTTCAACTGTGCGCCAATAAATATTTCAGGAAGTTCCTTGTAAATGACACCAGCTATAACTGAACCTGCATTGAAATAAAAAGTATGGTTAATTTCAACCATTCAAGGTTTTGTTTCAAAAAGTATTGCATTCTGGGATGATACAATCATCTATCCCTCGGGAACCGCGTGGACTACGTGCTCGAGCTTTTTTTGAGCGAATAGTCAACGAGGCGCAGCCCACTATCGCTTATAGAAAACGAGGGCGAGTTGTCTAATTGTCAAAGTAGACACTTTAAAGGATTTCAGTCCAAAATCTATAATTTTATGTTTTTTCAAGTCACAAATCAAGAATAATTTTTGCTATTAAGAGCAGCGTGTGCGCGATCCTGTTTTATCAGCGATAATTGATTTTCTCAAAACTAGCATATTAGCCCTCGAAGGTGGGCTGCAAGAAAAAACGACTGCAAGAAACGGTATACAATATACAGTGCCTTACAAATAACTTAAGTAACTCCTCTCCTATAAGAAAATAAGCAACATACAAACCATTTTTGTTGAAATTTTGGTAGGGAACTTTAATGTAATTTTCCTCTTCTGAACTCCCAAGACGAAAATCGCTCACATTTTGGAGGAAAACTCGCTGAATCTGTAAGACTATAAGAGAACATATATAAGAACAGTCAACGAAATGTCCCGAATGCACAAAGTAAACCCACGGAATGAGCCCTTCTTTTCACAGCATTATTAATATTTAGCCATCGATAAATGGGTTTGAATAGGCTCGTTTCCTGATCGCACTTTTAGTGAGGGAATATTCGTTGGAAATATCAATAAACACCCCTTAACCCTATCCAGACCGGGGGGGGGGGGGCGGAAAATGCCCGCGCTGACTTTGAACGCTAAAAACCTTTTTTTAATATTCAGCCAAACGCTGTCAAACTTTACGACTTTATCTAAAATTTATTTGGGAACAATTTGGTATGATAGGTTGCTGTGTCAGGAACTTGACGTCACCATGGCAACGGCATTTGACAGGCATGTTTTCCCAAATTTGTAAATTATGTGTTTCTATTAATGAAAATTAACTTTAATGCAATTTGTTCACCATTTTACGGATTTTAAGAACAATTTTATTGACTTTTGAGTACTTTGCAGTAAGTTTTGGCGGTTTTCTGACGTTTTGGAAAAATTTCGAAATCCAAGATGGCGGATCCAAGATGGCGGCTGTTTGGACATTATAATGTAATTGTCACGTGATGTGACGTCATTATCCCACGTGACGTATACCAAAAGTTAGATTTTTGGGTATACTATATATGCTGTAAGTTTCATTGTGATTGCTTTAATATTCCTGAAGTTACGGAGGGGTGGGGGGTGGGAGCGGAACCCCCCCCCGGTCTATCCAAAAAAAGCCCGGTCTGAATAGGGTTATGGCCAAGCTCAAAACGAGTTTCTCGTAGCTCAGTTAGTCAGAGCGCCCAACCGGTATCTGGAAGGCCATGGGTTCGATTCTTGTTGGGGACTCAGATTTGTTTCTTTTATCCCACGCTCGAGTCACATTTCATCTTTACCCCTTTAAGGTACCAGAGTCCATTTTAGAGAGTTCATTCTCTTCCCAAGTAGGTACTACGTTAGACTCTTATTCTTATGGAATGATTGATACGTGACACTGACCTTGAAAGCGCCACATGTATGCCTCGTACAAATGATATTATTTTCTTGATAACTGGTTCCTATTGATTTCCAGTTAATTTCTAAACGTGTCCTACGGGTCTCAAAATATGAAGCAATTAGAAAATTTTAACATGGAAAACCCTCACGCCGAAAAATGTCCTCCCAACCTCCCAATAACAAATCGAAAGAAAAATATATAAAACCGAGTTATATGAAGGTTGAACGCACAAAGGTATCTCAGTTCTTGGGTAATATAAATATAATTAAACTCACCGATTTCGCTATTGCTAAATATTCGAGGCAGCGTGTCATTGAGGTGATTTTGTCCATAATTTAGAACAAATTCCTCAAAAGCAGCCGTAGATTTAAAGAAAGATCGTTCTTGTTCCTGTTTTGTTGGCTGTTCTTGAGAAATCATTCTGTTTTTAAACTTTTTCATGGTCGTTTCCAACAATGAGACCACTTTCTAAAAAAAAAAACAAATAAAGAAAAAAAAAACATTTTAAAATTGAATTTCACTTTAAAGGTTCGTTGTTAATTAAAAAGATAAATGAACAACAAGTTGAAAGGCCGTTTCTTCGGTTAGATAATAAATTCGGTATGTATCAAGTATAAATAAAGTGGGAAATTTATAAAATTATCTTGTGCAGTTTTTAACCAATACATAAATTCCGTAAATTGAATCATTCAAATTTCGACAACATATCCAAGATAAAGTTTTACTGTCTTAATGTTAATATTGCCTTAAAATTGTTACTGTTTTAACTAATAATATAAAACTTCGTGTACAAAAATGTAAGTTTTCTTTCATGTGAGGTTAATTATAACATTCGGCTGTAAGTTATATGTTGGTTACAAACTGGCGATAAACATAATTATGGGTAGCATAAGTTTTTCAACAGAAGATGAAATACCTCTATGGAGCTCTTATTCTTAACATCTGTTTCATTCAAGGCTGAAAGGAATTCCTTCGTCTAAAAAAATGATGAAACATGAGTTGACAACCGCAAATAGACTTTAATTTATTAATCGTATTCTATTGCATACAAGCTTTTGGGGATGAGAAATTTGAGCCAGATATGAATGCTGCTTAGTCCGGCAAAGCAATTCATCTGTTAGATCGAAAACAGTGACCGATTAATATTTTTCTGTTTCAATTCTATGCTGCATCTGACACGGTATTTTTTTTATAACAAAGAATGAATGTATTTTTATGCAGGGGATATTAAGCTACCCCATCGACCTCTTTAGTCCAGTTTTAGCCTGACAAAAATCACTTCCGTATTTTTTTTAGCCTTTTAAAACTGTGTGCAATATCCGGGAAAACCAGGTCAGTATAATGATGCAAGAAAAAAAAAAGTAAAACGAAGTAACTGGATAAAGTAAAACTTGAGTGCTTTCCAAATCTGATGTTTCAGAAAAGGCACACTAACGGCATCCATAATAAACTTCTTACATTCACGACACTTACTGTTATTGACGCTGTTGTTTCTGTCGTGAATCTTGTTGCTGATGGCGAAGGCAAAGACGACGTCGAAGGACAAGGTGAAATCGAGGACGAGGGCGAGGGCTTGGGCGAGGACAACGGCAAAAACGATGAAGGGGCATTGGGCGAGGGTGAAGGCGACGGCGACGCCGATGTTGATGACGGCGATAGCGATGGCGAGGACGAAGGCTTGGATTTGAACGAGGACAAAGGCAACGACGATAAAGTGGCATTGGGCGAGGGTGAAGGCGAAGGCAACGCCGATGTTGTCGGCGATAGGAATGGCGAGGACGAAGGCTTGGGTTTGAGCGTGGACGAAGGCAAAGGCGATGAAGGGGCATTAGGCGAGGGTGAAGGCGACGCCGATGTTGACGGCGATGGCGATGGCGAGGACGAAGGCTTAGGATTGAGCGAGGACGAAGGCAAAGGCGATGAAGGGGCATTGGCTGATAGTGAGAACAAAAGCGACGACGACAGCGTCGGTGAGGTATATGACGAGTGTAGGGGCGAGAGCAAACGCGAAGGCGATGGCGAAGGCTTTCGTAATGAGGGCTCTGCTGAAGATGTTGATGACGATCCTGGTACTCCTGATGCTGACTGTGATATTTTGGTCCCTGTGTGTGTACAACGTATCAACTTCAGGACAAAATCGTTTTGAGAAGAGAGCGTTTAAGTCTCAACCTAAGATTTGAACAACATTTTAAGTCTGTAAAAGTTAAAAAGCCACAAGTAAAGCGGAAACACCGAATTGCACAATACGAATATAACCACGAAGTGTTTAAATCTACTTTTTTTCGTTTATAATCAAAGTTAACACTAACCATTTTCTCTGTTTGTTAAGCTGCAGTTACACCATCTTATTTTTCTGATAGAAGTTCCATTGAATTGAACGAAAACCTTTCTGCGACAAGATAAGTCAGCATCTTTACAAAATTCTTCTTTGATTCGTCCTGCTCGAAATGTGAATGTTCTGTGAGAGCGGATTTTCTTTAAACATCGCTGTTTCCACCTTTTGTCTTTCACCTTTTCTTTCTTTTTAAGATAAGCAACAGTCGTTCCACACCATGCTTCCCATAATGTTCTGGCCGGCGGAGAGCACTCTAACGTATACCAGCAGTGATGTGTAGGTATTTTGTTAAAAGTGCAGTT
Organism: Oculina patagonica; assembly: GCF_052425735.1. Lineage (NCBI taxonomy): Eukaryota > Metazoa > Cnidaria > Anthozoa > Scleractinia > Oculinidae > Oculina > Oculina patagonica. Next base: position 30,470,532 of record NC_135766.1, on the reverse strand, counting down.
TTCGTTCCCGAGATCCATTGAGTCTTGAAGAACGCATTGGTTTTCTAAATAAAAATAATACAAAGGAGGGTCATGCAATCATTTTCCACCGTTGGCCACAAAAGACATTAGGGACTATATGAAAATCACGAGTTAGGGAGTTTAGGCAGACTTAACGACGACAACTGCTGCGGAAACGTCACTCTACGAAAGATATGATAACGAGTACAATAGCTCTGCTCGTGGGTTACAAATTTCTTTATAAAATTAAACGACATTGAACGTCGCCGTTCCTGAAATTATATTTTGCAGAGATGAATTAAATGTCATTTTGTCGAAAGATGTTTCACATCTTGTCTCTTCTCCGTTTATATCATTATTTGGTCGTCCCTCAGGTGAAAACAAAATGAAAAGGAAATCAGTTAAGCTTACTAATAAGAGAACGGACCTACCGTTAGCTATGCTGCTTAGTGTCTGGGTAACTGCAAAATAATAATAATACGTGGAGATAAGAAAGAATTGCACAAGTAACTGGTTGTTGTAAAATGGCGTTGTTAACTTGTAATCATTCCTCATTACTCAGATCGGACACCGTCTACATTTAAGTCTAATCGATCATTTTTTCTAAGCTTGTGTATTTCTGTCAATTATTTGTTCAGCGGTGGTATTTCCATTACAGTGTCTTAAACTGTCCGACATTATAATGGCCTTGCATGGAGTCCAAACAGGCAAACTCGACTGCCAGTTTCGTCTGCGATTTCTAATTTTTTGGACTCCGCAATAAATAGACAATTTACCCGATTACGATAGCGACGCAGAGTAAAACAACGTCGAATTTCGCAATTCTTTACATCTATTCAGGTTATTTATTGGTGTTAAAACTTTTCTTAGCTGTCTTAGCTGAAAGTGCAGACGGCATTAAAATCTAAATATAAGTGTCCATTATTTCGCTGTGAGTTGTGTTTGACATTCTCCAAAAAATACGCGTAATTTGGTCATTCTATTTTGCTGTCTTACATTTTTTCTGTCTTTGCAGTTTACCTTTACTCGGCTAACACGTAAACACCGTTTGCTATTTAAACATGGGTAGTTTTTATTTATCTTTTTTGTGCATTCTAAAAAAAGGTCGACAAGCGGATGAAGAAAAAGCATTAATTTAGATCTTACTCTTTCCTATCTATTAAGTCCTTTCGAATAAAATCTTCTATACGTAGAACTTTAATAATTTGTTTGCCTCCATTGACACCTTCCCCTATTTCACTGATGGTAAGCCATGACAACTTAAGGCAAGTATACGCTTTTTAAGTTATTCATCTACAACATTCACTTTTAATTGTCACTTTTTTATGGACATGTCAACAACTTGAACAATACAAAGTCCACTTCATGCCTGTATTAAAGGAAATGTTTTTGACAAGGAAATTGTTTTTGACAACTGTCAAAACCAGTCAACTGTTCCCCCGATACAACAAATATACATGTATAAATGTAAATTCGAGTTCACTATTGAATAATCTAGTCTCCTTCGCATCCGATATTTTTCTCATCACGCACTTAGTTTTAAATAAATTTAAAGAATGAAATACAGAAGAAAGAAATGTTATCAAAGCAATATATTTCTTGGTATTGGAAAAAAAATCACTTCTAAAATTTCGATTTTAAGCGGCTTTTGGACTCATGCAGTAAGCCGCCCTGATTTCAAACACATTGTTTAACTTTCGAGCATTTATATAAAGGCTCTGACTGGTATTTGTGAGTCTTCCAACGAACATAAATCACCTGACTTGCCACTATATGTTATCCGAAAAAATTGTTTTGATCATTTTGAATCGTGCCAGATTAAACAAATTAATGTGCCTAAAGTCTACAGCTCCAAAATAGTTATCATCCTTCAGGCCGAACGAACCCCCTAGAAGTCGGCATTTTTGGGCGGTAAATGAGAAGTTCTAATCTTTTGGGTTGGTTAATTGATATTCGTCTTGCTTTCCATCCTTGTAGTGGCGCCCGCGGCAATCATAACTAGCGTTTGTTGGCTGGATAAGCCAGCATGCACATTTGTTGTTTTTTGGATTTCTGGACAAAGCTCTTAGTCTTTCTAATAAGACAGTGTGTAACATTGCAAAAAAAACCTAACCAAACTTTCTGAAAGTTATAGAATTACCCCTAGCCAGGAAACAAACAAATATTCTGTACTTGCTAAGCAACATATTCAGTAGTTGTTTCTAAAATACATAATTGTATAACATGTCAGATAATTCATCATTTTTTTCAATTTCTTGTCCACTCATCCACCCTGCATGTTATTTTAATACTTGTGTTTTGAAAACTGTCTAAATGCATCTACTCATTTCTGAAAATTTCAGAATTTTTTTAGAATGAAAATTACTTCACGAAGAGCTAATATTGAAGGAAAATGCATCCCACCTCAGAAAAGATGTCAAAATGCAGGAAATGGCACTTGAGAGAACCTAAATTTGCAAAATTTTCTGGGGGCATGTTCCCAGATCCCCCTTAGGCTAGCGCCTTCGGCGCTCGTGTTAGCGCCTCCAGCGCTAAAAAAAAAAAAAAAAAAAAAAAAAAACTTCCAATAAAAAATAGAAGAACTCTTCTCAACAGAATCCACCCTACAGGCCTGTCCTTTATATTGTTTAACAGGTGTAATCTGTACTTAATTATTGCATTAAACAAAGAAAGGACGATGTTATAGTTAAATGACCAACGATTGGACTCGGACTGCTTTTGCGAACAATCAATCATTGAACGACAAAAATGCTTAGGAGTCCTTGCATCGAATTCGAACATGCAAGATTGAGATATCAAATAGACATTGCATTATTATATAAACATTCAATATAGGCCGGTTCTCTTCAATGCAAAAAGCCGCCAAGTCGACGGGAAAGACTTAATTTCGATTCTATGGAAGCACGCAAAAACTAATTGCATTTATTATGAACCGACTTATTTTTTATGTTTGTAATTATTTCACAAAGTTTACATTACTTAAGCTCATACAAGTCCGAAATAAAGTTTTGTAGTTAACAGTCAGGAACTTTATGTTAAAATATATTATTCTGGAAGCCGCACAAGGTTCAATATTGAGAGGCAACGAGAAGTCTAATAATTTTCAGTTGCAAGCAGATGGCGTTTCAGGGTTGTGACGAAATGACGTTTGCAAAGCCGACACAGGAACTAGAATTAAACAAACGGGTAACAGAAGCAGGACGGGAAGTTGTAAACATTCGCGTTGTTAAGTGCTCATAAATCATTTTAAAGGTAAACATATCGAGACTTCGATGCTTAATCGAGCTTGAAGAAGAACTAGTGCATTCTTCTAGGAAATAAACAGGATCCAAACCCGATTCTAAGACGTGCTTTGCCTAAGGTAAAAGACAACAGATCATGTCTTTCGCGAGAAATTTATGTTCATCTTCGGTGTAAGAACCTGTAAAACTCACTAGTGACGTAAAACAAAGAACGACCAAGACAACAAACAACCTATATAGAGTAAAAAATAACAGTAGCTCCATAACAAAGAAAACATTTAGCAGGTTCTTACCCAAGATTTCGAGCATTGTGCTTAATTATCTGCTAAACGCGAGATTGTCAAAGACAACGATGGCTAACAGCGAACATGTGGCGTTAAGTATTCGGTATGTCACGATGAGCGCCCTTCAATATATTTGTGAGCATTTCGAGCATTCGACAAAGTCTTGATGAGCACAACATTAAAATATTTTTACAAGCGGCGCCGTTGTTCTACATCGGTAAGAAGAAACCTCATCTGATGGGAAAATTGACATTTAAAGCAAAAAATAAACATTTCTACTCACCCAAAACAAAGCCTAAAATGAGCGCTTGGCACGACATCTTGGCAACTTTCTGCATATAATCAAGCAGCTACTCTGATGCCCAACTAGTATTAAGGGCCAATATTGCGAACTTCATATATAACTCAAGCTTGCGTTTGGCTTCAAAAGTATATCGTTTTGTTTATTATTGGTCGTCGTTATCTAAGGCTTAATTAATCCGGCATGAAAATTATAAAAGCTTAATGCAGCTGTTTGTGTGTAATTAGGGTTATGGTATTGACGTTTTATTTAAGCGATTAGAATTCTCTTTTGGCAGTTTGGCAGATGCTTTTCATTTACAAATATGACATGCTGCGAACTAAGAAGACTGGTGACCAATTATCGCAGCCAGTTAAATTCATTAAAACAAACGAACAAAGCGACCGCAGACGACGAGTAATAAGAGCCGACTGCATTCGCCGGCTTAAAACCACCGGCAAGAAATAAATAAATAAATAAAAATAAATAAAAATAACAACGTTTTGTTCCTCACATATCTTTTCACAGATCTACACATATTGCTTCCAATTATAAGCTGCGTAATTTTTAAATTGCCAGCTCATATATTTGCACAAAATCAAGCGAAAAACAAAGGAATTAAACTTAACAAGAACAAAAGCTTGTTACACGTGACTTCGACTTTGACAAAAACACTTACTTTGATAGACATAAAGCAACCCGAAGCCACGCAGAAAAGCCAAACTTATACAACAACTTAAAAAATAAAAATAAAACTAAATAAGTCCTCCAAGTTATAGGTTTCCAAAATAGCCGTTATTCTCCATGCAAATCCTTACATTTCGTCTGTTGTGTAGCATGCAGTACGGAGGGGTGGTATCCCAGTTATTACATCAGCTGATAATTCAATCAGACTAGAGCACTCGTAGATCGAATTAAAATAAAGTTAAGAATACTTTTTTATTCTTCATTTGACTGCCTCGATAAAACGTTAAATAGGATATTTTTCTCTGTAACATGTATTCTTTGTCGTTTCTCAATTCGGTTTAGTCTTCGATCTCGTCCCTAGCAGAGCCCGCTTTTTTGGTCAGCGACAAGAACGCAGACGGCATGTGCAATAAATGTTATGTAGCTTTGCGTGCGAATATTTACATGTTCACTCATGTTTTTCCTTCTAGTTCTCCACCTGGTCCGCTTCTTATTTTCACTTATCATCAATCTAGAATTAACATGGCATTTATCGCTCCTATTAAAGTTAGGCTACGCTAGCTTTGTTTTTACATCCAACCTTCTCACTCCTCCCCATCCACAGCTCTCGAAAAAGAATCATAACTACTCGAGCGGCCACTTCGGCTCCAGTCGACCGCTCTCTCTGTCAAGCTGTTGCCATCTGTCTGCACTGTGTGACAAGTTTTGAAACGAAGAAACTGAATTAGGAAGAGTTAACACAAAGGAGCGAAGAATGACATATCATGACAGATATATGTCAAATGACTTTTCAGTATTATTAACTACAGAAGAGCTTCAAAAGTACCGTCTTTCGTATATCGGACAAAGGAAGTCGTATATAATTCTCGGCGGTGTTTGATGAAGGTCTGGCAACAGAGCCATTCCTTGCGTTCGTTCGGTTTAAAAGTTAAAGAAACTTAATCTGTCATCAAGAGAAACCTTTTCAAGATGGCGCTCAAAACTTTCTTTGCAATCGTTATTTTGCAATTGTGTGAGTATGAACTTAATTTTTTTTTAATTACAAGCAACTGAGTTATGAATTTGAAATCCATAAAGCTCACTTTCTACTCGGATATTATTTCGTTAGGATTGTATGGTTGTTGTGACGCCTACAACCCTGAGACAGATAAAACCACCATTTTATAAAACTGTTTTTTAAGATAATTAGTCAAGAGGCAAATTAAAATTCAAATCTCGAACTATTATGCGAAACGTATTAACTAACTAACTTCTAATAATCAAATTTTTCTTATCCTTGTGAAAACAATTTAAAAGGCTTTTTTATTCTTATCTCGTCCTACTTTGCCATTTAATAGCTAGAATTGATATTTTTTTCTAGCTACCAAGTGCTTATGCTAATTAAACAATTATTGAAAACAAAGATGATTCGCCTCTAGCTATAAAGCTCTGGGGTTTTTCAACCAGCTAAGTAGGCCATGTTTCTAAAAAAAATAAAAAATAGACTCGGACAAGGTCTTTATTATATATGTATAAGAAAAGCTACGTGAAGTCGAGTTATAAATGTTGTCTTTATTTATGCTGGTTGCTTTAGCGTGTAAAATGATACCGTATCACCTCGAGCACGATGCTTCACTTTCTGTAGTACTGTGTTATAACATTTTAAAGGTATTTTTCGTAATAATTTGTTGAAACAGATAAAAATGCGGCCCCGTTTTCGTGCATTTCATGAACTTTATTTCATCGAAAAAAAATTTTTCTTATGTTTTGACACCTGTCGAAGAACCGACTACACATTAGCAGAATGCAACATGTTATAATAATAAACATGAATTCTTTTTGTCATCTTATCTTCAGTTTAACGTTTTAGTCCTTTTTTTAACGTGATTAGCAAAAAGTAGTTTCCCGACTGTAAGACGGACCGACGTCCTGCACATTAAGAAAAAAGGATCAATTCAGAAAAACAGTTATGTAATTAATTTCCCGCTAGGCCTGCCCACTGTCATGCAAATTCCGCACGCAAAAGCTAAAACTGGTTTCGTATTTCCTTAATAATATGAGTGTGAAACGCGAAAAAGCGAATGAAGTTGGAAATTTAAAGATTATTATAAGTAGTACGACAAGGCGGTACTATATTAAATTCGGTGCGCGATAGGATCCCTCGGCCGAATTTTCTCATGACGATCGATCCCAAACAACTTAAGCTTTTGCTTCAGTCCTTCAGTCTGCAAGTACGTCTCGCCAGAATTGCTAATCAAAAATTTTACATTTTTAAATATATGTTGTCTTTAAGCTTTTCCCGTGGCCACGTTATTTGGTGCTAATTAACATGCGGCCACCTCAAAAATTTCTTTCAGAACGGTCGTTTTATACTAGCTACGTCAAGAACGACGCATTTTGAAAATAATCGCACTATTGTTATCTAATGTTAGGCTTGTCAATCGTAACCTGTCTCGATATTCTTCAATTCTGGCCATATTTGTTTATTTTCAAAATATCAATACCTTATTATATTAGTATATCTTTCTATTTTCCAACCTAGAGAAATTAGAAAGCGTAGCTAACAATGTATTTCGTTGCCCGTGCTGTTCATAATAATCATTGCTCATTTTTTGTAACTTTTATTTTTATGCAGTTACCCAGTGTTCGGGAAACCTAACTGAAGGTAAAATTGAGGCTTTTATGTAGCATCTAGAACACTAAAAATTGGTTCGTTTTACTCCATTCTTTATTGGCCTACAACTCGTTTTAATCAACAACCGTCATTAACAGTGTGATTTAATATTTTCTTTTCAATCTTGTAGACTGCAGTGTTCCAGATCCCATAGCTATCTTCCCTTTGAATGGCCATTATGCAACAAAGGAGATTAAAGACCGGCAACCTCAGGGTATCGCTGCTGGTGTGTCTCTAGCAGACGGCCCCGATGGAAAGCCCAACGGCTCTTATCAATTTCACGGAATTAGTGGAAGTTACATTGAATTTCCTAACAATGGAAATTTGGGCGTGCATCACTCCATCACATTGTTGTGTTGGGTGCTTTTCTCACAGATCACAAGTGGTCCATTGTTCGTTTATGGCGATACATCTAGATTATTTTCTGGTATGTATATAGAGGATAAAATGATGTGCGCTAAATTCGCCGGCGAAAAGTTGAAGCTGAGCACCGAGCTGGCATTTAACCAGTGGCATTATGTTGGTGCGTCCTATGATTACATCTCTGGTAATGCAAGTCTATGGGTAAATGGAAGCAGACTAGCGCAGGAAACCTTTACTGCCAACATCACTCTTGCTACAAAATACAGTGTAAGAATGGGCAGTAGAGGATTAGGCTCCGAAAAGTACAACTTAGCGGGACGAATTACCGCTATGCAGGTTTATAACTTTGCTTTGACCAAAGAGCAGATTGAAGCCGTTAAGTATGCTGGAAATCGAGGTAAGAACGTTAATTAAAAAATACTGTTCCATTCTTATCTTGTAAAAGACATGTCACTTTTTTTTGACCTGGCGTTGGATTGGGTTGGAAAAATTGTTCCGTATATGGGCGAAGTAGGTGTGTGTCGCTGTAAAGGGTGTGCCTTTCAAGCATGCAGTTTTTTTTTTTGTCTGGGAAAGGCCATTGATAGAAACCTCAGAGACTTTTGGTCTAAAAAAGGTAACAATTACTGGAAAGCTGCTCAACGGAATGACGAATTTAGTTTAAACTAACACTTGACACATGAAATTGAAGAAAAAAGAACTACATCATGAAATATCAGCACCATTTTAAGCAACTGACTGCGAAGGTAATGAGGTTTCTTAGAAATAGAATTTGCAAGTTTGCTGCAAAAAAGAGAGTTTTGGCGTCTTGTCCTGAAAAGCTGGGTGACGATTTCGAGAGCAGAACTCCAACCAACAAGTACAATTTATTCAAACTGACTTGAAACGACCGTTACAAGCATAATATTAAGTCAATTATATAATGACACTCGCATTCCACATACATTCCACGCGCACCCATTTACACGCTCATTCTACACTGGCGTGGCTAAATGCAGCTGAACATTATTTGGTCTAGAATAGGGTAAGGAGTTTTAGACCCATTGTCACATCTTCGTCGAAAACTTCCCAGAATTCCTCCTCCAGGTAGATACTCGAGAGTTATTATTAGTTACTACGATCTCGTTCAAGTGTTTAGCGCCATCTGTAAACATCGCTCTAAGGTGTGCAAAACAAAGAAAGCGAAAATTCTTAAGAGAAGAAAGAGTATTTGATAAAGTGGATGCTTTTTTTTTGAATAGTTTGTGGGTTGTCATCATCCTTATCGCAATCACCATTACAATTAACGACATCACCAGCAGTAGCAACAATAATAACAGCATCAGCGCCAGTCTTAACCACCACATCATTATCATCTCTATTAACGACATCAGCAGCAGCAACAAAAACAACAACAATACCGGCAACATCAGCGGCAACTATATTAGCCACATGGTCAGTATTATCATCGTCATCAACAACATCAGCAGCAGTAGCAGCAGAAGCAACATCAGAAGTATCAGCTACATCAGCAGCGACAACAATACCAACAACAACGGTGGCAGCTTCATCAACAACATCGTCATCGTTATCACCAATGGCAGTTTTAGTAACATCATCGACATCATCGGTGTTTCAATTGTCAACACTGGCATCAACGACATCGCCCAAAGCAACAAAAAAGGAATTGGTATTTATAGTGTAGCTATTGTTTTAAATGTGGACCCTCCTCTAGCGATCTTTTCATTTATAATAATTTTGATAAACTCAAAAAGGCACAAACTTTACAATTCGAGGATGAACATCTATCAAAATACATAGTACAATGTAACTAAATTTAAATACATGAATGGGTGGGTGAGTTTAGTGTTATAAGCTCACGCAAGAATATTGCAGACAAATAATCAGACAACTAACTGATCAAATGACTCATTTAAGAAGTAACTCTAAAAATTTCTTCAAAGCTTTCCCTTTACATGTAAATATCAGTCTTTCAAAGACGGAAACCGGACCCTTGACGCTTGTTTATGAGTAATTATTAATGAATCAACATAAACAGAACATCAACCAGACTTTCATCATTTATCCGTCCTAGGCAAAGAAATTCATTTATACATTGGACAAAATGGATGCCACAAAGAAATCTTCCTTACAGGTATATGGCAAACATTGTGATTAATGGCATATGTGACTGTGTTTATACTGTAAGAGCTGGTAGTCTGCTGACACTTTTAAGTGACATTTAAATGTCAAATTGGAAAGAAAAGGCTCATAGATTTTCTAACCGTGTATTTACAGGAGGCTGTCATTTTGTTCCAAAACGTCACTGAGCAGTATAAGAAAATGAATAGCCATGAAGCGCAACTTGATACGGCAGCAAAAAAAGAACGAAGAGAATATATCTTTCAGACAGCAGTTGCCTTTGAGAAATTCGTCCTCTACTACGGCCATTACCACCTTAACGGATCAGCGCTTCAAATAAATATCACAAACAGTAAGCTCTGTAAGTGAAAACTGTTTTCTTATATTTTGGAGGAACAACAATAGGTTCTACCATGGCCATCGATATTATCTCTTTGATTTCTCTCAAAATTAATATTTTTTTATTGTAATGGCATATTGTAAATTACTTTATTTTAATCTGTAGACGGTGCATGATGTAGTATATGGTTGTCGGTAAAGAAATAAATTCAAAAAGTATTGAAAGTAGTTAGTGTATATGATGTTAAAGAAATCAGATGAAAACGCCAGACTCTAGGTGAAAGTTTTTACTGTAGTATGGCTTTGTAGACAACTCTGAGGCTTAAAGCATCGATTTTCTTTCATCTTCTTTTACAGCTCTGCGTATTCAGCGACACTTCCGCCAAAATACGAGCGAATTCCATCTCGAGGAACCAGGAAGACAAGCCTCCATCAAGGTTCCTTCAATCAATTTCGACAGTAATGGTTTGTATAAACAAAATAATTCATTTTTTTAAAAACCCAGCTAGCCCACGTATTCACACTTTCTCATGAAAATTAGGAACACCCTGATCTTTATTTTCAGAGTTAATTAACTAATTTGATACAGCCGCTTTGTGGCTTTAGCTATGACATAGTCAGTGAAGTACTTTGGTTGTCTTACTGGTTCTCTCTACATTTTGTTGTTGTTTTTGTTGTTGTTGTTTCAAGCGCTGAATAATTTAAACGGACAACACTAACAATACACTACGTTATGACATTTCATTACTATTATTTTTATCTTTTTGTTTCATACTAGGATCTGTAATAGTTGGTATTTTATACAAGGATCTCCATGAACTATTTGTAACAAATCCATACAACGGCGATGGAACTGAGAAAAGCAGGTAAGTAATCGAGAACTCGATATAATTTTGCAACATATTTTTTTGCCGTTTGATTATGTGCCTACCCTTTCGCATAAACTGATCCAAGGCTTAACATGAGGGTAAACTATTCTCGGTTTCAGGGGACTGTTACAATGTTTACCCGAAACAAAAAAAGAACTTAGCTGTACCCTGAAATACACTTGGGATTAATCCTTTTCATTGTGGACATGTAGTGATCGTTACAATTCCCCCTAACTGAATTGTCTTAAGATCGGGCAAGTAAATAGTAACCAGTAGTAACCAGGACTATAGCAGCCAGCAGCTAAGTATATTCCTTTTCTTCGTATTCTATTTAGGCGACTCAACAACATTTTAATGGCAGCTACAATGTATCCCAAGCCAAAACAATTGCAGCAGAATGTTGTGCTGAGGTTTAGGAACATAAAGGTAAAAATAAGGCAGCAAATAATTTTCGTCTTACGTTAATTACATTTTATTCTGTTTTAACAGTGACTAAATCTGTTTTCAGGCTACTGCTGAAAAGAGACACTGCGTGTTTTGGAACGGCTTGAGCCAAACAAAGTAAGCTTCAGGGTAAAATAATTAATCGTCTTGGAAGAGGTTCGTGAAAAGCTTTCTTTTTTACGTTATTCTCAAAAAATGAAGAAAAATTAACAAGCTATCTGGAAGATTACATATTAAATAATTACGTCATACAAACGCCATAAGATGGTTGGTAACGCTGGCTCAGCACTCGATCTTGCGAAATATCGTCTCCGGTGATATTCCGCGCGATTACGGCGAATAAGTGTAAGTACATACATACTTTTTTATCTGGAGATAATAACTTTCTAGTTAAGATTTTCTCTTTTGACATTATGCCCTCTTTTAGTCCGGACGGGTGGTCAAACGAAGGATGCCATGTAGTGACATCAAAGAGCAACTCAGAAGAGACCGAGTGTAGCTGCAACCACTTGACCCACTTCGCTGTTTTATTCGACTATGGCGATAGTTCAGAGGTGATTTAAGTAACGATTCATTACCAAAGATAGCTAATATGTAGGGTAGCAAGACATATGTATTTTGCACGCATGATGCAATAATGTACACGACTCATTAATACTACTTATCATATATACTGCTTAACAGATCGCAGAGACGGAAGAGAAGATACTGAAAATCATCACGTATGTGGGATTGGCTCTTTCTATCATGGGAATAATTCTTACGGTCATTTCTTACCTTCTTCTCAGGTAAGTTGCTGAAAAAGTTTCTTTCTATTGACAAATACAGAGTACGCTCAACTGCTTGGCAATTTTCTATGATGGAAAATATTCGTAATTCAAATACTCTACATTCATTAAGGAAAACACTTGCATAGATTCCTTCTAACTTATCTCAAAAGTCACACAAGTGTTCGAATTTTGCCAAATTGTACGTAACGGGCGTTTTCGTTTAATTCATCACCTTTCTTTCTCGGTGTCATTCACTCATCTTAAGCTATGTTTGAAAATATGATAAATGATGACAGTTAGCCTTAGCCTGCAGTTATCAGTGTTTGTCTTTTGCTATTTTGTAAGTTGTTTGTTATTGTTGTGTTTGTTTTTATCAGCGATGTTCATCAGCCTCTCTCTCAAATAAGAGTGAGTCTCGCTGGATCTCTTGGAGCTGGACAAATCATCTTCCTTGCTGGAATAAATGCCACAGGAAACACGGTAAGGGAACTCTCAAGATTACATTCGATTTTATTTTATTTTATTTGCGAATGTTTCATTGGGGCGCACGTGCTTATCTCAACCCGGTTTCTTTTCCACCCTTAATATCTATTTTGAGCAGCATGATATCTCATGAGTTAAAACGGTTCAATGTCACACCCGACATTGACTAGTAGCATATTTATCATGAATCACGTGAAACTAACGTTTTTCCAATAATGAAAACTCTGCTACGAAAAATGTCAAAATAAACATAATGACTATCGACCCTATCTCAGACATCAGTAGACGACGCCTATGGGCAATAGCTCTTCAACTGAAATATGAGAGAGGGTTAATTTATCTTCGGGGAAGTGACGGCTTTAATAATAATAAACATCACATACTTTCCTACTTCTTCACAGGGAGCTTGTGTTACAGTAGCGGCTCTTATGCAGTACTTCCTGATGGCAGCTTTCTGTTGGATGCTCGTAGAGGGAATTTACCTTTACCTTCTTGTTGTCCAAGTTTACAACATAGGCAATAAAATGAAAATCTACCATACATTGTCATGGGGTAAGTCCAAGTACATTTTTTTAAATTTCAATTAAACCTTTGCAAACGACACCATAATTGGATTTAAAAAAAAGGCCTTATTTATTTTTTCTCGGCAGGTTTCCCAGCTGTCATGGTGGCCATGTCGCTGAGTATTGCTGCAGCTGGAAAAGATGGAATCCAGAGTTTTGTCAGTGATGAACAGTAAGAATATAACCACGATCCATGTTGTTTTTTCTTCTTCCTTTGTAACTCATCTGGTTACCCCGAGAATCGTGATTTCATGAATTGACCCGCGAACAAACTAGGTCCCATCTAAATATCACGTGATAGTTTGCAAGAGGCAGCATTCAACTTTCAATTTAAATTTGCTCAAGCAAGTTGTTTCGTTTGAGGTCTGACAAGAGTCGTTTTTGAGTCTAATGCTTGCGTGCGCTTTGCGCATGCGCATTAGACTCTTTGTTATATGAAAAAAGCTGTTAGCAATCCCAAGGGAATGGTTCGGGATCGATAATCGTTCGCTGTAATGTAGAAAACAATGATCAGCTGCAAGAACGGACTCCGTACGGACACGCACGATTAGTTTCAATTAAAAACAGCCAATCAGCGACACGTGTTCCCACGCATAATTAAAAGTTCTTTCTCAAGTCACGATTATTCAACACTTGAACAGGACGTAATAATTTTCCAGTTAAGACATTTGTAAGCTTTTTGTGAAAATAAATCTTCGTTTTCAGTTCAGTTAAGCACTTGTGTTTTCGTCTTGCTTAAAAAGCAAGACGTCTTTGAGAAAAAATATTTCGACGGCGACTCGCGTTTATTTACACAATGCGACCAAATATTTATTTTGTTTTAAAAAATAGAAAACTTTACCTCGTATTTTGTATTTAAGTTATTCGAAGTTTGACCATTTTTTTCTTTACAGTGCAAACAAAAACCTTCAAAAATAAAAGATGTACATGGATAAATGTAAATCAAGTTACGCGACTAAATCAAAATGCGTTTGTTTGGCCGCTTTGCAGTATTACACTGCCCCGGCCTTTGCCATACACTGAAATCGAATTTCATGCTTTTACGACTCTCAGAGATCTTAAGTTCTTCTTACAGCTAGAAAAATCATAAAATGGTTACATTGATATGGAAGTGATGATTCGCGAAATTTGTACATCATGATAAACAGTCTTCGCTCCTGTGTATGGTAGCTCGATAATAATTGCCTAGTTTCCAGCGTTCAAAAGATCATCACTATATTGACGTGAGCATTTACACCCGTTTTTAGGAAAATCTGTCACTAAGTGCTTACAGTACAATGGAGTAGCAGTCACTATTTCAAGTGCTTTTATTGCAAAATCTGTTTCAAGAGTCATCATCAAAATGGTGAAAAATCTGAAAGAAAACGATGTGAAGTTCTTCAACCCTTGTTGTAATGAACATGCTCTTTGTAAATCGTCACGCAATCTTGTCCAAATGTTTAATCGTTTCTGCTTTTACGGACAATACGGAAGAAGTAACATCAACTCCTGTTCATACTTTAAATTTTGTGAAGCATATAACATTTATGACTGTTTCGTTTTCATCCATAATCATCCACGATGCCCCTAGCTTGCTATAAGCATTTTAAATTAAACTCCCGAACACAAACCTCTAACCAATTTTAACCGGCTTACGAAAACCGCGCAATCTGTATCACTATGCCATACGGCATTAGACTCATGTCACCCTTGGTGACCTATTTTTTATATTTTCCTATGCCTTGGTCGACTGTTATCAATAGCCGGCAAACTTGGAACCGCATTTTACCTGGAAATTCCGTCATTTTCACTAAATCTTCGCCACCTAGCATTTTAGTAGCATTTTCGATAATTTTGTTTTTATATTTTTGTTTCTGTTGTTTAGTTTTGTTTCTAATTTGTTCTTGTTTTAAGTTGCTGGATTTCTTCGGCCAACAATTTGATCTGGATATTTGTTGCCTTTGTGGTGATGATTGAAGTTGTAAGTAAAAGGCTTTTCAGTCAGTTTCAATTTATTGGCTTGCACATTCTTAGTTCTCCTTATTTATAAATTGTTATAGCCTTAATTTCTGAGCGCGCTTATTGGACACAAAAAAAACGAGGTACAAAATCAGAGAACGAGTATCTGGATAATATACCCCTTTCGATGTGACCGTACACTTTATAGAGGGATGTAAAGCAAACAGACAAACAAAGTCAAACTTTTAGGCCTTACTTATTTCTATTTTGTATTTTTGTTTGTTTATTTTCAAGATAAACTTGCTGTTACTTGTGCGAGTTATAAAGGAAATGACTACAATGCAGTCTACGGGGGAAACTAACATTCAACAGATACGGTAAGAATAAAAGTTAAACGAATAAAACAGTTTATCCAATTTTTTTTTTTTTAAAAAAGTGTGCCAACGAGATGTATAATGTAAAATAATAATAATAATCAGAAATAGTTAAACAAATCGATTGTAACACATGGCAATCTTTCGATTGACAAGTCTGTGGCGCTTACATTCTGGATCAGATTAGAATTTAAAAAATGTTGTTTATGGTGGGGTTAGAAAAATCGGAGGCTGTCGCGCAAAAAAAAAAAAAAAAACTCAAGAAGGGGAACCAGTAACGACCCGGCCACAATGCTAGAAGGGAGTACATTCCTGGTCCTTATTGAATATATACCATGTTTAACACTTTGTCGTAGCCGTAGTATTAAAACAATACTTATTATTGACCTATTTTCAATACTGTTGTGTTTCTTGCAGACTTAGTATCAAAGCATGCGTGCTGTTTCTTCCCCTGCTGGGTGCCACGTGGTTGTTTGGTCTTCTGTCACCATTACACAAAGCTTTCGTGTACATTTTCACGATTCTCAACTCCATTCAGGTTAGGTTTTTTGAGCCCCTAAGGCATTTAATAATATTTGATAATCAATGACTTTCTCTTAAACGAAGTTGTGTTTATGATGCAACTTGTTGTTATACCGAAAACTTACAAAGGCTGAACTGTTGCGGTCTCGAGAAGGAGATCTCAAAAGGTTCTCAATTAACAGTTATTACCATTAGAAAGGCAAGACATATTTTAAAACAAAATTCAAAACCCAGGTCGAAGTTTAGTAATTTATTCCTTTGATATTTCCTATTTTACAAAACGTTTTTTTCTATATCTCGTTTTACAGGGTTTTCTGATTTTCCTCCTGCATTGTGTGAGAAACAGTCAGGTAAGAGCAAACTGAATTTCATTTATGAAGGTTCAGTTCTTTGTTTCTGTAATTTAATCTTTATTGTCTTCATTGCGGCAGAATAATTACTACTTCATAATTTTGAACTTGTTAAAACTCCCCATCTTGGATAAAAGATCTCATAACATCGCACTGGAATTGAAAGCTTCTTGGGCAAAAAAAAAAAAAAAATAAAATAATTTTCTTAGAGAGCTCTCTCCTCGGCAAGTTAAACTTTTGGTAAAACTTTACCAAACAGCGGGATGAGTCGGTTACAGAAGCCCTTGCCACTCGGAAAGATAATAAATATTTTGTTGTAGTACGTATACACTCTAACCGGTATATAAGTAGCTTATTGGTGCTATAAGACTTCATTCTGCCTTTAGTTTGGAAAAAAGTTTGTTGGGGGGGGGGGGGGGAATTATTCAAGTATGCTCAAACTTGATGCAGTGCAATTTGGCAAAAAAAGTTCCAAAAATAACTTGTTTTAATAATTTTAATATTATTTTCACCTCCAGATTAGGGAGCGGTTCAAAAGAAGGGTTACCGCGGTTTTTCCAGCTGCAACAGATGGGAAATCAGCCAAGAAAACTTCTCGCGTTGATCAAAGTGATGTCGACGGAGTGAAGATAATTGAAGTTCAGCCAAGCAATGCTAGTGTAATCGAATTGAAGTAACGGTAGACTAAAGGATCGGGTGGCAGCTTACGCAAGACCTCGTGTGACTGGCTCACTACTCCTCGAACAGAGAAATAGAACAAAAGAACAATAGAACAATAAACGAGAACAATTTCTCCACAATAGCAGCAGCTATACTAGAAGACAGGTAGAATTGCATGCTTACGAAAGCTGTTGCAGAAATACTAGCCTTTGATTATAACGCATTTGTACATTTAACTTATTCTTGCTAGCTTTTAGAGGGTCGCCTGACCTTCAAAGCGCGTAACCCTCAGTCCAGGGTCTCCCTGGCCCAAAAGCTAACTTCGTGATTTCTCATATAAACGATTCGCAGCCATTTATAATTCTAAAGACATGCATGGAAAGTTATCTCCGTGCCCGGGGTTGCTTGGAGTGGAGGGTTACCCTCTTACCAAGGACAAATTTTCTCCTTATAAACAGGCCCTTGTGAAAATATTCGTACACGCACGGAAGTGTTTTTTGTAGCTACTAGCAATTTATGTAGTAAGTTTTACAAGCAGCTACTAGATGTCGCTTCGAATTTTAAAAAAAATACGTCTGACAAATCTCGAGACAAATGTTACATAAACTATTTACATGGCAGTTAGTCTACGATTTTCGCTACACTGTAAAGTAAGGCAATATCTACGAGTCCCAAAAAGAGCAAAACCAAAACAGGCATTCATATAATATACAACTTTTTCTTGTTTTGTGAAGTTAACTATGATGAGTAACACTATTTTACCAGGGTGGCTGACTGCAGAACCACTTTCCAGTGGCTACAACCAAACTTTCACCAATTGGCTACTTCATGTGTTGCATAAGAAGGCTCTATCTAATTACAGAGACAAGAAAAGCAAGGCTGACACTACGTAGAAATGAAAAAACCTTAACGGGACAACGACATGATAGAGTCCAAACTGAAAGTCAAAAATGCAAACTCTGGACAGCTGTTTCGACCTGATTGGGTCTCTTCAGCAGAGTGTATGCCGCACAGAATAGAACAACCAGCGCAAAGACAGTTGTCTATAAAGTGCTCGTGGTAATGACAATCCGGATGGGCTCAAATTCAAACACTCGCCCATTGATCACAGCCGCGTGACTATTACTCAATAGGTCAAGAATTCGAAATATCATGTCGTTGTCTCGATAAGGAAAGTGAGAATAGACAGAACTATCCTTACACTGAAAACATGGACAAAACCATGTGAAAAACAACACTGCAAACATGGACAAAACCATGTGAAAACAGTGAAAATGTACAGCATATCGGATCTAAAAGATCTACGGTCCAAATAAAACTAAAAGTGACAATAGAAGGCAAGGGACCGCGGACGAAAATGCTGCTGTGTACGTAGGAGCTGGCGACAGCTCTAATCAGCCAAAAATAAAAATACAGAGACAAGAAAAGCAAGGCTGACACTACGTAGAAATGAAAAAATATATGCATATATTATAATTGTAATTAAGAGTTTAACTGGCTGAAGTCCCTGGGCAAATCCTTTAAAGAAGTGATATAATTTACGATCGTCTGAATTTGCTTCGTCACAGCTGAAACCCAGAACGTAAACGTAACATACTATACTCATCATTCAATATTAAAAACAAAACTGTAAACATTTGTTTTTTTTTTACCCTCCTGTTAGTCCTATAATAGTACCAATAATTAAAGCAACAGCGCTAAATAATCATGATGATATGAATGAAAGTTCATCATTCAAAATAGCTTTGATTTTCTAAGTAATTTCGGACTGCGAACGAGTGGTAAAGGAAATGCCAACAAACATCAGACCTTCTGATGTTTGTTTATCCGGCGTCCTTTTGCCTTTTGACGCGCTTCAGTTTTGTTTTATTTACCTCTTTGGAGCCACGGTTGCCTTATGGCTAGCGTGCTGCACTCCGGATTGAGCGTTCCTGGTTCGTGCCCTGGGGACCGTCTCTCGAAAGCCCCGAAAACTTTAGGGGCCCGTAAAGCCATTTTAAATTATCTGTATTTTAAAAACAGATAAGCGTATAGTCCTGAAACTTTGTATGAAGGAAACCTCTGTGCATATGAAAAATATCATGGAATTAAACAGCTCTGTAATTATAAGGTTTGAGATTTTGGTACGGCTTTTCGGGTGCGGAAACTTTTCGGGACCTTCGAGAAACGGCCCCCCTGGACGGGGTCATTGCGCTGTGTACTTTGGCGAGACACTTTACTCTCATAGTGCCTCTCTCCACCCAGATGTATAAATTGGTACCGGCGAATTAATGCTGGGTGGTAACCTTGCAATGGACTAGCATCACATTCATACGTGGGGGGAGGGGAAGGAGTAGTAATACTCCCAATCGCTTAATGCTACGGAAAGTGGAATGAGCTCCGGTGGTATGCGCCACTTGGCTGCAAAATATGGGGTCTTTTATTTTTTGTCGCTTTATAGCTATATGTCAATGTCAATCGTAAATGCTACCTATAAAAAAAAAATAAACAAAATACTACGTTTTCTTGCGGGCAGGAAAAAGCTGCCACCTTAAGTCGAGACGCTTCCACCTACAATTGCAAACTGCTTTTAAGCTTTATTACGACAAAATTGTTAAAGGACTGAACGGGGAAGCAAATTCCCAGTCTTCCCAGCTAGATGAAGAGGAATTACCGAAACTTTAAGAAAAATCCAGGCGGCGAAGTAAATGTAAGTTTGTCTTCGTCGAGCGAAACTCGCTCAGTCGAATTCCAGGTATATTCCAAACTGCCAGTTCAGTTAACAGCACAATTAATTTAAACACTTCTAAATGACGACTATTTCTTTGCTGAAGATAGAATTTGTAATTTCCTTTTCGAGCAAAGATTGCTTTGAGTAATTTTTCGGTTGTCTGCCGAGTTTTGTCAACTTTTAACCTGGTTTACAATCAGAAATAAACGCCGACTCACAAGTCGCGACAGTGTTCAAGATATCGCTTACTGTTTTTGATTCCTGAACTAAATGCCCTCTGAAATGATTATAATAGTAATAGAGTTGATGTTCTTGGGCGTAAATATGTTTTTTGTCCTTCTCAGAGCTCATTTTAACCCTCGCCTGCGGCTCGGGCTAAAATGAGCCTGAGTCGGGCCAAAAACATATTTACGCCCGCGAACATCAACTCTATTGTTATTATAAAGGTACGCAAGACATACAGACCAATACGAAACAAAGTTAAGGTAGATACCCTGACGAACTAAAGTCAACGATAGTCAATGTCGTTGTAGTCGCGACACCCGCAGAAAGGGAGTCATAATTTATATAAAATCCAGTCGATGAGCTGTAGCCGGCCTTAGTACGCATTTTGCGCGGTACAGCAAAAACCTGCTAGTATGAACCTAACATTTAAAAACCTCTTAGGCTAAAATTTGGTTTAATTAACTAAAAACTTCAAAACAGTTTCTTATTTTCTAAAATTGATTAAAAATGCTTACTTTTGGGAAAATAAATTTGGTCAAGGCTTTCCTATACATGCATACAATTTTATGTTCTGAATGGTTAGCGCTTCCTTTTTTTACTTTAACACTTGTTTGGTACGCAAGTTTTTTACAGATAATAGGCCAAACATCACTTAAAGTTTTTATTAGCGACAAAGTAAATATTTTCCTCAGAAAAAAAAAAAACCTTAATAGCCTTCATGTGTTGACTATCATCTGTGCAAGAACCTGATTAGGCTAACCTGGAAGAAATAGATTCTTACTTCCGGGTTGTTACTGTATCTTGACTCTATTTTAAGCCATTCGACAACAAGCGTTTTAAAAACTTTTCCGATTGCACTTTTG
This sequence comes from Oculina patagonica, assembly GCF_052425735.1. Classification (NCBI taxonomy): domain Eukaryota; kingdom Metazoa; phylum Cnidaria; class Anthozoa; order Scleractinia; family Oculinidae; genus Oculina; species Oculina patagonica. The sequence continues at coordinate 30,449,792 of NC_135766.1, read as the reverse complement.
GTGTTGTCATTTACTAACCACTGGAACCGATCCTCATTGAATGGCGTGAGTACGTCGTCAACAGGTGAAAAGGAAGTATTACTAATTTGTCTGCTGTAAGTTTCAAAACAAGCTTAAAAAAATGCAAAACAAATCGACAAATTTTTCGCAATTTGAACTGATAACGTCATCTGTTTGATATTTTCAAAAATTCGGCTGAAAACCATCCATGTTTATTGACTGCTAACATTTGATGTATATACACGATCTTTTTAACTTTTGCACACAAGATTAAGGCGACATCAGCCTCAAAACTGGCTGGTGCTGGGTTATTTTAAGTATCACATTTATGCGACGGTCAAGTCAGACGCATAACACAACAGTTTTCAAAGGCAAAATAAAGATGTCGCTCGTTCAGGAAATCTACGGAGTGGATTTTCCTGTAAGTTGTTGTGAGTAAACTTCAACTGTTTGGCAGCTTTTTGGAGTAATTGCAAACAAATTCACCGTGGCATTTTAAAAATAATCGCATTTTGTTAAAAACGAAGGCTTCCGAAAATTGCTTATAACTTAAACAAATCGCGTTTGATCGCTATAAAACTTATCATTTTATATAATTTAAGGATTTTTCTTTCAGATTCTCAAAAATCTAAGCAATCGCGTCAGATTTTCACGTCTTAAAACGTGCTTAAAAAGGGAACTGTCAACCTCATAAATACCCGCGGGCCACCTTAATGCAACGCAGACATAAAGCTGCCCACTAAGCTACATAATTTATTATTTTAGTACTTTTGTTCGCTAAAAGGTTTAAATAGTGTTTAAAAACAAAGTTATATTCTGGATATCTATCAATCTATCCAGACAAAAGAAACTGTATAAACCTCTCGGCAATACTGGAAAAAAGTTTGGACCGACTCACAGCCAATATATAAAGTTGGTTTGGCTAAATGTGTTGCTGGCAAGGACCTGTATCCGGGTTAATGGAATAGAAATTCAATATGACAATGAGAACCGTCTTTGTAATCGCTATGTTGCGTGAGTATAAACTTCATTATCAGTATAAACTTCTATTTTTAAAAGTTACGATTAACAACGTAAACGGTATAGAAAAAATTCTACACTGGAAAGGAAAGTTGTTCTTTTAAAGGAAAGATTTCTTTTTTTCCTTGAATGTCGTATCCGGAAAAATAACACGAACTTGTTTTGTCGTTTTTTTTTTTTTTTCGTGCGGCTCTCCACTCAACATAAAAATCGTGGTACTGACTGCTCCCAATTTATTTGTCTTTCACGAGTCAGCAAGAATTTTTTGTCCTTTTTTACAAATTCGTGTTATAAATGTTATGTTCATTTTCGTACGTGACTTCTTTGTGGAGTTGTTTTATTGCTCAAACACCTGTTTTGTAAACTCAATTGGGAATTTTAAAATTACAACTTTCTTATGGCATGAAAACATTTAGGCAAATATATTGCATAAATTCTAACAACGGAGTGAGTTTCGGTAAACAGCTCTTATCGAGAACACGGTAATAACAAAGTCGATTTTTGAGTCTAATGCTTGCGTGCGCTTTGCGCATGCGCATTAGACTCTTTGTTATATGAAAAAAGCTGTTAGCAATCCCAAGGGAATGGTTCGGGATCGATAATCGTTCGCTGTAATGTAGAAAACAATGATCAGCTGCAAGAACGGACTCCGTACGGACACGCACGATTAGTTTCAATTAAAAACAGCCAATCAGCGACACGTGTTCCCGCGCATAATTAAAAGTTCTTTCTCAAGTCACGATTATTCAACACTTGAACAGGACGAAATAATTTTCCAGTTAAGACATTTGTAAGCTTTTTGTGAAAATAAATCTTCGTTTTCAGTTCAGTTAAGCACTTGTGTTTTCGTCTTGCTTAAAAAGCAAGACGTCTTTGAGAAAAAAATATTTCGACGGCGACTCGCGTTTATTTACACAATGCGACCAAATATTTATTTTGTTTTAAAAAATAGAAAACTTTACCTCGGTTTTTGTATTTAAGTCATTCAAATTTTGACCAATTTTTTCTTTACAGTGCAAACAAAAACCTTCAAAAATAAAAGATGTACATGGATAAATGTAAATCAAGTTACGCGACTAAATCAAAATGCGTTTGTTTGGCCGCTTTGCAGTATTACACTGTCCCGGCCTTTGCCATACACTGAAATCGAATTTCATGCTTTTACGACTCTCAGAGATCTTAAGTTCTTCTTACAGCTAGAAAAATCATAAAATGGTTACATTGATATGGAAGTGATGATTCGCGAAATTTGTACATCATGATAAACAGTCTTCGCTCCTGTGTATGGTAGCTCGATAATAATTGCCTAGTTTCCAGCGTTCAAAAGGTCATCACTATATTGACGTGAGCATTTACACCCGTTTTTAGGAAAATCTGTCACTAAGTGCTTACAGTACAATGGAGTAGCAGTCACTATTTCAAGTGCTTTTATTGCAAAATCTGTTTCAAGAGTCATCATCAAAATGGTGAAAAATCTGAAAGAAAACGATGTGAAGTTCTTCAACCCTTGTTGTAATGAACATGCTCTTTGTAAATCGTCACGCAATCTTGTCCAAATGTTTAATCGTTTCTGCTTTTACGGACAATACGGAAAAAGTAACATCAACTCCTGTTCATACTTTAAATTTTGTGAAGCATATAACATTTATGACTGTTTCGTTTTCATCCATAATCATCCACGATGCCCCTAGCTTGCTATAAGCATTTTAAATTAAACTCCCGAACACAAACCTCTAACCAATTTTAACCGGCTTACGAAAACCGCGCAATCTGTATCACTATGCCATACGGCATTAGACTCATGTCACCCTTGGTGACCTATTTTTTGTTTGTTATTTTTAGTCAATTGTACGCGTTTAAATAATCATTACAGTCAACTCTCGTTATAGCGGACACGCTCGGGGCGTCGTTTAGTGTCCGTTATAGACCCATTTCAGAAGTGACGTCACGTCACGTGACTTTGCGAACTGGAGGACAACCATATGTAAACATTTCTAGGAAACTCGCGTAGCGACTGCCAAACAAGTGTAAATATTCGAAGTTTTCTCGCCATGGTTAACTTCTGTGCTGTATTTGGCTGCTCAAATCGTTCAAATCGAGACAAGGATCGAAGTTATTATCGTCTTCCAGCTTTAATTACGCGATCGAACGAGAGAAAGCAAGCGTTGAGCAGGGAACGTCGAGCAACTTGGCTGGCGAGGATACGAAGGGAAGATCTTTCTTCAAATCAAGGCGAATTCGTAAGAGTTTGCAGCGACCATTTTATAACAGGTATGAAAATAATAATTTTCAAAGCTCAGAGAAAGCAGATGGCCGATAAATAAGATTGGCTAAAGTATCTTTGTGACTCTAGCTGCATTCAAACTTACTGAGTTCATCGATGTTTCATGTTGCTGTTGTCGAGATACAGCTACATGTTTAAGATTAGCCTAGACAATTAAACAAAACTCTACTTTATTTCTTAGGCAAACCTTCATCGATCTACGATAAAAACAACCCGGACTGGGCTCCAAGTCAAAACCTTGGACACGATTACCAAAAAGTGACACCAGAAAGCCAGGAGAGATACAATCGAACCCAAGAGAGGAATGAGAAAAGGAGGAGGAGTGAGAGTGCCTTTGCATTGCTGGAACTGTCTAAGCCATCAACAACTGAAGAACAAGCAAACACTTACATCGATGGATCAAACTGCAAAGCTTGTCAGACCGATATCACAGCTGAGTATTTTACAGAAACCTTGGAAAATGCTGCGAGACTGGAGAAGGAAAATGCCTCCCTAAAAGAAAAGTTGAAACTGAACTCCTTATGTAAGGACTCATTTGAAGAGGATAATGAGAAGGTTCTGTTTTATACCGGTTTGCCAAATTGGATGCTGTTGATTTTCCTTTGCAACGCTTTTGGCACTCAGGGCAGTACCAAGTCTTAGATTTCGGAACTGCTTTCAACCTAAGGCAATCTAAGTGGAACCACTGATAAGGACACAGTTCATTATCGCAGCCAACCATTTGACCATGTTCTCCCTTTCTACAATAACAAAATTGTGGCTCATCACTTCCTTCCTCTGTAGAGGTACTTGCAGCCATAGCTGGAATGTGTGTTGAAGGTGGTGGGGGTCTTGAATACCATCGGCCAATCAGCTCGGGCAAAATTCCACGCACAAAAAATTCTTTTACTTTTGGGACATTTTGGTTCCAAAAAGTTTTGTCAGGGAAGATTCTCTCAATAAACAAGCCATTTTGTGTCCAAACAACAAAATCAATGTACTTCAAAGTTGAGCACAGGAGCTGCAGCTGAACCTATTACATAATTAAAACAAAAGAGCATACAAAATTACAGATCAGTTTATTTTGAATGAAATGAACAATTACTAGCAAATGTATTGAAGTAATAATAACAACACGATTTATAATAATAATAATAATAATAATAATAATAATAATAATAATAATAATAATAATAATAATAATAACTTAATTTAAGTGTCAAAACCTTCTAGCCTGCTATAAAAGCCGACTAATCGACGCGAGAGACCAAAATTAAAAATTACAACTAGAAATATAGTTTTTGGTGAAATTTACCTGGTAATAGTACTGGTGACTCCTCTTGAGCTGATGTCCACCTGTAGGTGTTTGCTCTAGGCAGAAATTCTTGTCTTTGGTCGCAGTGGCAATGTCATCATTTTTGTGGCAAAAAGGACACTACAAAAAATTTGAAATACAAGACTCTTCAGTCACACAGAACATACATGCATACTGATGATAGACTTTATTTCCTCTCGAATTTTAGAGTAGCTTTTAATATAATATTTATATTGTAGCTAATATCTTCGAGAAAAATAATAATAATAATAATAATAATATAAAAAAGTGTAAATGTAAAATGCAAAATGTGAAAAAAATATATTAAATGTAACAGAAAGTTCTTATATGAGTCACAGTTTTACATATACTAGATTTAATGGTTATCACAGAAAAAATATATTTTTACCTTGATTTCACAAGCACCAGCACCACAGCATTTGCAATGTACCAGTCCATCTGGAGATGCTCCCAGGTAAGGGTGATCTGTACTGAGGAAGAGGCCCGAATCTGTTACGCTGAAGTTATCATGCCGTTCTTTCTGGTATTTACAGTAAGCTTCCCTTGCGGTCCGCTCATGTTGACAACCCCATTTGGTTGCCTCAGTGTTGAATCGAGCCATTTCTGGATGACATATGCCCATCACCAATGAGTAATCCGTCCTGTTCTCATGCGAAACCAGAGTCTAGAGTTTGCCTGGTCTCTTGTCTTTTCCTCAACCAGCTGTTGTTGTTTCTTTGTCACTGTTAGATTGCTGAGTACTTCTTCTGCTTTGTAAATAGAGTTGGGTAGTCTGCATCAGCAAGGCTACTGTCAAATAGGTTTACAAAAATTTCAGGTAGTTCCGGGCTCAGGGATTTAGGAATGTAGGCATCAGAGTGGGCAGGAATAAGAGATAGAAGTGCAGGTTTAGAATTACATTTTTTGATGTTGTTGAGAAAGTCTTTCAGTTCAGTGTCTGATGGAGCTGGAACAGATGATTCTTTGACTGTGTTAGATGTTGTGGTTGGGATCTCACCAAACTGAATGTCTTTAACTCTGGCATATGGTACGGATTTTACGGCAGAAGGAAGGACCCAATAGGCTTTTTTATCTGTAACTGTCAGAGAATCCCTTTTTTTTACAACCAGCTTCGATCGCCCATAGGAGTGAGGCAACATGGGAACAGCTCTCGCCAAGGCCAGCCATGCAATCACAGTGTGCAGAAAGTACTTTGCCTGACTTTTTACAGACAACCCAGGGAGTCAGTGGCTTCTCGGACATCCTTTGTGAATGGTTAACCTAAAAATTAAAACATTACGTTACCAACTATAATCGAGCCGCGATCGATGCGAACCTAAGCTTAAACCAACACATATAATTTTCATGTGATGAGGTAAAATTTTCGAGCACGTTTGCAGACAATTAATAAGCCTTACCTTGCCGATCAGGAGACGATTTTCGCCAAATTTCCTACTAAAAACTTCTCGAACCCATCCGTTGGCGAAGTTCTGGTAACAGTCCAGACTTTTATAATTCATCAGCTGTTCTTTGGTGTAAGGGCTTGCACTGAACAGAAGGTACATTCCGACATGAATGTAGGTCACGTTTGGCCAAGTATCGAAGTCATCAAGCCACTCTTTTCGTGGAATCTCGTACGGGTCTTGTCCGTTTATGTCATTTAACTTTGCAGCGTATCGCTCTCGGCATTCTTTCTGTTTTAAACTATCGAAATAGCCCGGCAAAAAACCTCGCGTGCCCGTGCCTTTGACCGCCATGTTGTCAAAACAAACACAAGGTTGTCCTCCAGTTCGCAAAGTCACGTGACGTGACGTCACGTCTGAAATGGGTCTATAGTGAGAGTCCGTAATAGCGGGAGTCATTTCCAGTCAAACCTTATTCCCCGGGGATCAGGATTTTGTCCGTAATAGCGAGTGTCCGCAAGGCGATAGTTGACTGTAGTGGAAGCCAAAAAAAAAAAAGTATTTTCGCAATGACTAGAGATTTACCAAACTATGATGTTCTCATTATGTTCTGCTTTTCTCATGTATCATGGCACTGAAGCTGAATTAAATTGTTTAAATATGCTATCATGTTTTAACATCTTGTTGTTAGCAATAGGAGAAGCCACGAGCCAAGCGGCCCACACTGCCGGATCTTATCCCGGTTTCCGTAGCATTAAGCGGCTAGGAAAAATTTCTACTCCCCCCCCCCCTGAATGGGATTCTAGTCCATTGCAGGGTCCCCCCCAGCATTATGTCGCCGGTACCCATTTATACACCTGGGTGGAGAGAGACACTATGAGAGTAAAGTGTCTTGCCCAAGAACACAACACAAGTGACCCCGACCGGGGCTCGAACTCGGACCGCTCGATCCGGAGTCCAGCGCACTAACTATTAGGCCACCGCGCCTCCCAAGAGCAACTACAGTATTGTGCAAAAGTAATGCAAACGAATTTCGACGAATTTCCTGGCTTTTCGGAGCTTTTCGAAGAAATTTCGCTCGCAGCGATATTTATTCGAAAATTTAGCGAATTATCGTGACACCTATTGTTTGGAACGGCGCGAAATGTTGAAGGCGTAGCAACAATAGTAATTCTTTGATATACTTACCTCACATACCTACAGTAGCAATATCGTGTCCCTTTCCTAAACGTTTCGGTTCAATAACCCTCTGATAATATTAAGAATAATCAGCTGTAAGCCGCGTTTGTTACGGGTAGGTTTGTTTGTTTTTGGGTTTCTTCTTTGTTTGTTTGTTTGTTTGTTTGTTTTTCACCCCTACCATCCACCCCCTTTCCCATTAAATAAGGATTCGGAGGGAGACTACTACCTCTCAAAGTAAGCTGTTTTCATCTGTCTGTCTTGTGTGATAATTAATTATACTAACTAAACCGAAAGCACGTTACACAAAGGAGTTATGTAACATGATATCCATATGTCAGGAGAGCTGCATAATTTATTGCGCATTTCAAACTACCAGCTTTCGTTTAGACATCTGGACCATCTGAACCGGACAAAGGAAGTCGCACAAACTTCCACAGTATATTTTATTTGGCGGATTTTCATAAAGCTTTGGAATCAGAATGATTCTTCACGTTGGTCTCGGTAAATGATGTGCGAAGAATCTTCATCCTGAAACACGAAAAACAACTTTAACATGGCGGCCAAAACTTTTTATGCAATAGTTGTTTTGCGTGAGTATGACCGTCATTGTATTTTTATTGCAAACAACTGTACATGTGTTGTCAATATGAAAGCCATTTTTTTCTACATAGAGTTATTTTTTTTAGGATTGTTTCGTTGTTCGAGACCGACACCCTTGAACAAGGCAAAACCATCATCAGTAAATTAAAACTGTTTTAATTCGGCTCTCGATTTAATATACGAGGCAACATCAATTTATAAAAAAAAAAATATTCCTTATGTTTACGAATATAATTAAAAATATTTTTTATTAAATGTCTTTTAAATTTTTTCATACTTTATTCAATATTCAGAGTTGATATTTCTCGTCATACTTTCCTTTTTGTTTTCAAAGGTGTTATTTTTGTAATTCGACGTGAAACTGATCATGAAGCATTTATGCTAATGAGCTAATAAATGTTAGAAAAGATTCGCCTATAGCTGCTAAGCTCTTACGGTTTTTCGCGAGCTATTGACACCATTTTTTTTTTTTAAAGAAACGATTAAATAAAATCAGCACGGTATATAATATATATGTAAACACAAAGCTACGTTAAGTAAAGTTATACAATATTTCTTCCAAATGGTGTGGCTTTTTAACCGGGAGTTATCATGGTGCCTTATCGTGACAGATGTTCCTGCAAAAACTTTTTGCCCTGAATAAAAAGAATTAATTTCTGTTGCATTTTGTTGCAACATTTAACAGGTTAATTTTCGCAATAATTTGCTCAGACCAAAAAACGTCATCTGCTTTTTCGTGCATTTTAATTATTAACTTTAAGTCGTCGGCGAAATATTATATCCTGTTTTGATACCTGTCTGTAGGTAGACATAAATATCGAATTAAGAAAACAACCCCGCTTAAGGGTCGTGGGTCGTGGGTGGTGGGTGGTGGGTCGTGGGTCGTGGGTCGTGGGTCGTGGGTCGTGGGTCGTGGGTCGTGGGTCGTGGGTCGTGGGTCGTGGGTCGTGGGTCGTGGGTCGTGGGTCGTGGGTCGTGGGTCGGTCGTGCGTTTTGGGTCAAGGCAAGTTCAACCCATATTGAACGATTTCATGTAGGTAGCTTGGTGGTTCTTCATTCCATATCGATTAAATGATCATGTTATTCATTTATTTGTTTTTCCAATTTTATCAGGGAAGTCACGCTAGCCAATATATTTAATAATTTTTAAAGATTCGTGGCTTTTCTTGGTCATTTCAAGTGAAAAAGTTACAACGTCTCAAGTCTTTTTTTTTAACTTTAAGGGATTTCTACAGAACACTAAATGGAATTTTTTCATGTGTATGCCCAACTTTTTATTCCCTTTAATTGAAAAAAAGTGTTCTTTTTCCGTTGATCGCTACTTACCAGTGATCCAATTAGTGGCGTGGGAACGCTCAAGTATGATTGGTTAAAAATAGGTGAAATGTACATGTTTGCTGAAAGCATTTGCGGAAGCATTATCAAAACTTGCACTGTCTGGGACTATAGCGAAAGGAATTATTTATATTCTTGAAATGACTTAATAATTGTACGCCGGTTTTAAGTACTAGATATTTTGTTTCACAAGGTCAAATCGATGTTGTTGTTTCAGAATCCGAACTTGCAGGTTTGTCGTCGACCGCGGTCAAACGACAGAAATATGCCAAAAACAAGACAAGTACTTCAAAGATAAGGTTTTGATTTTCACAATTTAAAGTTTCATACATTACCGGTATCGTGACAATTTACGAAGCTTTTTGGGGCTTTATTAAAAAATGTTTGAAAATGGTGATATGTGGACTTCTCTGCGCCATTTTTTCAAAGCACTTTGGTTCAGATGTAAAACATTAAAAAGTAAAAACACTCTTATACCTGGAAAAACGGGAATGTTCAGGAAAGCGTCACTCTCGCGTGACTAAGTTATCGTGACGTGTTTTAGGTCAAAGTTAAAATGAGTGACAGATGTCAAACGAAAGGTGTCAAGGATTCGCGAGCAGTAGTTGTTGTACACTGTTGTATGTTGTACAATTAAAATTTGTGGAAGTATGTTTATTTACACTCAGCAGCTATTTTTTGCTCATACTAACACATCAGATATGAACTAAATTCCCCGAAATAGGAAGAAAAGCTGCCTATAAAGACGTTTGAATGCGGTGAGGGTGCGTCGAGATTTGACCTTACGTTATCAATTGAAGCTTGAGGCTGCAGATGCACTATCGAAGGTTGCGTTTAAAGAGATTAAAGGGAAATCAAAACTTGCAATGTCAAGCACTGTAGCGAAATGAACGTTTCATTCTGTTGAACTGACTAAAGTTATATTTTAGACCATTATTTTAAAATAAAAATGTTCATATTATTTGTGCATATATCCTGCGAAACCAAGAAACAAGAAACCCAGTGGAAATATTTCGACACTAGTTTGCCACTGATCCACACACTGGTCCCTGATTAAGATTTTACACAGATGACGACGGCCGGCCACGACCCACGACCCACGACCCACGACCCACGACCCACGACCCACGACCCACGACCCACGACCCACGACCCACGACCCACGACCCACGACGCACGCCAATTAGACAATCTCGAAATTGTCATCGATATACTCATTAGTAAGGACATCAAAGATACGGCAATAAAGTCCACTAGTTTCATGTGAATTTTACGGGTGGTCTATAAACATTCATGGCCATATAATAAACATTGCATGTTTACTTGAAAACAAAATATACACCGGGAGTGAGGTTCTTTGCTCTCATGCATGTATGAAATCTTTATTTAGAACTTAACATGTACAAAACATTCTTAGCAGAACGTTATAAATTAAACTGGGAGGAAATGTTTTTGTTTTTTTTTTGCACTAACAGATAACAAAGACTTTTTTTCTTTTGGAATGTATCGCAAGTTCAATTACTTTAGCGGTCAATGATTGTTAATATTTCTCTCACAGTTATCCAGCTGAACCCTGATGGACTACGTGCCCAGGCCGATTCCCACGGTAAGTTTTGGTCGTTAATTGTTCTACTTTAATAAAAAATAAAAATAATTCATTTGCCGTGACAGAGACACCGGGTAAATCTATTCCCGACGTCGCTAGTTCAAGTACGGAATGAAGGATGTACACGGTTTTTTTTGGTACTGATGCTAATTCATTTACATACTTTTTTTTCTGTAATTATATAAACACGTTTCTTATTAACAAGTAGACTTCTTCCCCATGTTTTCTATAAGCGAATAATCAAAGTGGCGCGGCCGAGTTGACTATCGCTCAAAGAAAACGAGGGCGAATTGTCTCACTGTTTTAATAGACGCTCTAAAGAATTACAGTCCAAACCCTGTGCTGTTATGTATTTTTAAGCCCAAAGTCAAGAAAAAGTTTTAGTTTCAGAACAACGGAAGCACAATCGTGTTCATCGAATAGACAGCAGTGGGAGAGATAATAGCGGAGCTCCTCCGCGCGCCAGCGCGCCCGCGGAGCACCATGGGTAATGCGGGTACGAGATAATTTTTGTAAACCCAGGAGGCCGAAAAAATTTGGTGCGTACGCCGTGTCTACAGACTCTCGGGGAGGGGGAGGGGGAGGGGAGTCACAAGGCAGCCCAAGCCTCCTTTTAACCAGAAATGTGGGGTAAAGGGCTACTCCAGTACTACTCTTTGATGGTCAATTGACAGCTGTCAAAACAAGGTATCCGCTGACCAGTATCACATGACCATATCGCGGGCTCAGATGTAGAGCTCATGAGGTTGAATGGTTTTCGCCATTGAATCGCTGGTGCGCAAGTGCTTTCCGTTTTAGGGGGGAGAGTAACTTGGGGAAGTCCGCTGTTGGCTGTCGGCTCGTCTGGATTTGTAAGCTTCTAAGGAGCTTGTTGTGCATGGATTGATTTGCCAAATGTTCTGGTTCATATTTAAGCTTTCGGGAAACGGCAACGTGAACAGCAGGATTTTGAATATGGTTCAGAGTCAAAATTCAGGAAACAATCTCACAGCATGCCGATTTACCAAGAGTACGCATGAGTTCACTAAGCATGAAGACTCCGCGATCGGCACACGAAGGACTCAGTTTTAAAGACAGTTTATTACAGATAAATTATTTCTGTATATGACAACCATAGTTAGTAGAGGAGTAAAGATTGTGACCGATCCAAATGGATGTTAATCTTCTAAGCTTCTTGGTGAGTTTGAAGCCAAGACGTTCAAAGACAACATCCCTTTACGAAAACAAGGTAAGCTTATTAAGCTTATTAAGACTTATTGATGTTCATTTTTTTTAACAGTTTAGTAAAGTCTTTGCTATTTAGATTAACCACCATTCGATTTAATACGTCATTTTTAAACGAAGGTGGGTTCTAGCTCTCAGTCGTGTACCGGTATGTCAAGTGGTTAGTGAGCCTAGCCTTAGTGAAATTCGTTTTGTCTTAACATGAGTTGTATTCAAAGCATACCTTACTTCTGGTATTTCTTATCCGCTGTAATTTGTTTATTCTGTAGTTAAATCACCGAAGTAGGAAGAACACACAACTTCACGCCGGGCCAGCAGAGCGCTCGAAGCTGCATCCACGGAATAACTTTTTGCTGTTTTATCCGATAGAGCTCAAACTTTGCACAATGATAGAACTTTTTATCCCAAACAATCGTATGATTTTTGTTTTTTTAATTTAACGGATTTTGGCGGGAAAATGACGTCACAGTGCCTAAGTCAAATTTTCATTTCCCTGTTATGGCACAAAAAATACATGATTCTGAAAGAACTCATTGAGATAAAGTGAAATGCGAAAAAATTATTGAAAAAGCTCAATCCGCCTTGAAGATATAAGATTGGAAAGAGTACAGAACAAGTAGAGAACAAAATTTACATGCAAATTTGAAAGAATGTGGTCGAGTCAGACGCAATACAGGGAACATTGCTAGCTGAGAGTCTTAGCGAAATATAGTTTTCTCCAGCCTCTGTTATTTTTCACTGAGAACTTTGCGTAGTTTTTCTTATTTCAATTTTTATTATATGAATGCCATGAGTGAAAACGTTTTGTGAAAGTTTTGTATTTCTTATCTGATAACAGCCTTTCTCGGAATAAATTTATTAGTTTATTCATATTTTTTTTTATAACGTGCCGTATTTATTCTGTTAAACGCCTCCCTCGAATAAACGCCGCGTGTTAGAACAGAAGTAAGAGATAAATACCGAGAACGGAGGTATTAATCCATATACATGTATATGGATTAATACCGACGTTCGAGGTATTTATCTGACTTATTTTATGATATTATTCATGAGGGATCATTATATAAAGCCCGTTTCCAGCAGGACAAAAGCTGTCTAATTAGTGAAACCTCGGCTCCGACCGTAAACAACATATCTTTCTTTTGTTGTATTGTTGCCATTGTGAGGTTTTCTCAGAATGGCCTGATCGTGCGCTTTTCACGGTTTCGCGACTCATTGTGACTTGTCAAACTTATTTGAATAACACAGGACTGTTTTGATGTTTTGACGATTTGTTTTGTTCTGTGTGATATTCGCAAGGAGCGGGTTAGTGTGTTTTGTACGGCGTCCATAATGTACGAAGAAAAACCTCTAGAGAAACGGCAAGGACATTTTACGAAGAGTTGAACCAACGACAGGAACAAGGTCACTGAATTCCAGATAAGTTGTTAGGAAACGTTTAGGAATGTCATGTTTTCACGAATGAGACGCGCCTTGTTGTATTCAAACAGGATAGTCAAGCAGAAGGGATTTTTAACTGAGGCAATATGCGGCGACAAATTCAAGCGAGCTTTTCAAATTGCTTATGTCGATTCTGTTTTTCTTGAATTTTATATTTCCGAAATGAATTTATCAACAGAAGAAGGCTTATTAATTTTGAAAGACTTAAAATATCAGGAAAAGTAATCCTAAGAAATGTTTGGGCTGTTTATATGGTTTAATTTGTTTTGTATTTGGTTGCTTTAAAAACTTTATTGTTGGAAATGTGAAGTTTAGTTTGTCCAGAGAAGGGGTTTGATTTGGTCAGGAAGAGATTAGTCGTAGCCCAGAATATTTATGAGAGGTTTAACAAATTGTCCCACGTTTGAGGTATTTATTTGTATAAATCCCTGAAACGAGGGATTTATACAGATAAATCCTTGAAAGGAGGGATTTATACAGATAAATCCCTCATTAATAATCATAAATTTAATTCATAAGCCCCGCTCTTCCCTGCTACGTTATTAAGCCCTCCCCGGACTTTCAGTTAGTTAATATTCATCAGGGTTGTATGTTAAATAAAGGTTGTTGAATAACAAAAGAAAATGTGTCAATCATGAAATAAATATTAATAAATCCTGCTCTCGAATAAAGGCTGCATCATGATGCTGCAGCGTTCATTCAAATAATAGACTTGAGAAGCAAATGCAGTAATAATCAAGCTTCAGCAGGCCCAAAAAATCTTTTTTCTTGATTGTAACAAGGTTTTAAGATAATTATTATTTTTTTTAATTTAAATGTTCAGTTACCATACTATTGTTTACAAGAAATAAATTGAATTTTAAATAAACACCGCCTTCGTATAAACACAGCCCTCTAATAAACGCCGCACTCGAATCACGAAAAATTTAATAACGCCACGGCGTTTAATCGAATAAATACGGTACATAAAAGAATAGACCCTAAATGTTATGTGAAAGATCATGGCATTTTTTTTTTATGTTTTAACAACCAAAGTGATCCTGAAGTTATAATGTAGGATAAGGACTTGGAAAAAAATAATTCCAGGTTGCCCTGTGGTCAACAAACAGCTCTCAAATTTTGCTTGCCTAGGACAGCGCATTATTGTGTTTCTTAGTAAACTTGTCACTGTTTATTTTACATGTAGTCAACTTGCCTGGGCATTTTATCCTATTACGCAAAAGGCAGGAAAAATTAATTGCTTGAGAGAAAAATCTACTTGCCCCAGACAACCAGAGGACTTTTTTGAGCCCTGTGGCTGTGAGCGTTGCTTTCTTGAAGGTTGTGACTCGTACAATTCTTTAAGCCTTTCAAAGTTTTCCAACTTAAAACAGTGACTAAATCAGATATTTCTGCATTAATAATGTTTTTTCTACAAGAGTAGTAGAATTAGTTTTTGATCGTGAAAAAAAATAAGTTTAAAATGGGCCTGTCTGCGATGACTCGAGGATATAATAAAAAGTAAATAATACATGTACAACAAGTTTTTTTGAGGTCAATTCAGTGACAAGTATTTATTGAGGGTGTAAGATCAGTTTGAATTTATCATTTATTTTGGCAAATCTGTTGTCTTTATAAACCTTGCTATGTTAGGATTTCCATACCTTTTGCCAACCGTGGGGGAGGGGTATGTGGGCAAAGACCCAACAAGAGCTGCTACCTGATCCGAAAAAAATACCGGAATACTTGTAATGATTTTGTGGGAGAAGTGCAAATTGACCCATTGTGTTCGAATTCCTTTTGTTAATACCTAACCTTAATAGCTAATAACCTCAAGCCCTAACTTAACATAAATAAATATTGTCTTTTTGTGGTACTAGGCAAATGTAGAAATAGAACTTAAACTCAGCTGAAATTTTGCATGAACATAAAGACTTAGTAAACTTTTAGAGCTCCTTAGGCCAGAAAAGCCAGTTGGGCTTGTTGATGAGCAGACGTAGTGTTTTCTTATCTACATCCCTGATAAAAGTTTTGGGGAGAATATGTAAGCTTTCCTGAAATTAATCACAGTGCTTTTAACAGCAGCTGTCAGAGAGAAATAATTATAAGAGTCTTAAAAGACACATCATTTTGTAGGGAGCTCTTGAATTAAGCCCGTGTTTCACACCCAAAAACAGTCATCAAAGCCCCGTCATGTGCCGGGTCTCATTGATAGCACTATTAGTGTCTTCAGTAGGTCAAAAAAAGGTTATGCTGACACACTCACTCTGAAAGGATTTTTTGGTTCTGAACATATTCCCCTGGCCCAGGCAAAAATTGGAAAAATAACTCTTTTTATGTATCTGTATAATGTTCTGAATAAATTAATTTAAAAATATATATATATAATCATTGACCATCAACAAAATTGTATCTGTCTTTTTTTCCCTTTTTCAGGGTTAACACTAGTAGCAGAATTTCCACAGAGAGTTGCAGACACACAGAGAGATAAATGAACAATCAGAATATTATATTATTTCTTCATTGTATGTACAACTAATACTAATGTACTCTGTGTGAAATACAATTTATTTGGTCAGGTGTGATTTTAAAGTTAATGAAATATAGCCAGATAAGGTTCAATCATGTACGTATTTCTTAACGGATCTCTGATAACAGATAACACAATTTATTATTCAATAGATGCGCGCGCTGCCCATATATGGTCAAAATGTTAACGATATCTGTCATCCATACATAACAGATATTCTGCGATATTCGTAGGTTGCGAAGATTCGTCCGAAATCTTGTAAAGCGCTGCACAATTACAGTTTTTCTATGTGCAAAATGTGTTTCGTTGACAATTTGTTGAATAATAAAACAATTATCCTGCTCAATCTTGCGGAATATTGTCTGATTTTAGCCAACTCGGCCAATGGCCTCGTCGGCTAAGTATCAGGCGATATTCCGCGCGATTTCGCAGGACAATTGTTAAATAAAAATCATCCGGCTACCCAAACATTTGTGGAAGGCACGGTGGCCTAAATTATGGTTATTGTGCTGGAATCTAGATCGAACAGTCCGGGTTCGAGACCTGGACAGATAGATAGATAGTTTAATTGATATTTTTACATGACAGTCTAAATTTAATTGCGTTAAAATTTACAAAGAGATAAATTATTAAAAAAATATATATTATAACTATATTAAAATTTGCCATAGAGGGAAACAAGCTATGTTTAAAACGATTGGACAGGGCACTGCATTGTGTTCTTAGGCAAGACACTTAGCTCTCATAGTTCTTCTCTTCACCCAGGTGTATAAATGGGTATCAGCTAATTTATCCCCTGGGGGGTGACCCTGCGATGGACTAGCATCCCATCCAGGGGGAGTAGAAATACTCCTACATGTAGCCGCTTAATAATGCTTCAGAAACCGGGTTACGCTCCAGCCTGATGAGCCACTTGGCTCGACAGCAGGCTTTACCTACCCAAACATTTAATTTCCAGTGCCCACACTGCGAAGAACAGTAATCATGATAATGAGATACACAGTTCATCAATCTCTAAATTAATATCACATGTTGCAATACAATAATTAACTGATAAAATATGTGTTGTTCATAGGCAGATAGACTTCACCAAAACCAAACTCAGTCATTAAATAATAAAACACAGCTATTTTGTTTTGTGGGTGTGTTTCACAGATCAGTTATTTGTTGTAAAGCCTTCTGTTTCAGTAGAACTAATTATGCCATATTTTTTGCCCATGCTTGCATGGTTTTATATACAAGCAAATGTATGGTAAAAGTTTTGCCAACAATCATTACAGACTATACCTGAGTTTAGGACTAACAAACAGTATTTCTGCCTCTTCAGAATTTTTCTTAGTTTACATGCAATTAAGTAAAGTGAAACCCCTCAAGGACTAAGGGACTCATATAAAGGGAAAATGGTGTTATCATTTTTGGGGATCCTACTTGGCAGAATGATAAATGCCACTATTTTGCTTGCGGCTGGGTTTTACTCCGGTTTGCTAGCAGACAGCTGTTATTTTTGGTATCGGGAAATAATACTGTCACTGTTCCACCATTCCATCGAATAGGGCCACCCGTTTGGGGGGGGGGGGGGGGAACAAGCTACATGCAAAACTTTCCAGTGAATGTATGCTATGTAAAGCTATAATATACCAGCTATGGTGGGTGTATGGATATTTTCTAGAGCAACACTTTCTTTGTTCTAGTTTATCTTTGAGAGTTTATACTAGTTTATCTTTGGGAGGTTATACACAAACTGCTAGATGATCATCCTCATTTGATTGATCAACTATTTGTACTTTTATTTGGTGCTGTTGTTCAAGGCGAAAAAGGATACATAATATATAAAGAAAATAACATGAATAAAAAATCATTCTAAAAAAGATGTAAAGGGCATATAACCGGGGAGCTCCGCTTTTAGGCTTGCCTAAATCTATATATTAAGATTTTCGGATTTACAATAGAACACGGCTAAGCGTCTACTTATTTTTTAAACATCATGGTCGACTTCTATACAGAGACTATGGACGCCATTAAGAGACAATTAAATTAAGATGATGATTTTAAAGAACGTATTGCATTTTTTTATCCCCAGATACACGAGAAATACACCGATGTTAAAGATAAACAACTATTGTGGGAATTAATTAAAATGGAATTACGAATGAAAACAATTAAATATTCCAAAGAAAAAAGATTGGAACTTAGAAAAAAGGGATCAACACTTCAAAAAGAAATACAAGACCTTGACTATAAAATTTGTAATACGGATTTTGAAACTTTAGATCGAAACATTTTTGTGGAGTATGAGGCCGCCAAAGAAGAATTGAAAAAGATATATGAACACAAAGGGAAAGAGGCTATCTTTAGATCTAAAGTGAAATGGTTGGAACAGGGAGAAAAACCCACAAAATACTTTTTTAACTTGGAAAAGACGAATTATGAAAAAAAGCTTATACGCGAGGTGAAATTAGAGAATGGGGATAAAACAACACAACCAAAACAGATTGAGAAAGAACTGGAAAAATTTTATAGTAATATGTACACATCCAAAAACAATCTTAATATTGAACCTCTAGGTGAAAATAAGAGTTTTGAGTCTTTTGTTGAAGGTATTGAAATCCCTCAACTGAATGCTGAGGAACGAGATTCACTAGAATATGATTTTACATTTGAGGAATTAAAAGAGGCGCTGGGCTCTTTCTCGGACAACAAAACCCCTGGTGAGGATGGATTCACAAAGGAATTTTATGAGTCTTTCTATGATCTCATTTGGAGAGATCTGCTGAATTCTTATAATGCAGCTTTTCAAAGCGGGTCCCTATGTATTTCTCAAAGGAGGGGAATAATAACGTTAATACCAAAAGCTGATGGGGATCTGTCTGAACTTTCCAACTGGCGTCCAATATCTTTACTTAATATCGATTATAAAATTCTGACTAAAGCTTTGGCAAAAAGAATAGAACAATTCCTACCAAAATTAATTAATTCAGATCAAACCGGATTTGTTAAGGGAAGGTACATAGGCCAGAACATAAGACTTTTAAGTGATGTAATGGAATATCTAAATGCTAACAAGACCTCGGGACTCCTTCTTTTTATAGATTTTGAGAAGGCCTTTGATAGCCTTGAATGGGATTTTATTGTTAAAGCCCTGAACGTTTTCAATTTTGGCCCAAATGTTAAAAGGTGGATTTCAATTTTTTATAACGGTGTGCAAAGCGCAGTAATAAATGGTGGATTTTTGACCAATTATTTTAATATATCTAGAGGAGTTCGTCAAGGTTGTCCGCTAAGTCCTCTTTTATTCATCCTTGCTGCGGAACTGCTAGCAGCAAAGATACGCCAAGAACCAAACTGCAGGGGCCTGTCCCTCCCAGATGACCAGGAGGTCAAAATATCACAGTTTGCTGACGACACTACTATAATAACGAAAAGTGTTGAATCTCTCAAACCCTATTTACAGATCTTGGATTGTTTTGGAATCATCTCTGGATTAAAATTAAATAAGAAGAAAACTAAAGCTATGTGGATCGGTTCTATGAAAGACAGCAATTTGAAAGTACTTGACTTTAAAACAACTAAAGAACCTATTAAAGTTCTTGGAATCCATCTATCCTACAACAAAAACAAATGTACTGAGGAAAACTTTTATGTCAAGATCAACAAAATGAAGACAAAATTAAATTTATGGCTTTCAAGAGACCTCACGATATATGGTAAGTCTTTATTGGCGAAAGCTTTAGGTATATCACAGCTAGTGTACGCAGCATCGATGCTGACCGTTCCAGAATCGGTTATCAAGACTGTACAAGAGAATCTGTTCGCATTTCTATGGAAAAACAGGAAAGACAAAATAAAAAGATTGGTTATGTATCAACCAATAGCAAAAGGAGGAATCAATTTTGTTAATTTTTGCACGGTCGTTAAATCTTTACGCTTGGCTTGGATTGGTAGATTACTAGGCGAGTCTGACGATAAATGGAAGGTAATCCCCAATTACTACCTTCGAAATTATGGTGGTTTATTATTTCTCCTTAAATGCAATTATGATGTAAAATCCTTGAAAACAGGTCTACCCCTCTTTTATCGAGAACTTCTTCAGTATTTTCAGGATCTCAAAAATACAACAAACATCTTTCCAAATGGCGAACTCATTCTTTGGAATAACAATTTGATAACTATAGACAATGCAACCCTGTTTTGGAAATCATGGTTTGAACGCGGAATCGTGTCAGTAAAGGATGTGTTAAACTCTGAGGGCAAATTTTTATCGTACGAAGAGTTTAGCAACAAATTTAACATCACCACAAATTATTTGCACTACTTTCAGCTAATTTCAGCCATTCCATCGGAGTTGAAAAGGAGAGCAGCTCAAACTTCTATACCTGCAGCTGATCTTTCCTCGACCTCCGCATCCATTCTTTCAAACAAAACTTCAATTAATCTGGCTGAAGCACGTTGCAAAAATTATTACCAATTGTTCAATAACCATGATCCTATTGTCCCGAGTGGTGTAAAAAAGTGGCAGAGTAAATTCCCTGAAAAACTTGGTGAATGGACTAGAAGTTTTCAAGATATATATCGCTTCACAAAGGACAATAAACTTCGTCAATTTTGTTTTCGTTTTCTGCATAGAACAATTGTAACGAAGAAAGAACTCAAACTATATCACCTAGCCGAAGACGATAAATGTATATATTGTTTTAATGCGGATTCAATAGAACATACGTTTATCGACTGCAAGGAATCTGTAAAACTTTATTTACAAATTATATCATGGTTCAATCATCGTCAAGGTACTGAGGTAACACTCTCAAAAGAGCAAATTGCTTTTCATGACACAGGTCACGCGACTAATGTGCTTTCGGAACCCATAAAACGCAGGCTAGATTTGCTCATCATCTTGGTCAAATACTATATCTATTCTTCAAAATATCTTCAGAAAGAAATGTCTCTAGATGAACTCGCCAATAAACTAATGGTACATTGGAAACTAGAAAGATGTGCTCAAACGTAAAGCTGTTTTAAATAATAATAATAATAATAATAATACAAGGTCACTGTAGCGAATTTATTTAAAAAAAAAAATTGCTCTCAATAACGAAGTGTATTTAAAAAAAAAAAAAAAAACCGTAATACTATAAGTTAATGCATGGACTCTTTTTTGTACTTTTGTCGTGTTTTTTTTTTTTAGCATGTAAAAGAAAAGTAACATTGTATAACATTGTATAATCTCCAATAGTGTATTTAATTGTAAGTAATGTACGTGTTTTTAAGTGTATCAATAAAGTGTGTTTATCTTCCAAAAAAAAAAAAAAAAAAAAAAAAATATAACCGGGGAGCTCCGCTTTTAGGCTTGCCTAAATCTATATATTAAGATTTTCGGATTTACAATAGAACACGGCTAAGCGTCTACTTATTTTTTAAACATCATGGTCGACTTCTATACAGAGACTATGGACGCCATTAAGAGAAAACTAAAATGCTCTGTTGTATACACTACTTGTTTGTAGCAAAACAAACATATTACTTTTTTTATTCTCAGGTGGCTTGCCCTGCCATGGGTGTATAAGTAGTTGTAAAGGAAGTAACAACTCAAATACGTGGGATTGTTACAAAAGCGGTTGCGAAGAGTGTTTACAGCGATGTAACATTCACAACTGCGAAGGTAAATAGTTTATGAAGCTAAAAGTGACAAGCGGAATTACCACTCGCAAGTTTTTATTAGTTATAGTAATTTTCTTTGGCCGGGCCAAATGATCAAATGCACTTAATTATAAATTATTGTTATCTAAACCAAGTTCTTAAAATATAGTCTACTGGCATGTGTAGAGTTATTAAGCAACCAGATAACTCATGCCTTGCAATCTCGATAAAGAAAGGAGTACGACACGTTCCTGTGGCTGCTCACTTTTAATACCCAAATTTTGGTGCATCAACTTGACAAAAATGGTTTCCATGGGACGTCAACTCACTTGAGCAAAAATTTTAAATACCAAAATGTTTCCTTATTAATGCTCGGCAAGAGCTAGGGAAAGTCACAAGTCGTTTGATTAATTTTGAAGTAACATAACCTTACCGTGCGAGCACTATTCTCACTGCATACATAATTAGCCCGTTACGCGGGAATGGCTTAAGTTCGTTAAATTCCGGCGTGTTGCTCCTGCGCACTAGTAGCATGATGCATTGCGACCTTCGCTTCAAATATCACAGTTTCAGTCACCTCGTGGCCAGTTCAACGGAGTTCGGTGAAGTGACTGTAAAAGTTTCGCCCCTCCCACCTCCCCTGGTGGCGGTCGATCACTGCTGCATCCTACATTCTACACGCCAATTGCCCTGGCAGTCGCGGGTATCCTCCCATAACTTAGCTTCCCGTGTCAGGGCAATTGTGTACAGTGAGAATGTTTTACTATTATTGTTATTGTTTTTTTTTTTAATTTTTAATTAGCCATAAAAAGACAGTGTCCCTTCCTTTAATACGCACGCGTAACACGGCTGACAACACATGAAACGTTTTCGTTATTTTACAGTTTTTATGCTTCCCTTCTTATATCAAAATTTAAAATACCCATATATAAAGATTTTTCTCATATTTAGCTAATTTTATATTTTTAATACTTTGCCCTTCCAATGTTTATTGAAAACAGCCATACCATCAGTAGCAGTATCGATACGCACAGTATCGTTACCAGCATTACAATCAGTTTCAAAGGCAGCATTATCATCATCTGCATCAGCATCATTGACTTTATCGATATCACCATCATCGTCACAACCACCACCACCACCACCGTCATCACTGTTACCATATCAACCACCATCACCAACATTATTATCATCTCCATTTTCACTATTTCCATCACCATCACCATCATCACGACCACTAACATTGCCATCGCCGTCACTATCACCATCACAGTCATCGTTGTCATCACCACCACCTTCACCATCACCATTAGAGCCATCAGCACCACCATCATCAATATCGTCACCATCATCATCAGCGGCAGCAGCATCAGCAACACCACCACCACCATCACGACCACTAACATTGCCATCGCCGTCACTATCACCATCACAGTCATCGTTGTCATCACCACCACCTTCACCATCACCATTAGAGCTATCAGCACCACCATCATCAATATCGTCACCATCATCATCAGCGGCAGCAGTATCAACAACACCACCATCATCATCATCATCATCAACGACAGAGGAATTGGTATGTACTTACGATATAAAAAAATTAACGTAGCGTTATTACCGTAGCGTAAGGGCCCATTTCAGTACGGATTTGAGCCAAGGGAGATTACTCAGTTTGCTATAGTTTAAAAACATAACTCTGGTTATATTATTTTGACAAAATGTGAATAAAAAAAAAAAAACGTTTTAAGTGCAAGTGTTGGTCAGTTGGTGACGTAATCAGGACACTAAATGTGGCGTTACTCAAGGACGGTGCCTCCTATTGCTACTGCGCACTTGTTCTGCGCCTCGCGCAATGCATCGGTCACACTGGGCGCGCGCGCTTTTAATTAATTTGCTCGCTCAAAATGACGAATTCAACTACGCGAACAAGCGCGCGACTAAAAATCAAGAAAGTTTTCTCTGCGACGAAATCCAGTTAATGGACATATCCTAAGCCAGGAACAGTGGAAAAGCAACATATCAGTAACCATTGGCCGCTAACCACTGGAAATGGTTCACATTAACAGTTAAAAACAAATCGCTAAGCGCTAAAACGTTACCTGCAAACTGCTAACCGTGACAAATGGCGTAGTGCATGCGCGAGATGCAAATATTCAACTCGCTAGGGAGGGAATAGGAAAAATGTAACAGACCCCAAAAGCGATTTCATAGAACCTGAAAACAACTGGTATAACTTTTTAAAACGCGTAGTGACCCCTATCTTTTATTTTATAAAATGTAAGTGGTAAGTATATAGAGCACATGTTTAATTTTTCATTAAGTGAAAAAAAATTAGGCCGATTTTCTGGCCGTGCAAGTGAGAGCTGCTAGAGTCAAAAATGGCTCAAACGCAATTATTTTGTTAATAAAAACGTTCCGCAGTTCCGAAGACATTATTTGCTAGTTATTGTAAAGATTGTTATATTTAATTTTGATTTTGTTCATGAAAAACTAATTTCAAATGGAATTTGCAAGGAAATTGTATTTAGTTTTACTTTATTTTAAAATGCCACGTCAGCATTTTTTTCCAGATTTCAAAGCTAATTATCTCGAAAATTTGCCTGGCTGCCCCCAATTTTCATTTTCAATTTCAGTAGCCCTTGGTAACATCTACATTTCTTGCATAGTCATCGGTCGGGCAAAAACGCTTTGTTATTAGTAGGCACCGTCCTTAAACCGGAAAATACAACCTTAAAACGTAACTTAACCTTTAAACGTAACTTTAAAACGTAATGCGAATATTTAAACGAAGCCTAAGACTAGACTTTGAAGGCTAAATCGAGGTTTAGACGATGACTACATAAGCCATGGCTAACCGGAGTCTAAATTGCATTATTTGAACGCCAATGAGATGGATGTTATGAAGAAAACTGGGAGGAGTTTCATCTCGCAGTCGCTTGTGGGATAGTTACTTGGGCAAAACAAAGAAGCCATTTTTTCCAGTAACGGTCCCACAAGCGACTGCGATGTGACTCGCCCTAGTTTGTTTTCGTTTTTAAAATGGCGATTGTTTTTATTCTAGGCGATAAAGTTTATTTCTACGTTGAACAAAACAGATGTTCAGCAAGCCAATTCCTTACAGGTATCTTAAAGATGAATTACAGTCCGTCGCGCATCTGGCTGCTGTTGGGCCTCACCGCCCGCCCGCCCGCGCCGCCGGCCGCGCCCCGCCCCGGCTGGCGCGTGCACTCCGCTCCGGGTCGCGCCGCCCCGTCCCGTCGGCTCAGCCCTCTTATTAAAACCATAATGCTAAGCAAACGAAAATATGACGCTAAATGACGACAATCGCTGCCAACTGTAGGTAAACAAGTGATTCAGTATCTGATAGAACTACATTTACCAGCATCCCTTTTTATTGCCATTATCTTACTCAGGGCAGTTTAGATATCCTTTTGTCACGGAATCAGGGTTATGTTAAGTTATGAAACCCAGTCCCTTTCACGTTTGATTTACACTGATCCATTGTTCTTATTTGATGATCATTAGACCATCCAAGGAGAAGCCTGAAAGGTTAAAATGGAAAATGAGGTTTACTTTCTTTCACTGGGAAAATGGGATTTGATTCACTTGGATTGTGTATCAAAAACACAAAAAGACTGAGACTGGAATACTGGCATAAAAATAGGATGGGAAATATAATTTGGGAAAAGTTTGAGCTGGGATTTGGGATTCAGAGCCCCTATTAGGCGCTCGGTTGTTCGTTTTCACCGTGTTGACTATTTGGCAAATTTCTCCTTTCTGGTCCCTCCATCTGGATACTTGGATGGAACTAAGTCTTCTCTTCTCTGCCTGGCATTGTCTTTGGTTGCTGGCTTGTTTCTGCTCGTTTCTTTTCTTGTCCATCTGGTTGTCTCCGTTCCCTCCCTCTTTTTCCTTCTCTGTTCTGTCTTTTTTCTCCTGTCTTTGTTTCTCTTCTTTCCTTCGCTCTTGCTGTTCCTGCTTGTTCTTCCTGCTGGTGTGTTCGCGCAATGAGCGTCGTGACCTGGCTCTCACATAAAACTTTTAAATCTAACAGTTTAGAATATTTATATTCTGTTTTCAGGATGTTGTGAATTTGTTAGAAAACACCATAGAACTTTATAAAAACAAATCTATCCATGAAGTCCAGATGAACACAACATCAAAGGAGGAACTGAAAGCATTTGTCTTTAAAACGGCATTTGCCTTTGAGAGGTTTGCACTTAAGTATGGTCAATACCACCTCAGTGACTCTGTGCCTATGATCAACAACGTTCACAGTAAACTTGGTGAGTTGAAATCCAATTTTCATTTCTGTTAAAATTTTGTGTTTAAATGAAACAAATTTGTGTTCAGTCAACTCACTCTTAACAGACACCTCTATTAGACGGACACCTGAAGTGGTCCGACCCCTGCCGTTTTCAGTCATTTTACTGTAACTTAACTCCCTACAAGAAAGACACCTCTATAATACGGACAGTTGGAGCCGGTCCCGAAGGTGACCGTTTTAGAGGATGTTGACTGTATTTCCATATCTGTCGATAATAATTTTATTTACAATTCTAACTCTTCTAATATCTCTCCTTCTTTTTCCACAGTTTTGCGTATTGAGCGAGTTTTTCGCCGAAATGCGAGTGATTTCCATCTCGAAGGATCAGAACACCAGAATATTATCAACATACCTTCTAACAATTTCGACAACAACGGTTTGTGTTCACGTTTTTTCTTTGAGTAATGTTTTTAGCAACTCTAAAAGGCAGCAAACTTAAATTTTGTTTTAGCTACGTTACGCAACAAAGAGGATTTAGAGGTCCAATTATCGCGGAACGAAAAAGAAAAGCGTTTGTTTGTTTTTCTTTGTTATACGCATAACAGAAAAAAATCCGAAAACCTTTCATAGAAAATGGTAATTCTTTTACACCCCTACAGTAGACAATTTGCGTCCTTTTTCAATCCATTTTCGTGAGTAAGCCCTTAAAATGTTTAGCGAATGACAGCCGTTAGCTGTCTGTTTGCGGTATTGAAGGGCCCTTTTAAACATTCCTATTTGAAAGTGTTCTCCATACCCTTTTCTGCACTTCATCTCAATACGGAGAAAGGTATACCATTCCGGCGGAGCCTCGCCTAACTCGCCTAACCCCGAGATGTGTCATAACATTTTTATAATTCTTTGATATTTTCATTTCATCTAGGTTCAGTGCTACTGGGTATAGTCTACACTGATATACACGAATTACTAGAAGCAAGTCAGTTCAATAGCAAGGCTAGAACAACCAGGTAATAAAAAATCAATGTCGGAAAGTTATTTTTGGTTATTCTCGGTTTATATTTTGCTATTTCTGTGTTCTATCTGCAAAATTATCTTGCATATGGCAATTGCATGGTGGTTGCAAAAAGTCAATGCATTCGATAGATGAGCATATGCATGCCCAAGACTCAAATCTAGCCGCATTTTAGAAACAAACGACTTGAGACGGAATCCTGCATCACTTTAATAGCTCTATCTTCATTCGTTCTTGTTTAACCTGAGCATCTATTTTTATTACGCCTTTGGGCATTTCTTCTGTTCTTTGTCTATTGTTTTGTTTGGCCAATGCTAAAGACCCTAGAAAATGGTGCAGCTTGCCTTTCCTCCACCCCCTTCCCCTCCACCCTCGCTTCCCGTGCCCGATTTCTCAGTCAGTAATGAAGAGCCTATTATTTTCTCTCGCATTTAAGGTCGGACTGTGTGTTTTTATGACTATTTGCTCCTTAACTGTAGGCAGGTCTCGAAAGGTAACTAGATTTTCTATTCATTATTTATAAGGCAACTCGACACCGTAATTATGGCAGCTACAATGGATCCCAAGCCTAAACAGTTGCTACAAAATGTTGCACTGAAGTTCAGGAACCTTAAGGTAAAAGAACAAAATAATAAGCAATAAATTATGTTTGCCAATTAATCTATTCTAAAAGTCAATATATCTTTTTTCAGGCTGTTGACGAAACGAGGTACTGTGTGTTCTGGAACGGCTACAGCGAAAAAAAGTGAGCATCAACCGAAAGGAATGATTTACTATGCTTTATATGCAATTTTCTGCGGAAAACAGCATATTATAAGATGCAAGTAGAATCAACCCTTACACTGGTAGAGCTAAAAATTAGAAATATTCTATCGAATGTACTTACAACTTTTTATAGCGAAAATCATTAATATTCCTTCTTAAAAGACTTTCAGTTCTTGTCTTTAATATATTTCACCCATTTGCTTTCCTTCCCAATTTAGCCAAACGTTAAGCAGTGGGTTTTGTTTTTGTCATCGCCTTTTTAATTATACCTGAGACACACAAAAAAAATTGCTGTTCAGGTAAATCTTGTTTTAGAGCTAAATAATAGGGTCAGATGTAGATAGTACGGTAGTTTTTAAATGAAGAATGCTTTCAAGTATGATAAAATATTCTTGTGATATCATTTTTTTTAATCACTGCTTGTTTTCAGTCCTGACGGATGGTCAGCGGAAGGTTGCCATGCCATGAAGTCGGCCAGTAATTGGGATGAAACGGTGTGCAGCTGCAATCATATGACTCACTTTGCTGTTCTACTGGACTATGGCGATAACCTGGAGGTAATGTTAGCCACAGAAAAGAAATGAATACCATATCAAAAACATTGTTCAAAACATTTTTTATGTAGAAAAGGGTGATAATTAAAGCGTTATAAACTTACATTATTTGCTTTCTGACACTTATTTGTAAACTAATAGATCACTGAGAAGGATGAGAAGATATTGAGGATTGTAACTTACGTTGGATTAGCTCTCTCCATCATGGGATTAATTCTAACGACAATCTCGTACATTCATCTCACGTAAGTAATGAAATACATAGCTAAAGACAATTCAGATAATACTGATTATAAAACACGCAACCTGATTTGCTGTTTAGTTTAATTGAGACTGTGTAAACACATGAAATAAAGTACCGGATACGCTTTACATGATTCAAGAGTTCAAGTGGATACAGTGCTACAAATCGGAGCCTATACGCTACATGTTACGTAGCCTACGTAAACCCCAACAAAACGGCTACGCAGGTTACATGTCACGGTTCTTCCACCCACTTTTCCACCGAACTGCCACAAACACGCGTTATATTGGTGCACCATGTTCAACCATCTTGTACTTAGCTTCAAACTAATAATAAACAATATCAAAATTATGAAAAATAATCCCAATTCTAATTTGTTTGAATCTCTTCATATTTTGCCATTCAGTTTCTTGTTTTGATGTTACGTTCATTGTCTCGTTTGTTTTTTTTTTTCTATTCTTGGCTGGGTTTTTTTATATGATTGAAAAAATAACCTTATTTTGATTGGCTTAGAGCTGAAAATATAATACTGTTGTGTAAATGCACCAACATTTTTTTATGCTTTTCACCAGGGACGTTCATCAGCCTCTCTCTCAAATAAGAGTTAATCTTGCTGGATCTCTTGGAGCTGGACAAGTAATATTTCTCGCCGGAATCAATGCCACAGAAAATACGGTAAGGTGGTGCGACTTAGCTGTGGGTGTAACACAAATTCGAGCCCCTAGCCTTCTTTCCGAAATAATTACGAGCATAATAATTACTTTTAAAAATATTGTTTTTCAGGGTGAAATCATGAACACAATTACAGAAGTTTTGAAGGATATTGTGTCAACTCCTGGTCAGCCCTATCCATTGGTAGTGGATGGAATCTGCTGGAGTCGACTTAATTTACCTTTTTAATTAAAATCTCGTTTTAACTAAAGCAAGTACAGCCTAGCTTTCCAATTTTATGTGAATTTTTTAGGGGCAATTTGGTATATATGGTGTCATTAAAGGCACTTGATATTGCTATGGCAACCACGTTTTGACAAGTATATTTGAGCCAGTTTTTATAGTTTTTTGACCTCTTGGAAAAATCAAAAAAATAATTCCGATGTAATATAACATCATCGTCTCTTGTCAGGGTGCCTTAGGGCTGGCAAAATCACCCGGGTCGTAAAATATCATTTTGAAAAGCCCGGTCAGAAGCTGGAAGTAACAAATCATTAAAAATAAATTAATGTTCTCGATGATTCACAGGGAGCTTGTGTTGGAGTAGCGGCTCTTATGCAGTACTTTCTGATGGTAGCTTTCTGTTGGATGCTCGTTGAAGGAATTTATCTTTACCTGCTCGTAGTTAAAGTTTACAACATCAACAACAAGATGGCCATCTATTATGTCATGTCTTGGGGTAAGTTTTTTGATATGTTTTTTGAACGATTGTCACTTAATCCGAGTAGCTTTTTGCCTTTGACTCAGAACGAACATTCGCGCGAGACCACTTATTTAAAAATCTATTCAACTTAAAAGTTTAAATTCGTACAATTGAAACTCATTTTTGCACGAGGACTTGGTTTTTAATGAAGGCCGTAATGGGAAATCGGATGAGACCATTCCCACTAAGGCTGGCAGCATGCTATGGAGACATTTTTTTTTCTTTTTCACTCCAGGTTTTCCTGTTGTCATGGTTACTATTTCGCTGAGTATCGCTGCAGGCAAGGAAGGAATCAAGAGTTACGTCAACGATAAATAGTAAGAAATGCAATCTGTTTTCTGCTTGTTTGTTTCCTTGCTGGTTTCAACCCTTCCAGTCTATTGCATTCAGTTTGCAAGAAGATGTGGATTTACGTATCAAAACAAAATCGGTTTTCAATCGATTCTGTTTGTTTTCCTATCGCATCACTCAATAACATTTGTTATGAACGATATTGTTTTCATTTTGTTTTTTGTTTTTATTGCAAGCTGCTGGATGTCTTCGACTAACAATCTGATCTGGATATTTGTCGCGTTTGTGGTGCTAATGGAAATTGTAAGTGGCACGAACTGTTGTTTTCTCTTCTTCGAATTGTGTTGTGGTATACTTTATAGTTCTAATTCCAGTTAATTAATCTGATATTGATTTTTCAACGAAAAAGTTTACAGCATATACAATTGTTTATAAATTGTGTTTAATTGATCGCTCAACAATTTCGGTTCGATGTAGTAGTTGCTCGTTTTGTTTGTTGGTTGTTGTTGCAGCTGCTGTTGTTATTGATGTTGGGATGCCTAAGGGCATCCTGGTTGTTTTCAGGGTGCGTGTGTATTTCCCTTGGGATTGCGGATAATTGAATTAACAACCGAAATAACCAATGACAGCATCATATATTGGTCCCTTGGGTGTTGGGCGAACTGGTTTTGACAAGGTTGGGTTAAATTGTGAGGAATTGAGGAAAACAGGTTTTGATGCAGCAGACAAGGAAATTAGTCAAATGCATGAGCTCGAGGATAACTGGTTTTTCGAGGTGATTGATCGATTGTTTCTATTTTCGTGTTCAGCTGCGTGTAAACAAAAGCGCTTAAGTTGCTTTCAATAAACCCGGTAATAAGCGCCCGAACTAGCTAACATCTAAATTATTCAGTTACAACTGGACTCTCATTCCTCATATCGTTAGTGCGACTGGCGGAAATACGTTGACTATGCCAATACAGTATGACAAGCAAAACCGAATTCTTTTGGTATTTTTCCTCGTGAAAGCTAAAATTCCTTGCCGTTCCGTCAAATGTCTACACTCTGGGTGCGTTGCTAATTAAATCAGCTAAATCAGTTACACGCGGCTGACTTTTCCCAATAATATGTAATCAATACAGTACTGCATGTGTCTTAAAATTTAAACACAGTTCTATCAACAACAAAATATAAGTTTGACTTAAGTAACCTGTAGTAAAAAATACTCTTGAATCAAGACGTTTTTCGCCACTTTTGTGTCTTACGTGATGTCTGTTAAAATTTAATTAGCAATCAAGTAAACACACAAAGAGCTCGCTTTATATTTTTCGACAATACATCTCTTTACGGAACTTTAAAAGCATTGTAGTCGCCAAAAAATTTCAATATTTTTTGGGGTTACTGAAGATTATCCTTTCGATATTTGAAGAACATGAAAAAAAGAGTTTGTTCGCCTTCAGTACAACGTGTTGACATTGTGGTTACGAGCGTTCATCTGTTTGGATAGTAGACCATGCTGTGTAAATAGACTTTAGTTCACATCGAATCCAAAACAATAACGTTTCGTTCCTCAGGAAACCGACCAAAAACAGCAACGCGACGTTTCTCTCGAGCCTTATTTCAAAAGTAATTTTTTATAATGCACAGTTCTTTCTTTTAGAATGATTCTCGGAAACATCAAAGGAAAACATTTCTGCGGAATAGTTTGAATAATAATATCCAATATTACAAACTTACAAAATGCTTCCAAAGAAAAAATTCATTTTCCATTGGAGGAGGTTGCCACTCGCTCACCGGTCGCCATATATAAATATAGTTGACTACCAATTCCAAGAAATTTCTCCGAGTTTAAGTCTTTTGTCGATCTTATTTTTTTTTTCGCTCCTAGCGAGGAGTGCCGAGATTGAGACATGCACTTTACCCGAGGGACAATAAGAGCGAGGCTTATCAGGTTCTGCACCGTGGTATTCCCCTTTAGTGTGTTGTAAAGGCACCTTGAATTAATTAATTGAGATGTCGTTCATGTTTACGGTCCTTCAATGTTCTCAGTTTTAAATATCGCAGATCCTGAGCTATATCAGTGACGGGAACATAAAAAATACTAGAACGGAACTCTTTCGACCAATGAAGTCTACGGTTTATTATAAAGCATAAAAAATCTTTACGGCATCCCCATTTGTTGCTACTTTTCCAGCAACAAATCTACTTGTTTTTGTTACCTTTGTTCCCTTTACTAACATATTTTTCCTCTTTTCAAAGCTCAACTTGTCGTTACTCGTGCGAGTCATAAAGGAGATGACCACGATGCAACTAGCAGGGGAAACTCGTATTCAACAGATACGGTAAGAATCAACGTTTAACGAAAAAAAGGTTCGGGAATCGTGTTGTGTATCTACTTTATATCATATTTTCGTCACAGGCAGTTGTATAAGTGTTCAATTCATACTTTTTATTAAACTGTTCCCCATTTTTTCTCTTAATTCTTGTAGGGTGGGCATCAAAGCATGCGTGGTGATGGTTCCACTGCTTGGGGTCACGTGGTTGTTTGGTCTTCTGTCACCGTTACACAAAGCTTTCGTCTACATTTTCACGATCCTCAATTCTGCTCAGGTTAAATGTTAGAACTCTTTGAGCTCTGATTTTTACATTTTTTTTTTATTCTTAGAGGCTATCGTTCAGTCTTGATGGAAATTATTAGTTTCATTTTAATATCTTAGAACGTTTTTCCTTCACTATAATTTGTTCAAATTTAAGTGAAACATATTGTACTTATCTTTTTCAACAGGGTTTCTTGATTTTCCTCCTACATTGTGCAAGAAACAGTCAGGTAACGATAAGATGTGAACCAATTTTTCAAACTTTTGAACGTAACTTAGTTTGTTTTGTGTGATTTGTATCAATTAAAATGTCCCCTTTAATCAGTAACAGTTATTAATTAAAATTTAATTATTGTTTTGTTTATTAAGAGAATCGTACATTTTTTTCTCTTATTTGCAGATAAGGGAACGGTTTAAAAGAAAAATGAATGCCATTTTTCCAAGTGTAAACGAAGGAAAATCTATCAAGAAAACTTCACGAGTTAATCAAAGGGATATCGAAGTTAAGGCAATCGACGTTCATCCTTGCAGTAATGATGAATACGAACTGAAGTACATGTAGCGATAGATTTAAACCTTGTTTTGCAAACTTTCTATTTGCTATAGATCTTTGAGAAAAGAAAACATAAAAACTTGTGGCTTAACACACTTATTTACTAAAGAATAAGAAAACAAAACATTTAAAAGTGTTAAGAACTAATTAGGTTAAACTTAGTAAGAAAGGACGAAACTTTATTTTACCAGAGTAGCCCACTGAGCAACAGGTAGGCCTTTCTCGATTATGCTAGTAAAACTGGCATTTAATGCTACTAGAAATTCTCTCATAAAGCCAAAAAAATGCTAAAATAATGCCTGATTTCCTTAAAAAATGCCACTTGAATTCCAAAAAATGCTTTGTTTTATTTCAAACAAAACGTAAAAACTCACACATTATATGCTCATATCAACAACAGGTGATACTTAATAATTGTTTGCTTATAAAACAATTTAAAAAAAAATATAAAAAAATTCTTATTTTTTTTAAAAAATAAAATAAAAAAACACACACAATTAACACAACACAAGTACACAAGCAACACAACGCACAAACAGTCGAAACAGACAGAAAACAATCAAATTATGTAATCAGCAAAAGTGTGAAACTTAAGGATTATTTATCCTTCTGAGTTCTGAGCGCTGAAAATCTGGATCACAGTCATGAAAAGTGACAGAAAATGCTAGCAATTCTTTTTTGAAGAAAAAACGAAAAAAATGCTCGTTTTCCCCAAAAATGCCGAAAAAATGCTAGCATAATCGAGAAAGGCCTAGCAACAAGGCTGGTGTCCATAGGGGCCCTGGGACAACTTCAGATACTCTTGTACGAGCCTATTTCACAAGGTCTTCTTAAGATTCCAACGGTTTTGCAAATTAAAGTCACGTGTAAAACCGGGCAAATTAAAGCAATTGCAAGAGCCAATTACAGTACTAGCTACTTAACTTAAGCACTATTGCGAGAAAGCAGTGATAATGATAATGCATTTATATAGCACATTTTCTATATGAATATGTTCAAATGCGCAGTACATATATGGTAATTTACTACACACAGAGGCCAGACCAGAAAAACGACAGCTTCGTGCCCTACTCGTTGTAATAGTGTGTGGGTTCTTAAGACTGAGGGTACAGGAAACGGGGCCTACGGTTTATCGTCCTTTTCTGAGAAGACGGCTAGAATGTGTAACCATCTTATAATTACAAAGTTACAAAGGCAGCACATTCTTCCCAGTTATTTTAAGACCTTGAGTATCGCTCCGGTCTGGGAGAGAACGCTAATATTTTTACCCATCGACTGCAGGGGTCTCATTTAAACTTGCACGTAGTGAAATAAAAAACGTCATCATACTGTGTTAGCGGTCTAAACCGATAAGGCATAAAAACAGGTGTCTTTTGGGGGTAAAAGAAAAAGATTGTGACACGCCCAGATCGGTTTCCTACAGGGATTTAATCCCCTTCCTTTCTTTTGGGATTTCCAATTTCCATCCCGCGAACGAAAAGCACATCACCTAAACAGGTGCAAAGCCGGGGCTTTCTGCTGTACGATAACATAGAAGCCTTAATAGAAAAAAAACAACACGAACATGACATTTACGTTAGAATACCCATTATTGTGTTTTCCCCAAAGTCATCTGTTGGAATCGGTCAATAAAAACAATTGAGAAACTTTTCGCCAGTAAAATATATACTAATAGCCTGGGAAAAAGTGGTGATTAAAAAAAATAATTGATGATAATTCATTAAAATTTGAACTTTACAAGCTTGTTGTTGTCGGCTACAGTCGTGTTATTAAAGGGACTATGTCATAGAGTTTACCAGATTTTTGAACCGCCAAAATTTATATTTGTGTCGCATGAAACCTAAAAATAATAGTCCATTTTTATTTAAAATTGCTATATTAGAGCACTGAAACTGTTAACTAGCATCTTTGGCTGCGGATGCCTTGGATGGAAACGGATTGCAATCAGTTTGAAAACGTTAGGCAAACGTTTTCAAATTGTTTCCGCGCGTCTTCAAAAAATCGATATTTTTAGCCGTAGCTTGATTTCTATCCGCAAATTAAGGTTATATTTTCCTTTAGATGTTCAAAGATAATGTTTTTTATGGGTTTAGTTGCCTACCACTTATTTCAGAACAGTTTTGACCAAAAACCTGTGAAATCCCCGTGACATAGTCCCTTTAATCATCCTGTTCACTGAGCTAGTGTTAATTTCGGATTAATTCCATTTTGTTTATCAGCCTTTTGTTTTGACTTCCGTAACAGTGATCGGTGAAGTTAAGTGAAAAAAAAAAATAATTCTTTGCCGGTTGATGTGCAATGCACATACGGAAACACCGAAAAAATAACGGTTTGCCATCGATCTGCAGGCTCTCAAACCTCATCCCGACTGTCGCAATATCCCTACTTCTCAAGGCAATTAATTTATTTATTTCTATTTATTCTTTTTTCTTAAATAATTGAAGACTTTCTTCTAAGCTGGTTCAGTTGCCACCAACTTGTTTTCACAACTCATCAAGATTGCGAACGAAACCAGAGTAATGGGCTCCGGACGAAACTCATAAAAACAGCTTATTCAGTACGTCTCGTAAAAGACAAAAGAAAACCAGTTTGCGAAAACATTTCTTTGACCCATGAGATTTCCTCAAGTTTATTGCTGCCCTTTACCACATAAGGAGGGGGGGGGGGGGATTTACTACTTAGTTAGTAACCTATTTTTTTAAAAAAAAAACCTTCCATTCAGCTAATTATCGACGACTCAATTCCCATTAAAAAAAATGATCCATATACCGAAATTAAAAAAAAAAATAGACGGCAGACTGATCCTGACGGCTTAAGCGGTCAAAAAATAAACAAAATCGAAAAAACAACTAAGATGTATTGAAAAAAACTTTGCCCAACTAACTAACTATAATTTACTGATCCAGATCTTCGATAGATCCGGCACCACTCATCGGTTTGTCGCTGTGATATTGCAGATTTTTATTAAACCTACATGTAATTTCGACCGAATGGTCACTTATAATCATATTTGTTTTAGTTCTCGTGCTAAAACCACAAGTGCCGGATGATCGCCATTAAAATTTGTTTTTAGCTAATAGCTTTTAATTTTTAAGGTTTCTCTCAATTGTATGTTTGCCTTTGCATTAAATCCTCTTGTAACTGCAAAGTAGTGGGCTTGCGGGTGCTCACTTTATTACTTTTGTTGGATGGCAAAGTTATGGCCACTATCTGTATTCTGATATCGATTGGCTAAAAGCATGTAGTTAATTCACTCAAGCATAAAATTGCGACGACATATAAAAAGACAGTTCCCAGGGATTTATGCACCACATCATGTGCCCATTCGGTCCTGACGAAATTAATAGTTTTATTTACACGTATCATGAAAAAGTGATATTATGCACGTCGTGCACTAAGTGTCAGCTGTTTCACTCAGACGTATTTCCGGCTGTCTCTTGTCTCCGCCGGAGACAAGCGACAGCCGGAAATAGGTCGGCATTCGCAGGTTACTGATCGATCACGAGCACCAGCGGAAAAAGCTACTACAGCCTGCCAAGTTTACCCCAAAATTAGATGTGTTTTTTTCGTTCAAGACTTCGGTTTGTGTTATCCTTATTATTCTTCGGGTTGGGCAGCCAAATTGTTAAATATTCACTAAATAAGATTAGCAGCTGCATGGCTACCGGACTTACGAACCAAATTACCCTATCCTCGAAGACAGTTCAGGATAAAACGAAAGCAATTGGGCGGAAAATAGTAAGCTTTGAAAAAGATGAAAGTTATGTGGTTTTAATTAGCGTGGACCTTTTGTTTCTATCCAATCTCCAGCGACGTTATAAGGTCAGGGTCTAGATGAGGGTTGGGTGCTTTAATTTTAGTTATCAGTTAAATCTTCGAGGATTTCCCAGCTATCAGTTAAAATACAGCTAATTTTTTGGCTATCTGAGTATTTTTTTTTTTTTTGAGTAATTTTTTGCAGGTCTCTAAAGCATTCTTTAGAGAACTTTCCCGAGCATATTCGACTTGGCAAAGACAGTGACCACCCCCATATAGTTTTAACTTCCGCGAACGAATATTGAAAAAAAATCTACCTCGGTAAATCGTGCGACGTTTCGCAAATTATATTTCAGACTTTTGCTCACTGAATCCATTAAAGCGAACAGCTATTTGCACTTGCCGTTTTAATACTGAAGCCATTTAACAACTAGAGTTTTAAAAAGGTCTTCTTATGACATTTTAGCTTCATTCTTGGAAACCCCTATGAAATGGAACATGTCCTAAGAGATTGACGTGAATATGACACCAGCAGGTGAAAAGGAACTATCTGTCATGATCTGGCTGCAGTAAATTTTAAAGACAGCATACTTCTTTAATTAAAAAAAGAGTCAAAACAAAGGAGGATCTATTAATTAAACGCATAACTAACTACGTTTTTGAGTCTAATGCTTGCGTGCGCTTTGCGCATGCGCATTAGACTCTTTGTTATATGAAAAAAGCTGTTAGCAATCCCAAGGGAATGGTTCGGGATCGATAATCGTTCGCTGTAATGTAGAAAACAATGATCAGCTGCAAGAACGGACTCCGTACGGACACGCACGATTAGTTTCAATTAAAAACAGCCAATCAGCGACACGTGTTCCCACGCATAATTAAAAGTTCTTTCTCAAGTCACGATTATTCAACACTTGAACAGGACGTAATAATTTTCCAGTTAAGACATTTGTAAGCTTTTTGTGAAAATAAATCTTCGTTTTCAGTTCAGTTAAGCACTTGTGTTTTCGTCTTGCTTAAAAAGCAAGACGTCTTTGAGAAAAAATATTTCGACGGCGACTCGCGTTTATTTACACAATGCGACCAAATATTTATTTTGTTTTAAAAAATAGAAAACTTTACCTCGTATTTTGTATTTAAGTCATTCGAATTTTGACCAATTTTTTCTTTACAGTGCAAACAAAAACCTTCAAAAATAAAAGATGTACATGGATAAATGTAAATCAAGTTACGCGACTAAATCAAAATGCGTTTGTTTGGCCGCTTTGCAGTATTACACTGTCCCGGCCTTTGCCATACACTGAAATCGAATTTCATGCTTTTACGACTCTCAGAGATCTTAAGTTCTTCTTACAGCTAGAAAAATCATAAAATGGTTACATTGATATGGAAGTGATGATTCGCGAAATTTGTACATCATGATAAACAGTCTTCGCTCCTGTGTATGGTAGCTCGATAATAATTGCCTAGTTTCCAGCGTTCAAAAGGTCATCATTATATTGACGTGAGCATTTACACCCGTTTTTAGGAAAATCTGTCACTAAGTGCTTACAGTACAATGGAGTAACAGTCACTATTTCAAGTGCTTTTATTGCAAAATCTGTTTCAAGAGTCATCATCAAAATGGTGAAAAATCTGAAAGAAAACGATGTGAAGTTCTTCAACCCTTGTTGTAATGAACATGCTTTTTGTAAATCGTCACGCAATCTTGTCCAAATGTTTAATCGTTTCTGCTTTTACGGACAATACGGAAGAAGTAACATCAACTCCTGTTCATACTTTAAATTTTGTGAAGCATATAACATTTATGACTGTTTCGTTTTCATCCATAATCATCCACGATGCCCCTAGCTTGCTATAAGCATTTTAAATTAAACTCCCGAACACAAACCTCTAACCAATTTTAACCGGCTTACGAAAACCGCGCAATCTGTATCACTATGCCATACGGCATTAGACTCATGTCACCCTTGGTGACCTATTTTTAAAATGTGTTATGATCCTGCAAAACAAATTGGTTGCTATGACCTTCTAAAACAGTTAACTTCTGTGCCCGTCTACGTTAACAGCAAAATTCGTATCAACTGCTTTCCTGACTCAACTTCGATAAAATTACGCGTGTTTGTATCATGATTTTGGTGCTTGGATTAAATTGTGCCAGGATGGTAAAAGATCAATTGAAAACGTCCATTAGTTCCCTCCTAGTGATCATCTTGTTGAGTAAGTACGAACATTATTTTCTTTTATTAGCTTTTTCTTACATATCACGGAATATTTTTTGCTATATTATTTATGGGTGCTACTTCTTGCTATATTCGAGCATTTATTGTTGTCAAGCATACCGAACCAAAACAAACGATATCGGTTGGCTGGTAGCTTCATAACACACCTGGTTTGCCTAGTCTGTGGCGGAGCATATTACCTTTTCCGAGCACACTCTATCAGACAACGTGCTAAGAGGAATGAAGATGTGTCTTGGTACCAACTTTAACATGAAAATCATTTTTAGGCTCGGACAAATGCAACCATCGGGCCTAACTTTTCCATTTCATCATTAAAACTGCGTGTGCCCGTCAGCGCGCTTCCCTGCGCTAATGTTCAAATAAACAGTCGCGCATACCATAATCTAACGGTTTTACACAAAGATTTATCCGAAATGTTTATCACTTTCACAAAATTACGCGTTTCTTTATTTTTATTCTTTTTTTCAGTTTATTAATATTATTTTATTATTTTCCTCGAAATTTGAATATTCATTTTTAAAAGGGTCACGCATTAACCGTTAAGAACAACTTCCCTTTACTCTCACATTTACTAGCAGTTTGTCCATGACATCCAATGCAGTGCGTTTTGTCAATTGTTCTAGTTTACTGATAAGCAAGACGAATTGGTGTTTATTTCCTTGTATAAAATTCCCAGTCATCGATCATATGTTATGTCTTTTCTTTAACTGAGAAGTGTGCAATTTATGTTAATCAGTCGGTACCTCGATGCGCCTTAAACCTCAGAAAAACAGCTCAATTATGACAGAAAAAGAAAATAAACCAAATTGGATGAAGGGAAGAATGTTAAAAAATGTCAGAATTTAAAATTTCTTTCTACTGACATATGCATAAAAGGCGGGTTTTCCAGGCTAATTATTTTATGAGGTCAACTGTCGACCAATGAGCGAAATTTATTAGATTGTTGTATTTTTTGTTCGGGCAGGTGGTTCTAAGAAGCCGTTTCCAGCGAATAAATATGTGGAAATAAACGTTTTATTCGTGAATCCTGGCACTTAACGTATGTGTCGAAACGTGTTTCAGAACGTTTTCAATTTAGATGAATTATTTGTTTTAACCATGTGGCGCCAAGGAGTATTAAGTCCCTGTCGTCCACAAGTGATCCGTATTTTTTAAAAACAAAATTTCACACGAATCGTTTTGGCCCGAACACGCGTATCCGTTTCTGTTTAAAAACGGATATACATTATATTAAGGATTGGCTTTGAATCATTGTAAAATTGATTCAACCTCTGAAATAAGAGTTTGGTCGAAAAAGTTGTATTACCAAACACTTTTACATACTTAGGTCTTGCTTGTTGAACTCTGTTTGGCCGGTGGCAAAAGAAGCCCTATTGATTAAGTCATCTGAAATACTAAAATGACAAGCTTAAAGATTTTACCTGAAAGAACTGAAAATCAACTTACATGTACAAAACACTCATTCTGAAGCATTATAACACACTCAGCTCTCTTTTACACATTTTGAATTTTTATTTGCATGTTTTTTTGTTTATTTTCAAGATAAACTTGTTGTTACTCGTGCGAGTTATAAAAGAAATGACTACAATGCAGTCCACAGGGGATGCTAATATTCAACAGATACGGTAAGAATTAAAAAAAAAATAAAATAAAAGAGTTTATCCAAGTACATTCCTGATCCTAATTGAAGATATACCTTGTTTAACACTTTTCATTGACCTATTCTCACAATTGATGTTTTTCTTGCAGACTAAGTATCAAAGCATGCGTGGTGTTTCTTCCCCTTTTGGGTGTCACGTGGTTGTTTGGTCTTCTGTCGCCATTACACAAAGCTTTCGTCTACATTTTCACGATTCTCAACTCCATTCAGGTTAGGTTTTTGAGCCCCTTAAAAACTTCAGTAATATTAGATGATCGATGACTTTTTCATAAACAAAGTGCTGTTTATGATGTAATCTGCTGTTATGCATATAATTTACAAAGGCTGAACAGTTGCAGTTGAGAAGGTAGCATCTATGTGTTTGCCCTCTCAGTGACGAAGAAACTTAGTCATTGAGCCCAGATTATTGACAGTTACTGTAAAAAGGATCTCAATAAACAGGAACCAAAAAAGACACCTAAAACAAAATTCAAATTACAGAACGACGTTTATTGTATATTTTACACTTTTAACAAAGCGTTTGTTTTAAATTACTCGTTCTACAGGGTTTCTTGATTTTCCTCCTTCATTGTGTGAGAAACAGTCAAGTAAGAGCGGACTAAATTTTATTTATGAAGGTTCAGGTCTTTGTTATCTGTGGTTTAGTCTTCAT
Source organism: Oculina patagonica (assembly GCF_052425735.1). NCBI lineage: Eukaryota > Metazoa > Cnidaria > Anthozoa > Scleractinia > Oculinidae > Oculina > Oculina patagonica. The sequence continues at coordinate 30,408,274 of NC_135766.1, read as the reverse complement.
TGCCGCAGAATAATCATCACTTCATTCCGTACTGATTTAGTTATAACTCCTCGCCTTGGAGAAAAGCTCTCCCCATCGACGTTTTTCATGACTAACGTTAATCAACGTTCTCGGATAACATCGCAGTATATAAATAGAAAATTGGAATGAATGCGTTTGCCGATTCAAGTAAAGTGGCTGTAGATTAATACACGCCTCCTTACATACAACCATATCCAAAACTTCTTATGAAGATTTATAAGCCCAGGGAATCTTACAGCATAAATCTATTTCGGTAAGACACGCAAAGGAGTTGATTAAAGGATCGGCCCCAAAATCTGAAGGATAATGTGACTGATCTTTGGTCTGGAATTGAATGTTCTTTGGACAAAAACTTTTCCTTTCCTCCCAGCGGCAAGTTAGTAATACACTTTTGGTAAAACTTGGCCAAACAGCTTAGTGAGAGTTGGTTTTTACCGTAGTGACACTCCAACGAAAAGAAGCAATGGGATGAGTCGGTTACAGAAGCCCTTGCGACTCGGAAAAAAATATATTTTGTAGTGAACACTCAAGTCGGTTTATAAGTGGCTTATTAAGGGTGCTATAAGACTTCAATCTGCCTTTATTTTGAAAAAAAAATGTTGTTTTGGAAGGGAATTATTCAAGTATGCTCAAATTTGATGCAGTAGAATTTAACAAAAAAAAGTTCCAATAGCTCAGCAAGAAACGCGACGTGTTTTAACAATTCTAATATTTTATTTTACCTCCAGATTAGAGAGCGGTTCAAAAGAAGGGTTACCACGGTTTTTCCCGCTACTACCGATGGAAAATCAGCCAAGAAGACTTCGCGGGTTTACCAAAGTGATGTCGACGGAGGAGAGATAATTGAAGTTCAACCCAGCAGTGCTAGTGTAATCGAATTGAAGTAGCAGTAGACTAGAGGATTGGGCGGCAGCTTTTGCAAGGCCTCGTGTGATTGGCTCACTACTTCTCGAACAGAGAAATAGAACAAAAGAATAATAAAATAGTATAGCATAATAGCATAGTATAGCATAATAATAAAATAGTATAGCATAGCATAGTATATACTATTAGACAGGTAGAAGTGCATGCTTACGAAAGCAGCTGCAGAACTACTAGCCTTTGATTATAACGCATTTGTACATTTATCTTATTCTAGCTAGCCTGAGGTTTTTTGTTTTTGTTTCTTTTTTCATGGAAAAAAGGTGGGTCTCACTAGAGGGTCGCCTTACCTTCAAGGCGCGTGGCCCTCTATCTAGGGTCTCCCTTGTCCCAGAGCTAACTTCGTGATTTTTGTTTTCAAATAAACCATTCGCAGCCATTTATAATTCTAAAGAAATGTATAGAAAGTTATCTCCGTCCCCGGGGTTGCTCGGAAAGGAGGGTTAGCGTCCTACCAAGGACAACTTTTCTCCTTATAAACAGGCCCTTGTGAAAATATACGTACAGAAGTGTTTTTTGTAACTAATAGAAATTTATTTAGTAAGTTTTACAAGCAGCTTCCAGGTGTCGCTTCGAATTCTAAAAAAATACGTCTAACAAATGTTAAATAAACTATTTACATGGCAGTTAGTCTGAGATTTTCGCTACACTGTAAAGTAAGGCAATATCAACGAGTCCCAAAAAGGGCAAAACCAAAACAGGCATTCCTATAATACACAAGTTTTTCTTGTTTTGTAAAGTTCACTGTCAGGAGTAACACTATTTTACCAGGGTGGCTGGCTGCAGTACCATTTTCCAGTGGCTACAACCAAACTTTCACCAATTGGCTACATCATGTGTTGCATAAGAAGGCTCTATCTAATTACATGTATATTTAGTAAATAAACCCCTTCAGGCGGCTGGTATATTGGAGGATAATGTCCGCGGCCGAGGCTGAAAGATTGTCGAAAAATGAACAGTTGGCCGAGAAGCGAAGCTTTGAGGGCAACTGTGAAATTTTGAGGACAATCTTTCAGCGAAGGGCATTATCCTCCAATAAACCAGCAAGCCAGAAAGGGGTTTATTTATTTTATAATCCCCCGATTACTTTTTACAACGCGCTTTATCGCCAGTGAATTTATAAAAAAAACCTACGTAATAAACCCGTCGTAATTTGGCTGAAATATAAATACAAGTTGATTGATTTACGTGATTTTTTTAAATCTGTGATCTCAATAAAAAAAATTCGAATTGAATAAGGCAACTTTATTCTTTTGTTTTGTGCTTGCCTACAAAATCGGGCGAAGGATATCAAATCGGACGGTGGGTATATTCGCTGATACCCGTCGTCCGATTTTGTACCACGTGATGCGTTTTTTTCCAATGAGCGCGCGCAACAATTAATGGGTGGGTTATAAATGTATATATTATAATTGCAATTAAGAGTTTAACTGGCTGAAGTCCCTGGGCAAATCCCTTAAAGAAGTGATATAATTTACGATCGTCTGAATTTGCTTCGTCACAGCTGAAGCCCAGAACGTAAACGTAATATACTATACTTATCATTCAATATTCAAAACAAAACTGTAAACATTTTGTTTGACCCTCCTGTAAGTCCTATAATGGGACCAATAATTAAAGCAACAGCGCTAAATAATCATGATGATTCACTATATTTAATCATTTCTACTGAAACATTCTGAATAAATCTAAAAAAGTCTAAAATAATTCAAGGTTAAAGATATTTGTGCTTGTCGCGGTTTTCTGAAAGGCAGGGGCTCTCATAAGCCTAATTTACCTTTGTCAAAGTTGGCAGTTACCATATGAATGAAAGTTCATCATTCAAAATAACTTTGATTTTCTAAGTAATTTCGGACTTCGAACGAGTGGTAAAGGAAATGCTAACAAACATCAGAACTTCTGATGTTTGTTAGCATTTCCTGAAGATATTTCAAAGTGATCTTGAACCGTACCCTCTTTTCATGCTTTCACGGAATATAACTCTGCTAATTACTCGTAGAAATAAAACATTTGAATTTTGTGTCCATTACCTCTATCAATAAAGTCAACTGTCAAACTCTTTCCGATAGCTTACAAAATTTAATCCGGCGTCCTTTTGCCTTTTGACGCACTTCAGTGTTGTTTTATTTACATCTTTGGAGACACGGTTTCCTATTGGCTAGCGTGCTGGACTCCGGATCGAGTGGTCCGGGTTCGTGCCCTGGACGGGGTCACTGTGCTGTGTACTTTGGCGAGACACTTTACTCCCATGCAAAGTGCCTCTCTCTACCCAGATGTATAAATGGGTACCGGCGAATTAATGCTGGGTGGTAACCCTGCAATGGACTAGCGTCGCATCCATACGTGGGGGGAGGGGGAGGAGTAGAATTTCTCCCAATCGCTTAATGCTACGGAAAGTGGAATAAGCTCCGGTGGTATAGGCCACTTGGCTTCAAAATACGGGTCTTTTATTTTTGTCGCTTTAGATCGACCAACTCCGTCAATGTATCAATGTCAATCGTAAATGCTTCCTATAAACAAAATACTACTAATAAACACACAAAACCACCTTTCGACAAGAATGAGAGCTCCCATTGCAAATTAATCCCCATTTTTATAAGAACCTATTTAGCCTAAAACTTCAAAACAAGTTGTTATTTTCTAAAATTGATTAAAAATGTCTACTTTTGGGAAATTAAGTTTGGTCAAGGCTTTACTATACATGCATACAATGTCATGTTCTGAATGATTAGCGCTTCCTTTTTTAATTTAACACTTGTTTGGTATGCAAATTTTATACAGATAATAGGTCGAACATCACTAAAAGTTCTATTAGCAACAACGTAAATATTTTCCTCAGAAAAAAGAACCTTTAAAAAACCTAAATGTCCTTCATGCGTTGACTAACATCTATGTAAGAAAGAAGAAGAAATAGGTTCTTACTTCCGGGTTGTTACTGTATTTTGACTCTATTTTAAGCCATTTGACAACAAGCGTTTTAAAAACTTTTCCGATTGCACTTTTGGTGATGTCATTTCCGGAAATTACTAACCACTGGAACCGATCCTCATTGAATGGCGTGAGTACGTCATCAACAGGTGAAAAGGAAGTATTTCTAATTTGTCTGCTGTAAGTTTTGATAGCAAATGACTACCTTAATTGGACAGAGTTAACGCAACGCAGACATATAGCCGCCAACTAAGCTACATAATTTATTATTTTAGTACTTTTGATCGCTAAAAGGGTTTAAATAGTGTTTAAAAACAGATAGATATTTCGGATATCTATCTATCTATCCAGACAAAAGAAACTGTATAAACCTCTCGGCAATACTGGAAAAAAGTTTGGACCGACTAAAAGCTGTTACACAAAGTTGGTTTAATTTGGCTAAATGTGTTGCTGTCGAGGAACTATATCCGGCGGTTAATGGAATAGAAATCCAATATGACAACGAGAACTGTCTTTGTAATCGCTATGTTGCGTGAGTATAAACTTCACTTTCTTTATTGTTAGCAACGGTGTACATGCAGTAAAGATGAAAAGGAAAGATTTTTGTAATTCTACTTTGTGTAATGATATATATTTTGTTTCCTTGGCTGTTATCTCCTTACAATAGTAAACCGGAAAAATAACTAAACACCAATATGATTTGTGGTTGTATTAGTGCGGCTCCCCATGGCCACTCAACATGAGAATTATCGTACTGACAGTCCCTAATTTATATTTTACGAGTCAGCAGAATTGTTTGTCTTTTTTTAGGTTAACAATTCGTGTTATAAATGTTATGCACATTTTCGTGACTTCTTTGTGGAGTTGGTTTATTGCTCAAACACCTGTTTTGTAAACGCAATTGGGAAATGTAAATTTTCTCATAGCATGAAAACATTTAGGCAAATAAATTCAACGATAGAGTGAGGTCGGTAAATTTTCGGTAGATATGACTACTATCTCTCAAAGTAAACTGTTTTAATCTGTTTGTATTCTGTGTTAAGCTTTGCAAAATTATGCTAACTGAATCGAAATTTAAAGGAGGTAGCACAAAAAAGTCATGTAAGATGATTTCCATATATCATAAGAATTGCATAATATATTGCGCATTTGAAACTACCATATTTCGTTTAGCAATCTAAATCGGACAAAGAAAGGCGCAAAAAAACTTATTGGCGGCTTTTCATAAAGCTTCGGAAACAGAATGCTTCTTCACGTTGGTTTGGGTAAATGATGTGCGAAGAATCTTCATCCAACAACTTTAAAACGGCGTCCAAATTTTTCTATGCAATCGTTGTTTTGCGTGAGTATGAACGTTGTTGTATTTTTATTGCATGTATCTGTTCATGTGTTGTCAATATAAAAGCCATTTTTTTTCTTCATAGAGTTATTTTGTTTAGGATTATTTCGTTTTTTGAGACCGACAACCTTGAACAACACAAAACTACTTTTAACAAAATAAAACCGTTTTAATTCGGTTCTCGATTCATTCTGCGAATCAACATCAACTTTTTAATAAACAAATATTTTTTATGCTTACGAAAATAATTAAACATAGTTTTAATTAAAAGTCTTTTTAATTTTTTTTCTTTCCATACTTTTATCAATATTCAGAGATAATATCTCTGGCCATCTTTCCTTTTTGTATTCAGAGGTGATATTTTTGTAGCTCGACGTGAAACTGATAATGAAGTATTTATGCTAATGAGCTAATAATTGTTAGAAAAGCTTCGCCTCTGGCTGCTTCGCCTCTCCGCGAGCTATTTACAACAAGTTTTTTTTTTTAACCAAACGATTAAATAAATGCACTATGGTATATAATATATATGTACATATAAAGCTACGTTAAAACAACTTATTGAATGTTGTCTTTGCAAATGGTAGCTAATCAAGCGGGAGTTGTATCATGGCGCAGTATTATGACAGATGTTTCTGCAAAAACTCTTCGTTTCGAATATGAAGTATGAATTTCTGTTGCATTTTTTACAACATTTTTCTGGCTAATTTTCGCAATAATTTGTTCATACCAATAAATCTCAGCTGCTTTTTCGTGCATTTTCTTAACTTTAATTCGTCGACGAAATATTTTCTTATCCTGACACCTGTCTAGTATAATGCTGTAAGTAGACATAAAGCACGAATGAAATAAAATATTAAGGAAACAACCCTATGAACCGATAAATGAAGTTACCGATATCCTCACTAGCTAGGCCTAATAAAAAGTACACCACTAGTTTCGTGTGAATCCTAGTACAAGTGTTTTTTTTTTTTTTTTTTTTCAATAAAACAATTATGGCCATATAATAAACATTTCATATTTACCTACAAACAAAATACACGGGAAATGAGATCTTTGCCCTCGTGTATGGAAGTCCTCCTTTTGGAACATTACATCCAACAACTGGTAAAGAGGTACTCGTACGTAGCAGGCTAAAGATGCACAAACAATCTTACCAAAACGAAATCCCTTACGAATGTTTGTTTGTTTCTTACTCTAGCGATCAATAATTGTTCATTTTTTTTCTCCCACAGTCATCCAGATGAATCTTGATGGGCTAGGTATCCAGGCCGAACCACCCGGTAAGATTTTGGTCGCTGTATTCCTAAAAAGTAGAATATTTCATTCGCTTTGATTCTGAATCCGTACACTCATAGAGCGCTGGACAGCAGAGATGCATCTATTCCAACGTCGCTAATTCAAGTCCTGAAGAAAGGATGTGCATTTGTTTTCTTTTATTGGTTTTGATGCTAATTCATTTATAACTCATTTTTTACTTATTTTTCAGTGTTTTACAATTAGACTTCTTCCCCGTGTTTTCTATGAGCGAATAATCAAAGTGGTGCAGCCGAGTTGACTATCGCTGAAAGAAAACGAGGGCGAATAGTCTGACTGTTTTATAAGACGCTCCAAAGAATTGCAGTCCAAAACCTGCAATTCGATGTATTTCTAAGCCAAAAATCAAGAAAATTTATTTCCAATTTCAGAGCAAAGCGTGCACAATCGTGTTCAGCAAATAGACAGCGGCGAGAGAGCTATTACTTAGCTTAATATTTTCGGATTAACAAAAGAACACAGCTAAGTGTCAACTGATTTCTTAAACATCATGGTCGACTTCTAGACAGAGTCTAGTGAAGCCTTCAGAAGAACACTAAAATGTTCTATCGTGTACACTTCTTGTTTGTAGAAAGTACCTTTATTATTATGTTATATTCTCAGGTGGTAATGAATGTTCAACATGTGAAAACCCATGTAAAGATGGTAATAGATGGAAGTGTTCCAAAGGAAGTTGCAGTGATTGTTTACAGAAATATCGATGTAGTTTTCACAACTGCGAAGGTAAATAGTTTATGAGAAACTAAAAGTGACTAGCGGAATTACCATTTGCAAGTTTTACTAGTTGTAGCTTTTCTCTTTGGCTAGGCCTAATGATCAAATGTTCTTAAATTATTGTTACCAAAACCAAGTTCGTAAAATGTAGTCCATTGGCATGTGTGGGACTACAGTTAACTCATGCCTCGCAGTCTCGATAAAGAAAAGAGTACGTCACGTTCCTGTGGCTACTCACTTTTAATGCCCGAATTTTGGTGCATCACATTGACAAAAATGGTTTCTATGGGACGTCACTTGAGGAAAAATTTTAAATACTAAACTGTTTCCTTATTAATGCTGGGCAAGAGCTAGGGAAATTCACAAGTTTAAGTAATTTTGAAACTACATAACTTTGCGAGCACTATTATTGTTATTGGTTTTGTAATCGGAGAGCAATTCTGGGAGGTGATCATTGAAAGATTATAGGTTTATTACTTCTCTTTAGGTAACATAATATTGAGTGTACCCTTTCAAATAACTACTTAGCGTACACTTTCTAACGAGCTCCTAAGAGCTCTTCCGTGTTACGCGGGTAAATAAATTACATTTTGTTAGATACCGAGGAAACCTTCTGATGGTTTCCAAAAAGTTTAGATTCGGCAGGTTGCAAATACGCACTGAAACAAACTACAGTTCAACATGGCGATCCATAACAAGACAGGATCCCTTCCTATAATACACATGTATAACACCGCTGACAATACATGACACATTTACATTATTTACATTTTAAGTGCTCCCCTTCTTATTTCAAAATTTAAACTACCGATAGATAAAGATTTTTCTCATATTTAGCTAATGTAATATTTTTAATGACTTTGCCCTCCCAATGTTTATTGACAACAGCCATACCATCAGTAGCAGCATCGATACGCACAGTATCACTACCGGCATTACAATCAGTTTCAAAGGCATTATCACTCCCCGCAGCATTATCATCATCTGAATCTGCATCATTGACTTCATCAATATCACAATCATCATCACAACCACCATCACCAACATTACCATCATTTTTATTATCACCAACTTCATCTAAATTATCACCAACTTCATCTAAATTATCACCAACTTCATCTCAATTATCACCAACTTCATCTCAATTATCACCAACTTCATCTCAATTATCACCAACTTCATCTCAATTATCTCCAACTTCATCTCAATTATCTCCAACTTCATCTCAATTATCACCAACTTCATCTCAATTATCACCAACTTCATCTCAATTATCACCAACTTCATCTCAATTATCACCAACTTCATCTCAATTATCTCCAACTTCATCTCAATTATCTCCAACTTCATCTCAATTATCACCAACTTCATCGAAATTATCACCAACTTCATCTCAATTATCACCAACTTCATCTCAATTATCACCAACTTCATCTAAATTATCACCAACTTCATCTCAATTATCACCAACTTCATCTCAATTATCACCAACTTCATCTCAATTATCTCCAACTTCATCTCAATTATCTCCAACTTCATCTCAATTATCACCAACTTCATCTCAATTATCACCAACTTCATCTCAATTATCACAATTACCATCACCACCACCACTATCAACATCACCAACTCCACCGTCATCACTATTACCATCACTAACACCATCATCACCAACATCATCTCAATTGTCACTATTACCATCACCACCACCACTATCAACATCACCAACTCCAACGTCATCACTGTTTCCATCACTAACACCATCAGCAAGACCACTAACATTACCATCGAAGTCACTATCACCATTACCATCATCGTTGTCATCACCACTCCTTTCACCACAACCATTAGTACCATCATCAATATCATCAGCAGCAGCAGCAACAGCAACGGCAGCATCAACAACATCGCCACCATCATCATCAACAGCAGATGAATTGGTATGTACTTACGATTTTAGAAAATTAATGCTTGTGTTTATTACCATAGCACAGAGGCCCATTACAATACAGTTTTAAGCCGTTGGGGGAATAGTCAGTTTGCTCTAATTTAAAAACATAACTCTGCTCGCGTTATTTTTTAGAGGTTCCTTATTGACAAACTGTAAAAAAATGTAAAAACGCTTTAAGCCTTTTTCTCCTAATACTGAATGTCTAATGAATGTCTGAAATCAGGAGCCCATGACCCTGCTAAAATAAACTAGCTCGGAATCTTCAAGGGCGTATTTAAACTTTGCTGATGTTTCATTGATATTCTTTGTCCCATTCCGATATAAATCAAGTCAGGAAGATTACCAACTAACCTTCATTGGACACTTTAGAAACGAGAAAAAAAAACTGGAGAAGGTATCATCTCGCAGTCGCGTGTGGGATACTTATTGGGACTTATTGAGATGAGACGCCATTAAGCCCAGTAACGGCCCCGCAAGCGATTGTGATGTGACTCGCCCTAGTTTTGCTTTCGTTTCTAAATTGGCGAACTGTTTTTATTCTAGGCGATGAAGTTTATTTCAACGTTGAACAAAACAGATGTCCAGCAAGCCAATTCCTTGCAGGTATCTTAAGCTCTTGTTAAAACCATAATGCTAGCAAAAGAAAACATGACCCTAAATGGAGAAAATTGCTGCTAATTGTAGGTTAACAAGTGATTCAGTGTCTAAAAGGACTACAACTACCAGCATCCCTGTTTATTTTGTCGAGTTTCCAAGTAGTTCCTTTATTGTTATTTCTTTACGCTTACTTGGGTGGGCGAAGCCGAAGGCGAGATCTGGTCAACTAAGAAAATTCAATTTTTTTTTATTGGCTGTTTCAAAACACTGCCACAGCGCTAAAATTTGAACGTGCGTTGGGGGCCTCTAGGGAAGTTGAGATATCTTTTTATCAAGGAATCAGAGTCACGTTTGCTTATGGTATCCTGTCACGTCTTGAAGTTTTTTCACACTGGGACTTGAAATCGCAAACCAAAAATTGGGAATGGGACTCTCATTTGTGCAAAACATATGCTAGGGAATATGACTTGGACACAAAATTTGGGCTGGAGAATGGAATTTATAACACCCCCTGCCCCCACCCACCCCTTCAGGACCTTCTTCCTGGCGCTCTGTCAGTTCGGGAAAGGCACTAAAAAATGACAGTCGTAAAATGAAAAACAGTGGGGAATCAGGCTTGATGCTGATATAAAATTTTAAAACCGTTTCAATCTAAGAGTTCAGAATCTTTATATTCTGTGTGTTTTCAGGATGTTGTGAATTTGCTAGAAAACACCATAGAACAGTATAAAAACGTATCTATCCACGAATTCCAGATGAACACAATTACAAAGAAGGAACTAAGAGCATTAGTCTTTAAAACGGCAGTTGCCTTTGAGAGGTTCGCACTTAAGTATGGTCAGTATCACCTCAATGATTCGGTGCGTCTGATAAACAACGTTCGCAGTAAACTTGGTAAGTTGAAATCTAATTTTCATTCTTCGAAAAATTTAAACAGATTTGGTTATTGGCACTATCGATAGCAGTTTTGCAATTCTAATCAGCTTTCTTTTTTTTATCCCACAGTTTTGCGTATTGAGCGAGTTTTCCGCCGAAATGCAAGCGATTTCCATCTCGAAGGATCAGAACACCAGAATTTTATCAACTTACCTTCAAAAAATTTCGACAACAATGGTTTGTGTAAACAATTTTTCTTTGAGAAATGTTTTTAGCAACTATAAAAGGCAGCAAACTTAATTTTTTTTTCTAGCTATATTAAGCAACAGAGACAATTTAGAGGTCCAATTATCGCGGAACGAAAAAGAAAAGCGTTTGTCTGTTTTTCTTTTTTATACACATGACAGAAAAAAGAAATCCGAAAACCATTCATAGAAAATGGCAATTCTTTTACACCCCTACAGTAGACAAATTCCATCCCTTTTTCAATCCATTTGCGTGAGTAAACCCTTAAAATGTTTAGAAATGACAGCCTTTAGCCGCCTGTTTGCGGTATTAAAGGCTCTTTTAAATTCTTATTTGAAAAAAGTGTTCCCATACCCTTTTCTGCACTTTGATTTCTGTCTTTGACATTTCCCGGCCAACGCCCTTTAAGTCCCTCTCTGTTTCCTTATTTTCTCTTGCTTTAACTCAATACCGGGAAAGGTATACCATTCCAACGGAGAACTTGCCTAACGACGCGATGTGTCATAACATTTTTATAATTCTTTGATATTTTCATTTCATCTAGGTTCAGTGCTACTGGGTATAGTCTACACTGATATGCACGAATCACTGAAAGCAAGTCAGTTCAATAGCAAGGCTAAGATCACCAGGTAATAAGCAAACCATTTCAATTTCGGAAAGTTATTTTCTGGTTATTCTCCGTTTATATTTTGTTATTTCCGTGTTCTATCTGCAAAATTTTGACTTTTGCATATGCAATTGAATGGTGTTGCAGAAAATCACACCATTAGTTTAGATGCGCATATGCACGCTAATGACTCAAATCTAGCTGCATTTTACAAACAAACGACTTCATACTGGATCGTCCTGTACCGACGTCTCCGTCAGTACAGATAAACCAGTATTGGTCTATTAGAGCAGTTTTCAATTGAGTGTCGTAAAACCAAAACCAAAGTAATTACTCTGGCCAATCACAAAGGACCCAGACAACCCAGTGAACCAATCAAAATTCGATGCAAATACATGTAGCTGGCACGAAGCGCGGGAAAACGTGCGCGAGCGAGTCACGATTGGTTCTGGTTTTAGTTCTGATTGGCTGAGAAAGTGGCGCGAGATTTTAAAGCCAATCACTAAGCATAGTAATGCAAAACCAAAGCAAACGCAATTTACTTTCGACACTCAAGTGAAAACCGCTCTATTTAATTTAAGATTTGTAAGGCATTACTTACACAGATGCCTAATGCCTATAGTGCCTTAGGAATGTGCGTCATGAAGGAAAAATTCGACAAGAAACAGGATTTAATATTCAGATTCTCTTTAGGCGACTCGACACCATAATAATGGCAGCAACGATGGATCCCAAGCCTAAACAATTACTTCGGAATGTTGCGCTAAAGTTCAAAAACACTAAGGTAAAATGAATAACATAGTTTGCAGTTAATAATGTTAAAATTGTCTTCTCTGATTTTCCGATTCTAAAAGTTACATTTGCTTATTTTCAGGCTGTTGACGGGACAAGGAACTGCGTGTTTTGGAGAGGCTACAGCGAGAAAAAGTGAGCATCAATTTGAAAGTGAATGTTTCAATCCTTTTTGTATACAAATTTCTGTATAATAAAAGTAATTCATGTTATAGAAAGCAAGAGGAATAAACCCTTACTGGTAGAGCAAATAAAGAAATATTCCATTCAATTCATTTTACTCATATGTAGTTTTTATCATATAGCGAAAATCGTAATACCACTTTCTTCTCTTTTTTATAATCCTCCTTGTAAGAACTTCATTTCCTTTTTTATTTCACTCATTTGTTTTCCTTTCTCATTCAGCAAACTGTTAAGCAAGTTTCTGTTATCTTTTTAGTTCGGTCAGGTATATAAAAGGGTAGGGGTTTCACAAGATTTGGTATACGAAAGGGTATGAAAATCCGTCATTTAGGTTTTTAAAATGGCCTTTAGTTAAAATATTTCGAACAGACGCACTTTATGGCTGTATTATTTTAATTTATTTAGCGCTTCATAAAAATGACAAGAAAACGTCCTGTTCTAAGTCCATGCCATGTCTTTTAGGTATATGAAAGGGGTACCTTTTTTTAGTTAAAGGTATACGAAAGGGGTACAATTTCTGTCAAAATGGTATATAAAGGGTAAGGGGTAAAAGCTTGGGGCGGAGCGTCCCCGTATAAAACTTTTTTTGAGTGCCCCCCCCCCCCGGGGGGGGAGTAAACCTAAGACACGAAAATAACCAAAAAAATATCCTACATGAAGAATAATTTCAAAGTAAGATAAACATGTTGCTTTAGATATCAGTTAAATATTAAATATTAGATATCAGTTCGTTCACTTTCAGCCCGGATGGATGGTCAGGGGAAGGTTGCCATGTCATGGAGTCGACCAGCAATTCAGATGAAACGGTCTGCAGCTGCAATCATATGACTCACTTTGCTGTTCTGCTGGACTATGGCGATAACCTGGAGGTAATGTTAGCCACAGAATTGAATGAATGAATAAACATCAAAACATTTTTTTTATATAGAAAAAGGTGATAATTAAAACGTTATAAACTTACATTATTTGGTTTTTTGAAAATTATGTGTAAACTGGCAGATCACCGAGAAGGATGAGAAGATATTGAGGATTCTTACGTACGTTGGAATAGCTCTCTCCATCATGGGATTAGTTCTAACAATAATCTCGTACATTCATCTCACGTAAGTAATGAAATACATAGCTAAAGACAATTCAGATAATACTGATAATAAAACACGCAACCTGATTTGCTGTTTAGTTTACTTGAGACTGTGTAAACACATAAAATTAAGTACCGGATACGCTTTACATGATTCAAGAGTTCTAGTGAATAAGTGCTACAAATCGGGGTCTATACTCTACATGTTACGTAGCCTGTGTTAACCCAAACAAAACCTCCAGCTACGCAGGCTACATGTCACGGTGTTCCCATCCACTTTTCCACCGAATTGCCACAGGCGCACCATGTTGGTGCACCATGCTCAACCATCTTGTACATTGCTTAAAAATAATGATAAATAACCCCAATTCTAATTTGCTCGAATCGCTTTATATTTATGTCATTCAGTTTCTTTTTTTTTATGTTGTACGTCACAGCAGTCATTTCTCATTTTAGCATAAGTTTATTGTTTTCCTTCATTGTCTCGTTTGTTTGTTTTGATTTTTGACTGTTTTGTTTTTTAGTATATGATTGAAAAAATAACCTCATTTTGATTGGCTTAGAGCAGAAAATATAATACTGTTGCGTTAATGTACCAACATTTTTTATGCCTTTCATTAGGGACGTTCATCAGCCTCTCTCTCAAATAAGAGTTAATCTTGCTGGATCTCTTGGAGTTGGACAAGTAATATTTCTTGCCGGAATTAATGCAACAGATAATACGGTAAGGTGGTGCCTCTAAGCTGTTCGTCCCACGCATCAGTGTTCTAGCCCCTAACCTTCTTTCCGAAAATGACGAGCATAATAACTACCTTAGAACAATGTCAAGTGAATAGGCCGTTTTGTTAGGTGTATTCGTTCGGGACACAATTCAAGGAACACAATCACATCAGTTCTGAAACATAATTTGTCAACTCCTGGTCAGCTTCTACTCTTAACCCTGTACATTGGAAGGCGATAAAATCTGCTCGTGTGGACATAGATAAACTTTTTAATTAATAGCTTGTTTTAACTGATGCAAATGCAACCTAGCTTTTCAATTTTATGTTAATTTTTTCACGGGGCAATTTGGTATTGTGTCTTTTAAGGTACGTGATGTTGAGATGCCAACTACTTTTTTACAAGTATATTTGAGCCAGTTTTGATAGTTTTTTGACCCCGTGAAAAAATAAAAAAATAAATCATTCCAATGTAATATAACATCATCGTCTTTTGTCAGGGTGCCTTGGGGCTTACAAAATCCCCGGCTCGTAAAAGACAACTTTTAAAAGCGTGGTCAGAACAAGATTAAGCCGGAAGTAACAAATCATTAATAATAAATGTCCTCGATAATTCACAGGGAGCTTGTGTTGCAGTAGCAGCTCTTATGCAGTACTTCCTGATGGCAGCTTTCTGTTGGATGCTCGTTGAAGGAATTTACCTTTACCTGCTCGTTGTTAAAGTTTACAACATCAACAACAGGATGACCGTCTATTATGTCATATCTTGGGGTAAGTTTTTTTGATGTGTTTTTGGAACGATTGTCACTTAATCCGAGTAGCTTTTTGCCTTGGACTCAGAACGAACATTCGCGCAAGACCACTTATTTAAAAATCTATTCAACTTAGGAAGTTTAAATTCGTACAATTGAAACTCATTTTTGCACGAGAACTTGGTTTTTAATGAAGGCCGTAATGGGAAATCGGATGAGACTGGCAGCATGCTATGGAGACATTTTTTTCCCTTTTTCACTTCAGGTTTTCCTGTTGTCATGGTTACTATTTCGCTGAGTATCGCTGCAGGGAAGGAAGGAATCAAGAGTTACGTCAACGATAAATAGTAAGAAATGCAATACAATTGCATTGTATTGTTTGTTTCTTTGTTGGTTTCAACGTTAACCCTCCCAGTCTATTGCATTCAGTTTGTAAGAATATGTGGATTTACGTATCAAAACAAAATTGGTTTTCAATCGATTCTGTTTGTTCTCCTATCGCATTACTCAATAACATTTGATATGAAAGATATTGTTTTTTTTTGTTTTTTGTTTTTATTGCAAGCTGCTGGATGTCTTCGACTAACAATCTGATCTGGATATTTGTCGCGTTTGTGGTGCTAATGGAAATTGTAAGTGGCACGAACTGTTGTTTTCTCTTCTTCGAATTGTGTTGTGGTAGACTTTATAGTTCTAATTCCAGTTAATCTGATATTGATTTCTAAACAAAAAAGTTTACAGCATACACAATTTTTTTATAAATTGTGTTTAATTGATCGTTCAACAATTTAGGTTCAATGTATTAGTTGCTCGTTTTGTTTGCTGGTTGTTGTTTCTGCTGCTGTTGTTCTTGTTGTTGTTGCTACCTTGGTTCCCTTTACATATTTTTGCTTTTATTTCAAAGCTAAACATGTTGTTACTCGTGCGAGTCATAAAAGAGATGATCACAATGCAACCAACAGGAGAAACTCATATTCAACAGATACGGTAAGAGTTAACGTTTAACGAAAAAGTTTCGGTTTGTATATCATATTTTCGTCGCAGGCAGTTGTACAAGTGTTACATTCATACTTTTTTTTTTTCAACTATTCCCCATTTTTTTCTATTAATTCTTGCAGGGTGGGTATCAAAGCATGCGTGGTGATGGTTCCACTTCTTGGGGTCACGTGGTTGTTTGGTTTTCTGTCGCCGTTACACAAAGCGTTCGTCTACATTTTCACGATGCTCAACTCTACTCAGGTTAAATCTTTTAAATCTGTTTGCTCTGATTTTAATATATTTTTTTTTTCTTAGAGACTATCGTTTAGTTTAGTTTAGTTCAGTTTAGTTTAGTTTAGTTTAGCTTAGCTTAGCTTAGCTTAGCTTAGCTTAGCTTAGCTTAGCTTAGCTTAGCTTAGCTTAGCTTAGCTTATTTTAGCTTAGCTTAGCTTAGTTTAGTTTAGTTTTGTTTCGTTTAGTTTAGTTTAGTTTAGTTTAGTTTAGTTTAGTTTAGTTTAGTTTAGTTTAGTTTAGTTTAGTTTAGTTTAGTTTAGTTTAGTTTAGTTTAGTTTAGTTTAGTTTAGTTTAGTTTAGTTTAGTTTCTTTGTCACACAATTTTACGTGCGACAGGAGGCAGATACATGCAAAGCCGCAATTGACATTGACCCCCTCCACAGTACACAGCACAATGGGCAAAGACCAGACCACAACACCGGGAACTCCATGCCCTTATCTTTATGATAAGTGTGTGGGTTCTTTTACGTCCCCTGCTGACCGTGACACTGAAGATGCAGAAACGGGGCCTACGGTTTATCGTCCTTATCCAAGAAGATTAGAATATCTAACCATTTGCAAAGGCAGCATATTCAGCCTTGATGGAAATTATATAGTTTCATTTTAATATCTTAGAACGTTTTTCCTTCACTATAATTTGTTCGAATTAAAGTGAAACATCTTTTACTTACCTTTTTCAATAGGGTTTCTTGATTTTCCTCCTACATTGTGCGAGAAACAGTCAGGTAACGACAAGATGTGAACGAATTTTTCAAACTTTTGAACGTAACTTAGGGCCGAATCGCACTAGCGGACAAATTTTGTAACAATTGATAGATTTCATCATTAACGTGTCACTTGTCACAGAAAACAAGTGCGAGTGCGTTTTTTGAGACCTAGAACTTGTCCAACATTTCAGGAAAACAAAGAAGCAGTTGTCTTATGATTGGTCCGCGTTGCACGCGCGATAGATGTTGTCAAACAATTGCAAAAACAAGAGCGAACGACTTGTTGGACAAGGACAAATTTTGTCAAAACGGACAAATCATCAAAGGGGCCGAAGTCCTGCCTCAAGGCAGGACTTTTTATGACAAGTCGCATTCCCATGCCCCTCGTAATGCCAGATAACAATACGTTGTTGATTGGCTATTGTGTTTGGCCCAAATTGCACCGAAAAACAACACGCACTCAAAAGTTGTTGGGATAGTATGCACCGTGATGTGGCTCTCACCATCGTAATTCAGCCGCAAAATATTTTCGCGAGAGGCAAAGCATATTTATAAGTGAAGTGTTTCGGCCAAATGTAAGAATGAGAAAAGAAAAAGTTATCTTGAGACGACTCATTATTCTACTGCATGAGAACGCGTACTTTAAATGCCAATTGTTTTAGATTTTTTAAAGCGTTGTACTGCATATTTGATGTTTGCCCAAGACGGCCGTGCTGAGAAATTTACAGGGATGGCAGAAGCACGTGCAGAGCTATTGTACTAATAATTACACCTTTTGTTTTCTTCAAAATGTCTCTGACTTGTCGCGACAATTCTGTTTTTGTAAAAAATGTCATGACATTTAAAACTTGTCCGCTAGTGCGATTCGGCCCTTAGTTTGTTTTGTGTGATTTGCATCAATTATAATTCCCGATTTAATCAGTAAGTTATTAGCTATATTAAACAGAATTTAATTATTTTATTTTTTTAAAAATTCTTCCATTTTACTCTCTTATTTGCAGATAAGAGAACGGTTCAAAAGAAAGATGAATGCCATTTCTCCTAGTGCAAACGAAGAAAAATCTATCAAGAAAACTTCACGAGTTAATCAAAGTGATATCGAAGTGAAGGCAATCGACGTTCATCCTAGCAGTAATGATGAATATGAACTAAAGTACATGTAGTGATACATTTTAACCTTGTTTTGCAAACTTTCTATTTGCTAAAGTACCTTTGAGAAAAGAAAACATAAAAACCTGTAGCTTAAGACACTTATTTACTAAAGAATAAGAAACCAAAACATTTAAAAGTGTTAAGAAGTAATTAGGGGAGACTTAGTAAGTAAGTAAGGAACTTTATTTTACCAGAGTAGCCCACTAAGCAACAAGGCTGGTATCCATAGGGTCCTGGGACAACTTCAGATAAAAAAATCTAGAACGAGCCTATTTTCCAAGGTCTTCTAAAAAGTCCAACGGTTCTCCAACTCCATGTGTAAAAACCGGCAAATTAAAGCAATTGCAAGAGCCAACAAGCTACTAGCTACTTAACTTAAGCAGCATTGTGAGCCCAAACGAATCGAAAGCAAAAACAATACTCGTGACCGGAACCAAGCGCGTGTACCAACCATAGCCTCCATGCAGCAGTCTCCAAATTTCTCCACACGTGAGAAAATTGGAGAGGGCTACACGCAAGTCTCAATTGCATGGTGTTGGTTAAGCGCCAGTTTGATTGAGTAGGTGGCGCAAGCTTGTTCAATCTATCGTGTAGCAAAGCAAAACCAAGGTTATAGGTAATAAAAGATCACTCAACTGTGAAAATAGCTTTCGAACATTTTACATAGGAAACCCTAGTTGTTAGTACACTATAAGCCAGCTTAAAAAATTCGAAAGGCAAAAACAGCCATGTGTGGCTGATCACACACTTAAATTTAACCACCAGCGTTTTAGTAAGCTGTTCTAATATGGGGGCCATGACATTTTTTGGCGTTTGCATATTCGAATTCACAAGGCATCAGGAACCATCTCCTTTGACTGTCGGCCCCTCCCGGGGGTGGAAGGGGGATCCCATATGAAAAGAACGAGGTGGCTCGTCGTGTCACTACGGAGTGTGTAAATAAATAACAGATTCTGATCTAGCTTAGGGCCGAGTTTTTAAACACTTTAGCGTTCTGTCTTAGTGTTTACCTTTCGAGAAGAGGTCTCTTTCAAGGTTGCACGTGGAGACATGAAAAAACACCATCACACGGTGTTAAGGTCTAAACCGAGCAGGCATAAAAAGGTTTTTTTTTATAGGGATAATAAATATTGGTTTAATCCCCGTCCTTTCATATGGGAGTCCATCCCTCGGTGCACATAGATGCAAAGGGACGTTCTGCTGCACGTTCTACCAACACCATAATGACTAACACAGTGGTCATAATATAAAAGAAAAACATTAAAACGAACATGGCATTTATATTACCCATTTATGTGTTTTCTTCCCCAATTCATGTGTTGAAATTGGTCAATAAATACAGTAGAGAAACTTTTCCCTAGTGATGAGGTAATATACTAATAGCCTGGAAAAAGTTAGTAATTAAAAATTTAATTGAGGATTGTTAATTAAAATAAGAACTTTGTAAGCTTTTTGTTGGCTACAACCGTGTTTTTAATCATCTTTTCATTGAAGTCCATTCAAGAGAATATGAACATTTTGTTTATAAGCCTTTTGTTTTAGCACCTGTAACAGTGATCGGTGCAGTAAAGAAGTGTAATAAAACGAAACAATTGTTTGTCTGTTGTGGTACAATGTACACACGGAAATACCGAAAAATTAACGGTTTGCCATTGATCTGCAGACTTTCCTGAACCTCACCCCGACTGTCGCTATATCCCTACTTCTCAAGATAGTTAATTTTTAGCTTATTTCTATGAATATTTCTTGAAATGTTGAAGACGTTTTTCCAAACTGGTTCAGTTGCCACCCACTTGTTTTCACAACTCATCAAGATTACGAACGAAACGCGGTATAAAAACAGATAATAGCGACCTTCAGATTGGACTACGAGTACGAGATTGAGTACGAGTACGAGTTTTCAAACCAAATTCGTGTTTCTCCTATAATCCAATCTTATCCTTAACGTTTATTTATGTGTTAGCCAGCAACAGGGAAGAGTTACAGTTTGGGGTATACTGTTGTGTCGAAATTCCAAACTCGTTCTCGTACTCGATCTGGTACTCGTAGTCAAATCTGAAAGTCGTTAATTACGTCTCGTAAAGGACAAAAAGAAAACAAGTTTTCCAAAACAATATCATTTTGACCCATGAGATTTTTCAAGTTTATTATTATATTGTTGTGCTTTTCCACATAGGGGGGGGGGGGGGGGGAAATTACCTACTGAGTTAGTGACCTTTCTAACAAAAATCTTAGATTCAGCTAATTATCAACGACGAAATTTGCACAAAAAATATCATTCCATATATTTAATTGCGATCGAATCAGTCGAATCAGATGGACACTTATAGTTCTCGTGTTAAAACCACAAGTGCTGGATGGTCGCCATTAAAATTTGGTTTTAAGTGTAATACTCCATAATTTTCGAGCTTTTTTAAAAGTTCGCGGACACCGTACCTCACCGATTTCGCTGAAATTTGGCATGCAGTCTTGTTTTAGGGTCCTAACTACCAAATGGATATTAAAAAGTTTCAATTCTTTTTATTTTGGAAAATATCGAGAAGGCCGATTTGAAGCGTCCGTGACGGCCCGCCAACATGGCGGATCGAAGGTGTTCTTGTTAGTTCGACACTGAACCTGCCGTCACAGTTTCTCGATCATACTTGGCATAGTTATAAAGAACTATCTTTCTTCTTTCTATATATCAAAATAGATTTGGCAAATGTTGAGTTTGGATGATCAACGGCTAAGAAGTTCGAAGGTATGTTAACGATGTTTTGAACAGTCTCAAATTTACTACAAAATGAAAGGCTTATAACTCCACTGTTATCTCGATTTAGAACAAGCCATTTACCATGAACAAAGCTTGTTCATTGGTGAATTGATTCCATTAATAAAAAAATTGGGGAAATGTAACCGTTAAGAATAAAAAATTATGGAACCTCTAGTAAATTGGCCATTTCAGCGCCAATTCAGCGGATCAGCTCATTTAACAGCAAATAATCGGGAGAAACATGAAAGGGTTACAGTCGTTTATAATAAGCAGTTTTCAGGTATTCTTTGCTTATCTTAAACAAATACATAATCTTTGCCAAAGATATGGCGATTTTTGAGCGTACGATCGTTTCTCCAAATTTTTATGTCGGCAACTTTATTTTATTTGTTGTCGAGATTATACGCTGTTGTTATTCAAGTATTCGTTTCACAAGAACTTCTGTTGCTCGCATTTCCCAAATCACTGTGGTTAAGAAATTGCCCATTCCGTAACAGGGTCATTCTTACTTTTTCTTTAAAAATTACTAGGAAAGCAAGAATGCCATAGAACGGTTTTATACTAGTGAAAATACCTGTCAGACATAACTTCAACTGTTTGTGTTATCTGGCTGTTTTCACAAATATGCAAATTTAGGAGTTCTTAAAGACATTTAAAGTGCCTATCTTTAACTATTTCACGCTAAAAGATTCCTCTAAATCTTTTCGCCTACCTTTAGGACAAACGAAGTTTTGTGTCTCCAAGCAGAATGCTCGTTATCAGCAATGAAAGTCGAAGAGATACAGAAGCTCGAGTAAAATTCTAACTGCTGTGAAATGAACATCGTTTGAGCTTGACGTGTATTTATAGATCGCTCATTTAACTGTTGTTATTCAAATATTCGTTTCACAAGAACTTCTGTTGCTCGCATTTCGCAAATCACTGTTTAAGAAATTGCCCATTCCGTAACAGGGTCATTCTTACTTTTTCTTTAAAAATTACTAGGAAAGCAAGAATGCCATAGAACGGTTTTATACTAGTGAAAATACCTGTCAGACATAACTTCAACTGTTTGTGTTATCTGGCTGTTTTCACAAATATGCAAATTTAGGAATTCTTAAAGTGCCTATCTTTAACTATTTCACGCTTAAAGATTCCTCTAAATCTTTTCGCCTACCTTTTGGCCAAACGAAGTTTTGTGTCTCCAGGCAGAATGCTCGTTATCAGCAATGAAAGTCGAAGAGATACAGAAGCTCGAGTAAAATTCTAACTGCTGTGAAATGAACATCGTTTGAGCTTGACGTGTATTTATAGATTGCGCTCGAGCTCTGTTAATTAAGTTTATTCATTTGGCGATCAGATAAAAATCAATGAATGATCAGAGTTATTAAAGTCCATTTCTAAGCACGAGAGACACGGAAGTTTGTTTCATAAGCATTTATGCATAGAAATACCGGTTTATTTTTGAGCGGGAAATCTGCATTTATAATAGTTGGGAGTTTGGGGTGTTTTTTTGGTGTTGTTTTTTTTGAGGGGGCTCGGGGGGGGGGGGGGAGGGGGGAGAGGGGTGTGGAAGTGGTGCCTTCGTATCCTCTTTTGTTCTTTTACACAGTGGCCTGAATTTGGAACCGTTCGGGGACTGGATTATCAATTACTCTTCGTTATGCCATGTCACCCCTTAATGTGGGAGCGCCGTGCCTCAATTTACGATAAAAAAATTTATGGCCGCCCGGTCCATTTATGTAGTTCTCCGCCAGGTCTCTCAATAGGCAGGTTACGAGCCTAGTGGCCCATCCGGCCGGAGCTCATACCGGTTTCCGCAACGTGAAACGACAACGAGTATTTTTTACTCCACCCGGATGGGATGCTATTCCATCGCAGGGTTACCTCCCTTCCCGAAAAGCTAAAGATTGACTGGTAATCATTTTTTAACCTGGGTAAGGAAAGGGACTCTGGGAGTTGAGAGGCTTTCCAAAGAACTTAACGCATTGTCCCCCAAAAGCTCTATCCAGGACTGTTTGGTCCAGAGTCCAGCGCAGTGACCATTGTTAGGCCATCACGCTCCCCAACCGTGTAAGAAAGTGCAAAAATCTGCTTGTATAAGCCCTGGGGTTGTACAGTTTGGTACGAAATGTGGGCTTTTAAATGTGGTAGGTCTTATATCCGTGGTTGGGGTGCGGTGGCTTAAAGCGAAATTAAAAAAACTTCTTGTTTTCTGAAAAACGTTTTTATAAACTGATTTGAATTACATTAATGAATTAAAGGGACAGTGTCACCAAGATTTAATAAAATTTAAAACTCTCAAGACGGTAACCTGGCAGGAAAAAAGTGGCCTTAAACTTTGACAGTTGACTTGGAAGAAATATATGGGCCTTGAATTGGGAGGGCTTATGAGAGAAAAGGATAAAAAGGGGAATTTCACAGAATCTGCTCAACAGCGTACTCTCGAACAGCTTTCATTTATCTGCCCACTGTCTTTTCTCTCTCCAGGTTTTAGTAAGGCCAGACCGCTATGAGTGGATTTACAATTCATATTAACACTTTTTTGAGATTTTTAAATCCCGGTTCGAGCTTTGGGGGGATATTGCGTTGAGTTCTTCGGAAAGCCTCTGTACTATCATACCGTATCTACTCGAATAAGCGCTGCCCCCGAATAAGCGCCGCCCTCGAATAAGCGCCGCCCCCGGCGCCGCAGTCCCGATGCGGCGCTTATTCAAGGAAATCTGCATGTTTAACTAGAAACTGAACTACAAAG
Source organism: Oculina patagonica (assembly GCF_052425735.1). Taxonomy (NCBI): domain Eukaryota; kingdom Metazoa; phylum Cnidaria; class Anthozoa; order Scleractinia; family Oculinidae; genus Oculina; species Oculina patagonica. The sequence goes on along the minus strand of NC_135766.1, from coordinate 30,384,616 downwards.
CAACTCTTAAACAAACTTGGACATTTCTTTCCATCAAAAGCGACGTTCTGCAGTTCAAAGTGCTTGTTTTACCGCTTAGTTTTTCTATTGAACATTCTTCAGTACAATCTTCAGCAAGAGACGACTTTTGGCAATCAGGGGACCCTATTTTAATAAATGTAAAGGATTAGATTTTTTGTGGCGTCAAACTTTTTAATAAGCGTCGCACTGGAGGCGTGAAAAATTTAATAAGCGCCGCGGCGCTTATTCGAGTAATTACGGTAGTCCCGGCCCTTTCTTCACCTAGCTTCGGGGGTGGAAGCGGAATCATGAATCATGAATCATAGCTGTAAAATTAGTAGGAATCATGAATCTTTGTGTTTAAAACTTGGGAATCATGAATAACGGAGATGGCTAAAAGAATCATGAATAACAAATGAATGCTTCCATCGATATTGAATGCTTGTGAATATAGAATGTAACAAAAATTAAACTGATGGGTCATTTTACTAAATTCTTAACAAATATATTCCAGAAATGGCCTGAAATCGCATTTCTGAGCATCTAATTTTTCAAAATTTCCTGGGGGAGCATGCCCCCAGACCCCCCTATAGGAAAACAATGGAAACACGAATGCACCCTTCGCTTCACATCTTCATCCCTTACCGGTACTTTACAGTGATCAAGTATGTTACACACAGTGAATATTAAGAAATAATATGACGACTGAAAATATTTTAAATCGGCTTCCGGCATAATTCTGTGCAAGAGGAGTCTCCACTTGTAAAAGGAGACTGTTAGCAGGGAACCGGAATGTGCAACCAGCATGTAAGTGCAAAACAACAGAAACTGGTAACACGTAATTTTGAAAACTGGATGAAAAGAATGAAAAATGAATCATGAATATCGAATAAAACTTATACATGAATCATGAATCATTGAGGTAAAACAAGACAGGAATCATGAATATCCAAAGTCCAATGATTCCGCTTCCACCCCCGAACCTAGCTAGGTCGGCGATAAGGACATACGTGATGTAAGTCATGACGCATCACGAGAGGTGTCCTTATGGAGCTCGAGAGGTTCGACTTTAATAAAAAAAAGTCCGAGATAACAAAAACAGCCAAGTTCTCACCTGCTTTTTTTTGTAAAAATCTGGACGAAAAACATTTGTATCTTTTAACTTTCCCCAAAAAAGAATTGATTCGAAATTCATTTCAAATCAATGAGGAAAACGTGTTAGCTTCACTGTCATGTTGTTCTTGCCGCGAGTAAGCCACGCCTTCTTCGAACACGATAATTACTGATGACACAAACGTAAAGTCATGTTCATTTCAAAATCAGCTCGCATTATGCTTATTAACAGATGAGCTCTTTTGTTCAACATTCAGACCACTGTGTCAGAGATCTAAAGAGGATTCGGAGGCACCACTTCCACCCCCTCCCCCCGCCTTCCTACAACAACACCAAAAAAAAAAAAAAAAAAAAAAACTCCCAGCTATTATAAATGCAGATTTACCGCTAGAAGCCGAGTATTTTTTAACCGCGTCAGTCAATAATAAACCGGTATTTCTATGCATAAATGCTTCTGAAACAAACTTCCGCGTCTCTCGTGCTTAGAAATGGACTTTAATAACTCTGATCATTCATTGATTTTTATCTGATCGCCAAATGAATAAACTTAATTAACACATTTAAAAGCCCACATTTTGTACCAAACTGTACAACCCCAGGGCTTATACAAGCAGATTTTTGCACCTTCTTTCACGGTTGGGGAGCGTGATGGCCTAATAATTGTCACTGCGCTGGACTCTGGACCAAACAGTCCTGGATAGAGCTTTTGGGGGACAATGCGTTAAGTTCTTTGGAAAGCCTCTCAACTCCCAGAGTCCCTTTCCTTACCCAGGTTAAAAAAAGATTGCCAGTCAATCTTTAGCTTTTCGGGAAGGGAGGTAACCCTGCGATGGAATAGCATCCCATCCGGGTGGAGTAAAAAATACTCGTTGTCGCTTCACGTTGCGGAAACCGGTATGAGCTCCGGCCGGATGGGCCACTAGGCTCGTAACCTGCCTATTGAGAGACCTGGCGGAGAACTACATAAATGGACCGGGCGGCCATAAATTTTTTTATCGTGAATTGAGGCGCGGCGCTCCCACATTAAGGGGTGACATGGCATAACGAAGAGTAATTGATAATCCATTCCCCGAACGGTTCCAAATTCAGGCCACTGTGTAAAAGAACAAAAGAGGATACCAAGGCACCACTTCCACACCCCCTCCCCCCCCCCCCCCCGAGCCCCTCAAAAAAAAAAAAACAACAACAACACCAAAAAACACCCCAAACTCCCAGCTATTATAAATGCAGATTTACCTCTCAAAAATAAACCGGTATTTCTATGCATAAATGCTTCTGAAACAAACTTCCGTGTCTCTCGTGCTTAGAAATGGACTTTAATAACTCTGATCATTCATTGATTTTATCTGATCGCCAAATGAATAAACTTAATTAACGGAGCTCGAGCGCAATCTATAAATACACGTCAAGCTCAAACGATGTTCATTTCACAGCAGTTAGAATTGTAATGTACACTCATTTACTCGAGACACTCATAGACACTCATTTACTCGAGCTTCTGTATCTCTTCGACTTTCATTGCTGATAACGAGCATTCTGCCTGGAGACACAAAACTTCGTTTGGCCAAAAGGTAGGCGAAAAGATTTAGAGGAACCTTTAAGCGTGAAATAGTTAAAGATAGGCACTTTAAGAATTCCTAAATTTGCATATTTGTGAAAACAGCCAGATAACACAAACAGTTGCAGTTATGTCTGACAGGTATTTTCACTAGTATAAAACCGTTCTATGGCATTCTTGCTTTCCTAGTAATTTTTAAAGAAAAAGTAAGAATGACCCTGTTACGGAATGGGCAATTTCTTAAACAGTGATTTGGGAAATGCGAGCAACAGAAGTTCTTGTGAAACGAATACTTGAATAACAACAGCGTATAATCTCGACAACAAATAAAATAAAGTTGCCGACATAAAAATTTGGAGAAACGATCGTACGCTCAAAAATCGCCATATCTTTTGGCAAAGATCACGTATCTGTTTAAGATAAGCAAAGAATACCTGAAAACTGCTTATTATTAACGACTGTAACCCTTTCATGTTTCTCCCGATTATTTGCTGTTAAATGAGCAATCTATAAATACACGTCAAGCTCAAACGATGTTCATTTCACAGCAGTTAGAATTTTACTCGAGCTTCTGTATCTCTTCGACTTTCATTGCTGATAACGAGCATTCTGCTTGGAGACACAAAACTTCGTTTGTCCTAAAGGTAGGCGAAAAGATTTAGAGGAATCTTTAAGCGTGAAATAGTTAAAGATAGGCACTTTAAGAATTCCTAAATTTGCATATTTGTGAAAACAGCCAGATAACACAAACAGTTGAATTTTTGTCTGACAGGTATTTTTACTAGTATAAAACCGTTCTATGACATTCATGCTTTCCTAGTAATTTTTAAAGAAAAAGTAAGAATGACCCTGTTACGGAATGGGCAATTTCTTAAACAGTGATTTGGGAAATGCGAGCAACAGAAGTTCTTGTGAAACGAATATTGAATAACAACAGCGTATAATCTCGACAACAAATAAAATAAAGTTGCGGACATAAAAATTTGGAGAAACGATCGTACGCTCAAAAATCGCCATATCTTTGGCAAAGATCATGTATTTGTTTCAGATAAGCAAAGAATACATGGAAACTGCTTATTATAAACGACTGTAACCCTTTCATGTTTCTCCCGATTATTTGCTGTTAAATGAGCTGATCCGCTGAAATGGCGCTGAAATGGCCAATTTACTAGAGGTTCCATAATTTTTTATTCTTAACGGTTACATTTCCCCAATTTTTTTATTAATGGAATCAATTCACCAATGAACAAGCTTTGTTCATGGTAAATGGCTACTTCTAAATCGAGATAACAGTGGAGTTATTAGCCTTTCATTTTGTAGTAAATTTGAGACTGTTCAAAACATCGTTAACATACCTTCGAACTTCTTGGCCGTTGATCATCCAAACTCAACATTTGCCAAATCTATTTTGATATATAGAAAGAAGAAAGATAGTTCTTTATAACTATGCCAAGTATGATCGAGAAACTGTGACGGCAGGTTCAGTGTCGAACTAACAAGAACACCTTCGATCCGCCATGTTGGCGGGCCGTCACGGACGCTTCAAATCGGCCTTCTCGATATTTTCCAAAATAAAAAGAATTGAAACTTTTTAATATCCATTTGGTAGTTAGGACCCTAAAACAAGACTGCATGCCAAATTTCAGCGAAATCGGTGAGGTACGGTGTCCGACCAAAGTTCGAATCTTATAGAATATGACAATTAAGCTATTAGCTTTTTATTTTGAACGTTTTGCTAAATTGTATGTTTGTCTTGGCCTAAAATCCTTCTGTAACTGAAAAGTAGCATGTTCACTGGTGCTCTCTTTAGGGGTCATGAATGGTGCCTCAAAATTAAATGTCGCAGTGCTCGCAAAATTAAGCTTTTGCTCGGAATGCTCGCAAAATATTAGTAGGTGCCTGTTTGCTCGTGCTCGCACATTTTTACAAGTGCTCGCATGCTCGGTTTTTGGTGGGGTAGCTTTTTGAAAAGTGCTCGTTGCTCGCAAGGCTAATTTTTGTCAATGCTCGTGCTCGAAAATAAAAACGCTGTGCTCGCATGCTCGCAAATGCTCGCAAAGACCATTTGATACCCCTCTCTTTTATTTCTTTTGTTGGATTAAAAAGCATGGGACAACTGAATTTTCAAATGCAAATAACTGAGTTTATTCTGAGTGGTTAAAAGCAAATAGCTAATTCACTTAATCGTAAAATTGTGACGGCATATAAAAAGACAGTGCCGAAAGATTTATTCACGAAATTGATGCACGCTGCAAGATTTATCTCGCAGAAGCGATATCCGTGCACGCGTAGTGGGATGACCCGAAAACACTGACTATCGGTCCGTAGGCCCCAACTACGTACCGGGTCCGTGCACTGCTAACAGACCGGTCCACGGACTACCCCTGGGGAGCTTGTGCCACCGAATTCAAGTCGCTCTTTGCACTTGCCGTTTAAAAAAAAAAGCCATTTAACAACTAAAGTTTTAAAAGGCTCTTCTGATGCCATTTTAGGTCCATTTTCAAAAACCCTTAAAAATGGAACATGTCCTAAGAGATTGACGTGAACATGTCACCAGCAGGTGCAGCGGAACTGCATCTCATCTTTCTGAAGACAAAATACTATCTAAATTAAACAGAGTCAACACAAAGCAGATCCATTATTAAAACGCATGAATAATTTCGCTTTTAAAATGTGGTGTGATCCTTCAGAAACATTGGTTGCTATCGGTTACTTAGCAGTTAACTTTTGTAACCGTCTATGAAAACGACAAAATTCGTAGTACTGACGTGTTTGGCTCACGCTGATGAAATTTCACCGCCGGGGATTAATTGTTCCAGGATGGTGAAAGATCATATGAAAACATTTATCAGCTCCCTTGTTATGATCATCTTGTTGAGTAAGTATTAACTTTATTTTGCTTATCACCATTTTGTAACATATAACGGAATATTCTTTGTATTTGTGTATAACGAACGATCGGTACTGCGGCTTCGTTCAGCATTTAGAATTTGTTGGGTCGTGCAAAGTTGTAGATTTTATTGTAGCAAAAACATACAAGGATTTCTGATTGTGGCCAACTCTACAATAACAAGTTGAAGACAACGATAACCGGTTGGCTGATAACTTCGTAACACACCTGGTTTGAGTATGGCAGAGCACTTTAACTCTTCCGGGGCACACTATAGCAAACATTGTGGTGAGAGGATAAAGATTCGTTCTGGAGTTAACATCCCAAGGAAGCACCTTAAAATGGAAATAATTTTAGGCTCCGCACAATGCAATCAAAGTGCCTAAACAATATTTCCATTGCATGAAAACTGCGGGCGCCGCGCGCTTTCTAAACAGTCGCGCATACCATGATATAACGGTCTTACACATTAATATACCCAAAGCGTTTGTGTCTTTCACAAAATGACACTTTTCTTTATTTATGTCCTTTTTTCATTTTTTTTTTGCTTGAAATTGAAATATTCACTTTTAAAATGGTCACCGGTCAACCGGTTGAACAACTTCCGTTTATCCAAATATGTGTAAGCAGTTTCGTTCAAGACATCCAACCCAGTGTCTTAGCTTTCGTCTTATCGCTCTAGTTTGCTGATAAGAAAGATATACATACATACGCTGTCTTTTTTTAAAAACCGAGAAGCTTGCCATAATTATATGCAAATGCGCTTCTGTCACCCCCCCCCCCCCCCCCCTCCCCCAAAAAAAGTATCTTAGCCTCAGAAAAACAGCTCAATCACGACAGAAAAAGCAAACAAACGAAAATTTGATCATGATAGTGTGGTTCAAAAGTGTCTGAATCTAACGTTTATTGAAGTTATCAATTTCCATATCTGACATATGTATAAAAAGTGAGCTTTTTGTTGACTGAACCTTTTAACTTTATTTTACTTACTTTAGTTTACTCCAGTTCGATGTACCGGGGTTCAACTGTATTTCATATTTTAGCCAAATAACTGGAGCCGGCCTGACTGCGTATTCTACGCGATGATTTTTAGCTACTTGACTACTAGAGTTTTACTGGGCTCTTGCGATGATACGGTTGGTTTTTTTATTTCCGGAAACCACGCACTAATTGACGTGGTCATGTCACTAACAGGTGCAACGGAACTATTTCTTATCTCTCTGCTGTAAATTTTGATGACAAGTTATAAAGTTAATACATTCCTCTAACTGCGGCCAACTGAACTTCATAATTTGAAAAATTTGTGAAAAGAGTTAAAAATTCAGACTGATATTTTGGATACCTATCGAGACCAAAGAAATTGTATAAACCTTTGAACGAAATTGGAAACAAGTTTTGACCGACTCACGTTTGATACAAAAAGCTTGTTTAGTAAAATGTGTTGGTTTCAACGCACTATATCCGGGATAATGGAACACAAATTGAAAATGACAACGACAATTATTTTAGCAATCGTTTTATTGGGTGAGTATTAACTTCATTTTCTTTTATTGTTATAGCAAAGGTGTAGTAAAGATCAAATGTAAGGCGTTCTGTCTATCTACTTTGTATGGTACTTTATTTGATTCGTTGGTTCTTGCATCCCTTTAACGGTAAATCAGATATATAATAAGAGATCACACGTACACGTTGTTTTTGTGCGGCTCTCCATCGCAACAAACTTAAACAACTCGACGCATAACGCTAGCTACGCAGGCTAAGTTTGTTTGAAGAGACCTCCTGCAACGAATAGGAATTGAGCAAACTGAGATGTTCTCATTTTGTTCTATTTGCTGTATATCCCAGCGAAACTTAAATTAAACTTGAATTTATTCGTTACGAGATTATCAAGATCACAAACGAAACGCATAAAAACAGCTAATTCTAGTAGTAATGTACTACACTCTGAGGCAAATTTGCCTTAGAGATGTAGTACATCACTACTTCCAGTGCTGGATACAAAATATGGGACAAAAATGGATTCAAATATTGGAATCAAATATTAGAATCAAAAACTGAAATTCAAACCCTAGAAAACCAAGCCTGTAAAACCAAGCCTGAAAACTTCTTATACTCTTTTTTAAAAATCTTGGATCTTAGTGCGTTTAAAAATCAAATCGCTTGCTCTGCTCAAACCCTAGGTCAAATTAATATCCATATGGATATGTTTCTATATTGGTATCTGATATGTATTTTATTTCGCGCTTGTCATATCCAAAGGTGTATACCTTTTCTTCATATTTGTTTACAATTTGTTTATTCTGTCTGGTAATTTTATTTTCATTTACTAATGTGAGTTCTTTGATTTCGTTCTTTACAATTTTAATCATATTTGCGTGATTCAGTATCTGGGAATTTTCATGGTTTAACCTGAAACCTTTAATAACACATTTCTGTTTATTATTTCCATATGTGAAACTGTAATTCTTTGGACCTCCAGAAACGAATGTATTATTTATAGCTTCACCCCCTAATTCATCTGTTAAATCGCCTAACATATCACCTGTTTCTATCACCTTACTATTTTGAGATTCGATATACACAATACTATCTGTATCAAAATATAATACCTGTTTATCTAAATAGTCTAGTTTTTCATACAACATTAACCGTGCACTGCTAGTCGTGAAACAGGCTACATAGATATTTGTATTATAGGAATTATCAACAAACTGATCCTTATAAGTGTAACTCATCTGTACCATCTCATCGGTTATGAAATTCATGTTTAAATTACCTATAGTATCGTCGAGAACTACTTGATAAAATTCATTTATATCAGTTACGTATTTGCACTGATTCATGTTATTTCGTTGACCAAATTTCCCCCAAAGTGAGTTTAAACACATTTTTGCAATGGCTCGTAAACCTGAATTTTCATTTAAATCACCTAAATCAATATCTAAATTCTTTTTGACTTTATTTCTGAAATTCATCTCGTCATTGTTATTTTTAAAATTATATTTCGTTGATTCAAGTTTGAGTTTCATAAATTTTTTTATATATCCCTTGAATAGATCGTCGGATGAGTTTTCAAAATGCCAAACTTCATATATTTTTGTAATTCTATACCCTTTTTCAATGGCTTTGTTGACTTCATCGGTTGTCCATGTGCCTATGAATGATCGTTCATTTTCACTATGTTGGCATCTTTCTTGTTGCTTTGATTTAGCACATGATATACACAGAGGGAACATTAGCTTTTCAGAATTTTCACATTTTATTTTTTGAGGCAGAACAGGATGGTATAGTTCTCTTGGTGCCAAAATTTTACATTTTATGAATCCATACCATTTCTTATCGTATTTTTCTGGCGATATAATTTTTTCAGGATGACCTATGGGATATTTCTTGTAGAACTGGACAGTTGGGTACAAGGAGCAAAAGTCAACGTATTTACCACATTCGCCTTCTTTGAATTTGTACAATAATTTGGTAGCATTTGTACGCCCCCCGTAGAAAGCATCTCTAGGGTTTAGTTGCCCAACCACTTCTCTATACCAATCATTTTTATAATATTTCTGAAAACTTTTATCCTTTTTTAATTTACATTCCCACATTTCAATAAGATTGTAACCAGCAGTTGTTATTTTGTTGTTTTTATCCTGTGTTTTATTATACAAAGTGCCCATATCGCATTGATTCTTATTATTGATTACATCAGGCTTGTAACAATCTTGACAGCCATGCCAGAAACAGCCTTGAAATTCATAAACAGTATTTGTAGACTCACAAAAACCATCTACTTTTAATTTGTTATTGATAAGTTTTTCACCTCCTGCCAAAGCATGCTGAATCTTAATTTTATTTTTCTCACCAATGTAATCAAGCCATGCAATACTGACTTCACTATGTTTGTCTGTTTGAATAATATTATCAACTACAGCTATGATATTTTTTGGCATATAATTACCTCTATAAATAGCCATACAAACACCAGCTATTGTGATGTATTTTAGTGGATCAATATTTTCTTGGTTTATGAAATCTTGTCTGAATTTTAACATACATCTTCTTAATATATCAACATCTGACCGACAGTATTCAATTAATTCTTTTTTAAAATCAAAAACATAATTTTCATTAACACGATCGTCATACCATTGTAAAAATTTCTGTCTATCTTCTGTTTTCATTTGATTATAGCCATAATGTTTTTTGGAAGGCATCTCTCCTATATACTTTTGATTACAAACTTTGTTGAAATAATGTGGAAAATATCCTTTTTTCAACTCGTTTAAACCAAACGTTTTAGGAAACGATGATAACGATTGTTGAATGAAATTTAAGCTGTCGATTATCTTGATTCTTAATTGTGAAATTTCCATCATCATAATTTTTGCACCATTGTAAATACAATAAGGTTTGAAACCATTATCTATACACCATTTTAGTATAAAATGACTGTCATACCCTTTGCTATTATGAGCCAAAAGTGTATATCCTTTATATTTTTCATTGACGATTTTATTACAAAAACTATTAATATCAGTGAAGATTAATTCATTACCATCGAAATCATGACAGATAGCTAAATTGACTTCGTGTATTCCAGTGTTTTGGGTACATTCGAAATCAAAAAATAAATATTTTTCATTATACGTTTTACATGAGTAGCAATAATCTTTTTTGAGAATGTTTTTATTTAATCGGCATGGTTTTTTGCTATTTTTGATGCAATTTCCACCCATAACTTTTATCTTTTTCATGAAACATTCATGTTTGCTTTCACAATATTTATTACAATTATTACACATTTTGAAACCGCATTTATGTATTTTAATATATGGTTTTAGTATGATTTGATTGCATTTTAAACATTTAGCTACACTGCTACATACTGAATCATCACTATCTTTTTTCGATCGGTTACTAGTATGGTTTTTGAAGCAAGTATTACCATGAAAAACACGATTGCATTGATTACATGTAACGTCTTTACCATTACATTTATTTCCATCTGGAAAATATTTGAAACAAGATAGACATTTTTGGGGGCATTTGTGTTTATCACGTCTCGTGTAAGCTTTTTTGCAAGAATGGCAGTAATATGCTACATCTAAAAAGGCTGTCATTGATTTTATGACATCAAAATGATTCCGTGTTTTGTATAAATAAATTTTATCCGTTTTACCATTATTGGATGTATATATGATTTCATTGAACTGCTCAGAATCGATAATGTTAATCTCAATATCTAAATGTGATGCAAAGCTATTTACATCTTCTAAAGAATTTCCATAATCATTAATTTCAACATTAGCATTATTATGAAGTTCTTTGGCTTGAATTTGTTGTAGTTTCCTACTTTTATTGAATCCATCTTTCAACTGAGTTGTAGTGTAATTCTCAGGGTGTAAATTAGCATAACCTGTTACTATTGCCCTAGCAAGGCATATTGAGTCGGTGTTTTTTATTGTGATAATGCATTGTTTCCTATTTACTGTTTGTTTTGATAAATATAGTCGACCTTTACCTGAAGGTATTTTAACAGATTGAATAATTATTTTGCAATTTTCTAAATCTATTTCTTTATACTCCAACGTATTGATTACATCTGAAAGTTGATTTAACTTGAAATCAGAAACTTTTAACAATTTTGTTGAGATAGGATGATCTAATTCATCATTTGAAATTACCAATCTGAATCTATCATTACCTTTTAACTGCCTTTTCTTTATTGTCATTTCAACCATTTTTTCAAATACACTGAAAACATCATTTTTATTGTTTATGAAATTTTTTCGTACATTTATTTTGAATTCATTGGTATAAGCATTGAATTTTTTATTCGCTGTATTTCCGATTTCCGTTATTTTGAATAGAGGTTGGTCATTGGATGTTGAATCAAAAATACTGTCATCGAAATTAAATTCATTGAGTGTCCTGTTTAAGGTCTTATCGGTCTTATATTTTTGAATTTTATTGATTACTTTTTGCCTTGTTGAGTTTTTTACAAGATCTATCCATGTATAGCCTAGTGCCTTTGCATCCCTCAGGTAACTTTTTGATAGTTGTTTAAGAGTATTATGGGTTTTTGTTATTGGTTTAGGAGTATTTGAATGAGATTGGTATGTCTTCTTTTTTGGTATTTTACGCGAGGGGGTGGGGCATTGATTCGGCTTCTGGGGCTCGTGTGCTTTCGGCTCGACCTTTTGGTGCTCGTGTGCTTTTGGTTGGGCTTTTTTGGTTTTCGTGTGCTTTTGGTTCGGCTTTTAGTGATAAAATGAGTTTTATAAGGTCGGTTTTAGATAGATTGTTGAGATCAGATTCGTCCATATTAATATTGGTTGAGATATTTTTTTGTGTCATTTTTTATGTACTATATAGAATTACCATTTCTTTAAGTATCTATAGTAAAAAATAATTTTTTAGATTTTTTTGGTGTGTTCAAAAGATAACCAGAAATAAATATATTTTTGGTCACCTCAGGCAACAGAAAACAGCAATTTATATATACTGTGCTATACAATATATAATTATATAATTTTTCTTTATATGTTATTCATCAGGTATGATATTAAACCGATCATCTTCTTGAATGCCTTTGATTACAGCATTTTTAATGTGTTTTTTAGTTCTCATATGACTCCATTTTCCTGCAAGGCAAGTGTGATATTCACAAATATCACAATACCAAGGCTTATTAAGCATGTATTTCGTTTTTGATCTAGTGATAGCTTCTGATCGGTCTTTTTCGGTTGTATAAATTTTGTTCCTTCCCATTTATTATATACTATATATATATAATTCTTTATATGTTTTTTATAATGCGTTTAAGTGATAGATATAAACAGATAATTATTTTCTTTATTAATATATATAGAATGAGTGATATTACATTAAATATCAAACAACTGCCAGAAAACCGAAAAAGTCAAAAAAAATGTGGTGTATTAAGCATCCTTGAAGCTAATATTTGTATTATTAAAATGCTATCTTCGAACCTAAATAGCAGATCTGAAATATCAAATGAAGACAAAAATCATGCACGTTTAGAGTGTAAACCTGAAGACCAGAAACGACGACGGGGGAGACCTCGTAAGGATCAACATTAAATACATAATTATTCAGTTTACGGTTTTAGACATAAGTTATAAATGATTAATGACTAAAAAGATGGTTCCACAATGTTTACATTTGAAGACATTCTCGGAAATTATTAGGGGTTTTTCGATGGCGTGATTTTTCGACTTACGCGTCAGCAGGTTTTTTTGATCAATGGCGTGATTTTTCGACTTACGCGTCAGCAGGTTTTTTTTGATCAATGGCGTGATTTTTCGACTTACGCGTCAGCAGGTATTTTTAATCAACCAGTCTTTAACAAGGGAGTTTTTTGATGAATTACGCGTCAGCAGGTATTTTTAATTTAGGCTATATCAAGTCGATAAATTCGTTTTTGAGGTCATGAGTAAGAATTTTTTTTATTATAAACTTTTTGAGTAAAATTTACTCCAAAAGTTTATATGCGTTGCGTATTCAATTACGAGTGTTTCCATAATTGCATTTTAGACGATATAACAAACGAACAAACTCGATGATAGTCTTCATAACTTAATTCTATTGCCTTGAACCATCTTTATATAAATATATTTATATATAAGATGTTTTGTGATACACAGATACATAGCGATTTAAAAATAATGGGCGAGGGTTCTTGTATTTTTTGCAATGAGTTATTATATGCAGGAGATAAAGTGGCTGAGCTATGCTGTAGTAAGCAGGATATGTCAAATCAAAACGGTATAAATGTTTGTATTAATTGCGGTTTGGTTCATGGTTCTATTTATTACAATGAGTTCATTGATTTTTATGCAAATATGGATAAAATACGCCGAAAATCGGTATATCATCGGAAGTATCACGTTGAGAATGTTTTAAACGATTTATGTATTAAAAATAGGGTACAATTGACTAGTGATCAAAGGAATCGAATTTATAAAGTGTTTGATATTATCGAATCCGGCGCTATTCCTGTTGTAAACAAAGGTAGAAAAAGACTTATATCAACCAAATTCATAATTAAACAGCTTTTTTTGATGATGAATCTACCTTGTGAATTTATCAAAATTAGCAAAAGCAAGAAAACGTTAGCCTTTTATCAATTGTATTGGAATGAGATTTTAGAATTAAAATTTGATAGTATCATGCACATTATCAGACAGTGAATTTTTTATCATATTTAAGCAGATACCGATCTATAATCGGGCTGTTATCACTTATGTAGTCATCGGTGTTTTTCATCGTTATTAGGATATTGGATAGGTCGAATTCACCCGTTCGCAAAATAAATTTTAGTGTGTTAAGTATATGCATATAGGATTGGGTTGCATATATACAATTTTGAATTTTCAAATCGAGATTTTGATGTTGAAGCCAACCTTGTATCAATAAAGCTCCCGTGCTGATTGCAACAAGGCTGATACCACCAGTTGAAACAGACGATACTATGCCCCCCGAAGCAAATAAAATAGCCAGCGAATTGCCTATTAATTTAAACCTTTTAAAGGTTTTTGTAGCTTGTTTATAACACCAACACTTCTTATGGTATACTTTGTAGTACTCTTTCAATTCTTGAATTTGCGCTTGATTTAACTTGTCACTAATATGATTCCATTCGAATATATTTTTGCGTTGTTTCGGCATATATATTATATGCTTAGACTATGTTTTATTTCTATTTTTAAATCTGTTGTATAATTTTCTGATATTTTTAATCAACCGTTGAATAGTTTTCAGCATCTCATGTATTAAATCTGCAGTTTTCATATAATAGTGAGTTAGATAATTTATTCGAAGAATACAGCCTTTGTTTTATCTAAAAATTGGATTTTATGATACTCTCTACCATTTATCGAATATGCAGTTTTACTAAAAGCGATTCTTTGTACATAGTAATCTGAACTGATTTTAATGCTAGATGTATTGATATTAAACCCAGAAAATGTTTGATCAATACTCATAACATTATCGCAAACAGCGATTCTAAATTGATCCTGTATCTTTGTATACCAGAGATTCATATATTTACCTATATAACCATCTCTAATTTGCTCTGTATATGAATCTAGATCATAATCGAGGAATAGCTTATTATGCTCCACTTTAACCCACGGAAAACTAAAGCTATCACCATCGATAAATTCAATTTTAATCCTTTTATTATCACTGGGCTTATAGTCATATTTAAATGCCATATATATAGTCCAGTCATTGGATTCAGTGATATTTTCATTTAAATTAATTTCAAAATCATTCATAAACCCCATATTTGGATTAAAATCTTCTAACATTTTGGTGGTATTAAATACGAGATTACCAATTAATCCAGAAACAACAGCTCCGTTGCTATCTGACATTATGAATTTAGAGGCATCCGTTAGATCGAAATAGTACTCAAATATTTCACTATAAAAACTCTTGGACTGTAATAATTTAATCTGATTTTCAAGAGTTGTTTTGAGAATATTGATTTGACTTACCAACTGTTTATAATTAACAGCTTGATCATCGGTAGTACCTTCTGCAATACCATGAATGGCTTGTGTTTTCATATCAATTGATGCATTGAAAGCTATTCTATCATTTTCAACATAATATAGCCGATCGTATATACTGGGTTCAACATTACTTTCATAATTCTTAATCCCATATATTATAATATAAGTTTGCAGTTTTGGTACATACGAGTGTCCTGACTTCATTTTTAAAACGATATCGACATAGAGATAGTTGTTGTTATGTTGTTGATACTTATGAACTTGAGCTATTGTTCGACTATAACCGTTATAAACTCGTGTAGTTACTTTATTAACAGTATCAATCAATGACACAACACTGATATCAACACTATTCTCATCTATTTCAACTGGAAAATAGAGTTCAAATGCCATTGTATAATAATTAATTGGTATAGGGTACATGTTGATACCTAATCTGCTTGAGTAGTAATTTTTCGAACTATCGAGAAGTAATTTTGTATCTATTACCTTTTTATTGATTTGATGAACAGGATTTGGATGATGAATTAAATCTCCAAGCTCGATATCATTCTCTTCACTAAGTTGATTATCACTGTCAATCATTATATTATTGAAAACGTTTCCTTTATCAATAGAGGTAATATGTGAACTGTCAACATACAATTTATTTACACCATCGGCTCCATATATTGGTTCGCTTAGATTTGTTATGCGATTATCGTTCATATCGAGATTTGCCTGCATCATGTTACTACCGTGAATATCAAGCTTGCTTAGAATTTTTTGAGTCAAAACTCGTCCTACGACCTTCTTTAAAAAAGTGTTATCAACGTACGATTTGTCTGCTTTGTTTTTAAGGTTTTGAGCTAAGACACCTCCTGATTTCTTCGTTAAATATGTATTATCAGCGTACGATTTGTCAGCCTTAGTAGCAAGTTTGGTATCAATTTCAGTCCTTACTTTGTTATCCTCAACACTAACATAGCCTACGTTTGGTACAGATCGATCGTTATATAAACTTGGATAATACACTTCGGTATTTTGCAATGAAAGGCCGGCACAATCAAACACTGTTTCATTTCTGTTCTTTTTAAGGAAGAATTGGTTAAGATATCGTTTATTTACGGCCGTCTCGAGATCCCTTGAATAATTTTCAATTGAATCATCGATCGCAACGTCATCAGGCGTTTTTAGCCCTATTACTCTCTTTTTGTTCAAATTGAAATTACCTTCAGGCGTAACATCAAAGCCGACTCCTGGGTCACCCTTTTCACCTCGAGGGCCTTTAATTGGTGTAATATTAGTGTTATTTGATTGTAATAAACCGTTTGAGTAACTCATATTATATCAATCAGTTATATTATATTATATTTTTTCATTGAAATTCTTAGTTACGAATTTTCGTGGCTTATCAATATATAAAAAGCTAAATGGGTCTGCAGTTGCTTTCTCGTATAGCTCTTTTGGAATACTGTTTTCACGGCATATTAGACTACTCTCATTAGCACTTGGGAATTCGTATATAGAGAAATGTGAACAGTTTAATCTTATGTCTTTTGGTGTCTTATAGTAGCTTTGACTCAGATATATCACGCTACAGTTCTTATGCCTTCCTCGTATAAAATAGTCGACTAATGGTTTTTGGTTTTTATCACATACAAAATCGTCAAAAATGACTATTTTCTGTGAGTCACCATCAAGGTCTCCAACGGGAATAATCTCATCATTGCGTGCTTCAATAACATCATAACCAGCTTCATTACTTATTTGCTGGAACATATCCATAAGATCCACAAACTTGGACTGCTCTAAGTTTTTTGCGTATAAATAAATTTTATCAAAATATAATAGATTGTATATCATATGCATTAGTGTGTTTGTTTTCCCCGAACCGCTTGGACCGCAAACCAGCATCCGAAAACATTGATTTGGCATGAAATCGTATAGTTGTCTAAAGTTTGAGGCCATATCGTCTTCAGTGTCATAATTCGGTATTCTCATTATATTATATGGGTATATTATTTTCAGTTCAACAAGGTGTTCAACACGGTGTACATCAAGGTGTTAAACGCTTTGTTAAATGTTGATTTTTATATTCAATTTTCATTTTTTATGTAACGTAATAATATAAAATAAAATGAGTTTACTTAGATGGAAAGAGCTTGCAAAGAGTAAATCTGATTTGGGCGATAAAATCAATTATGTTAAAAATGCAATCACACAAAATAATATCGGTCAGCAGACAAGCCAAGAGTCATTTTCGAAGGTATTCAAACCAGTGACAAGTAAATTAGATGATGTAATTAAAAGTAATTTGCAGATTCCCAAAGTACCAAAAAAGCGTGTCAAAAAGGTGATGAAAGGTGAACAAGAAGGTCCAGATTACGCCCCCGAGGTTGATCCTTTTGAGGAAATGGACGTAGATAATATCTTTGAACCTCAACAACAAAAACAAATTCCAAAGCAACCACCTAGATATTCAGATGTTTTTGGAAAAGAAGGGCCTAATTATGGGACTTTTACTGAAGATGAAGGTGAGATTGTAGAAGCAGAAAGTGAAGAAGACGCTGATGATGATATAGAAGTTGAAGATGAATCAGAAGATGAAATAACACCCGAAGATTTTTATCTACCTTCTATAGACGATATCAAAACAAAATTAGTTGATAAAAAGAATAAGACAACATATTTGAAGAGTATCATTGCACAAGCAACCCATGAACGAAACAGATTAAAAGGTTTCAAAGCAAGCAATACGAAGAAATTATCAGCAAAAAAAATTAGTGCTAAAGAAGCTAAGGAAACTGGTTATCAGTTGGATAATTCAAATAAAGTTTTAACAGCTTATATTAATGATAACAAAAAGCTTCTTCAAACTATTCAAAAAAAAGGTTCAGGGATTAGAAGAAAGCATATAGGTGGGAACGTTATATTTTTCAGTGATGTAAATCAGCTTCTTAAGATATTAGAATTGATCATCGGTGAAACAATGGCTGGAAATACGTCAGTTGAAATGCGGAATACGGGAGTTAATATATTGGACACATTATTGAAAATGTCGACAATCAATAGACCGCAATATAATAAATTGTATAATCAGTACTTTAAAGTCTAATTTATGTAACTGTATTATATATATGGATCGTGAGTTAGTATTATCATCATATAGTGTTAAAAATCAAGGGAATAACACTCCTCAAAATTTTACAACTAAATTCAACAGGCCTATAACATTGGATAGCAATTACCAATATATGATAGGTCTCAATCGTATTATTAACATGTCATTTACATGGTTTAATGTAAATCCCTCATATGGTAATCAGCTGATTAAATATAGTTCTGATAATGGGAATAAATTTGAAGACATAACTTTCCCTGCAGGTGTTTGGAATTATTCTGAATTTGATGAATATATTAAAGAGATTACCAAGACGGGAGATGATGATAACCCTATATATCCCATCTCTATTGATTTTGATTCAACAACATTCCGAGTCACAATCACTTTATCTCAAAATTATCAACTTGATTTGACGCATAGCAATTTCAACGACCTTATAGGGTTTGATAAAAAGGTATTAAAGGATGCGGTTAATATTGGTCCAAGAGTCCCAAATCTAAGCCAAGATACCGATATATTAAATGTACATTGCGATCTAGTCAATACTTCTTTAGTCGATGGCGAAGAGTCGGATATCATTTATACTTTTTCGACCAGCGTACTACAACCGAGTTATTCGTTTACAATCGAGCCTCGTAGGGTCACATTTAATCCGGTTAATAAGCAACAGATAAGTAGCATTCGAATATACATCACAGATGGGAAGAGACGGTTAATTAACCTGAATGGAGCGGATACGTCTTTTTCATTAATTTTGAAAAGGAAAGAATAATATAACATAATAGTATATAATGAAACCATATGAATTCAAGAGGTTTTACCATCCAAAATTTGGTAAATTTGTATATAAGCACAAAGGGTCAGGGATTATCGTTGATAACATTTTCAAACCGATGAAGAGTGTTATGTCGTCTGTTGTTAAAAAAATTGTCAAGCCCTTAGGTAAGAAGGCGATAAAATCAGGTATTTCTCATGCAGGTGATAAACTGGGTAAAAGGGCATCAGAAAAAGCCGGAGACCTTATAATAGAAAGGCTTAGGAATATGAGGAAGGGGAATGCTGGGCAAAAGGCACTATCCCCAATCTTACAGAAAGTAAATGCCTCACCTGTCAGACACCAACAGAAAAATGAAAGTACTGATATGATCATTAATAGATTAATATCAGGATCAGGTGTAAAAAGAAGGCGTTGAGTAAAATGAATAAAATGATTAAAAAAATTGGTACATAATTGCAAAATTATATAACATAATAATATAATGTCTTTCAGAACAAGTGAATACTTACAGAGATATGAGTTGGTTCGATTTCAACTCGATGATGTTATTCGAGTCCCAGCTAACGGTCAGCACCAACTTAAAAACGGCTATAAGTTCACGATTAACGATAGAAGTTCATTCTACGATTGGTATAATGCGTATTTCGAGGTACAATTTCAGGTGCAAATGTTAGCTGATGGAGCAACCACGGGGGCAAATCGTATCACAGTTATTAATGGAGCACATTCATTGATTGCCCACATGATGATTAAATCAGCAGGAAAAATCGTTTATGATACCGATAATCTCCATAAAGTTACTTTCGTTAAGAACCTCCTCGAATATAGTGACGATTTTAGTCGCTCAGTAGCAAAAAATAGTCTTTGGTATCTAGATACCGACCATAGGATAGCAAATGCTAATCAGAATGCAGGGTTTGAGGCTAGGCGACTTTTGACGACAGGTCTCAATGATGTCAATGTTGTTATACCTCTAAATCGTTACAGTTTCTTTGAAGAGCTGGAAGGTCGAATGTTACTCCCAATGCAACTCCAATTCAATATACAGTTACAGAATGACGCCGAATTACTTAAAAAGGCCGATGATGTAGCTGATGGACGAGTGGTCCTTAATAGATTCCTTCTATGGGTCCCAAAATTGACTCCAAAGGACAGCCTATATGATAAGTTTGTTAGTTCCTTCTTGGTAAAGAACACTTGGACGTATATGCGCGAAATGTATGAGGTTTCCGCACCAACGAATAGCAGTGGATTCTTCCAGATATCATCCAGTATTGATAATGTTAAGGCTATCTTTGTATATCTACAACGAGCTAAATCAAACAATGCAGATGAAAATCCCTATGAATTTGATACCTACAATATCAATCTTGACCGTGGGAATGGTAGTTATTTGACAACATGCCGATTGGAATACGGCAACGGAGTGTTTTATCCTGAGACCGAATATGATAGTGAGTCCAAAGTTAGGATCTTCAATGATTTGATGTCTTATGGTATGAGAAAGAATGATTACAACAGCGGTACACAACTCAACTTGGCAAATTACAACTCTCTCTATCCTATTATCTTTTTTGATTTATCATATCAAGCAGAGCGAGTAACTAGAGACCCAAAGCAGTTGATATTCAGATATAAACTAAACGCTAATAGTGCGGGAGATAGTCCTTTCAACGTCCATGCCATCGTTCTTTATGATGAGACAATCGTCATTGACAAGGTGGGGAATGAGCTGGTTATTGTATAAATCAATTAATTGAATATTATGTATAAACCATTCTATTTTGTATACGTTTTATAAACAAGAAATTATATAACATATAATATATATACAAGTAATGACAACTTATCACTCTTATAAAGTGAATCTGTCAGAAGGACAGCGAAGGAAGCTTTTGACTGCTTATAGAAATAAAAGTGAGATCACTATTCGCTTAAACAATTCAGATATGACTGGCAATGACAGTTTAATGCTAACTCAACGACAAATCAATAAATTGAATAAGGCTAAGAAGTTAGGTGTTGGATCTGATTTAAACATCTCGAAGACACAAATTCGAAAGGTCATTAGGGTCGGTCATGGGGCACCGCGAATTGGTTTTCCAATGATTGGAATTAGTGCTCCGAAAATGAAAACAAGATCAAGAAGGTCAACAACTAACAAATCAACAACTGATAACACTTCAAAGAAGGATGGTGGAAATATTAGACTACCAAGTAAGAAAGATGTATTAACTTACACACCGCCACCATTCATTGGTTCTTGGGATGAATATGATAAATTTCTTAGAACAGGTAGATTGGTGCTTCCAAAAAAAAAGATCTTAAAACCGAAAAGAAAGTAAGAAAGCCAACATTCCATAAGAATATACCAATGAGTAATTTTGATTTAATAAACTGGTGTTTATATTTGAATATACCAATAAAAAACGTACTAATGAGAGACGAGACTGAACTACATAACCATAAACAAGCATTATTTATATACAATCTTCAACCCTCATATATGAGGGGAAGCCATTGGGTTGCTACTTATGTAAAAGATAAGGTAATCAATTATTTTGATAGTTTTGGCATGCCTCCATTTCAAGAAATAGTCAATCACGCAAAAAAGAATAATTTAACATTGCTACATCAAAACAATCAGATCCAGAGCATAAATACAACCACATGCGGATACTTCTGTTTATACTTTCTCAACGAAATGAATAAGGGGAATTCGTATTATAATTTATTGAAAGTGTTTGACATATATTACACAATAAAGAATGAGAAATTCATTCAACATTATTTCAGAAATATATAACTCATATATATACAATGACTAAATCGTATTGTGTACGTGAAAAAATACAAACTAATTCAGTTCCTGGTTCTGAAAAATATGTGAGAACAAAAAACAATCGTTTAATGCTCAAATCGAAATGCGTTTCTTGTGGTATTACTAAAACTCGTTTTGTGAGTGAGAAAAAGGGGCGAGGAGTTGGTGAAACGATTAACAAAAAGGTCGGGGAAAAAATTCCTGGTTTTCAACAGAGCCAAGACATTGCTAGCTTCATTATGCGTATAACTGGTGGTGATAAGGATTTATTTAAAAAGTATTGGTCGGGAGATATCGCAAAAGGTGCCTTCAACACGAAAAACGGATTATTCTCAAAGAAATTCTGGACATCTCCAAGTGAGCATCAAGATCCGTCATGCTCTGGAACCGTTTGGGATAAAAAAGCAGGAAAATGGAGGAATAAATACTGTGATTAATATCTAATCAATATATATATAATGGTTAAATCATATTGTGTAAAACAGAAGAAACAGACTGAGTGTATACCAGAGTCTGAACAATTTGTAATGGCTAAAAATGGACGTTTAATGCTTAAATGTAAATGTGTTGAATGTGGAATCACTAAAACTAAATTTGTCAAAAGTCAAAGTGGTGGAGCTCTTGCTCGTTATAAAGGACCATCTACAACTGATAAAATAGCATACATGGCTTCAAATTTTGTTACCCCAGCACCAAGTTTTGGTGCTATGGCTAGACTTTTAGCTGGGCAAGCTTTCAAAGGAGTGAAAGACAATGTTGATTACTACAGAAAGGGAAAAGGTATCGATATCCATAAAGCTATTCTGAAAGTAGCACCCAAAAAGGGTTTTGTTATTCCAGGGCATAAATATACCGGACCTGGAAATCCTCTTGAAAAACAGGTAAAATGGGATCCAAAAACAGGTAAAATACTAAAAATATATGAGCAACCAACTGGCAAAACAGACGCTGTTAGCATGCAGCATGATGTAGATTATTCTGTATGTGCTGACAAACCATCAAAAGATCAGGTAAAATGCAAAAACGAAGCTGATAAAAAGATGGTAAAAGCCCTTGATGCTATCCCATGGAAGGACAGACAATGGGGTCATGCTATTGCTCGTAATACCATTGCAACCAAGGCTAAAATAGGTATGGGTGTTAAAAAAAGCCAAAAAACGGAAAACGGCGTTGAGTAAAAATGATTGGTCTCAACAATTAGCCGATGAGTTACATAAACCAATCAGACGAAAATTTAAAACTAGAAGAGTAATATCAAATGGAATTGACGACATATGGTCTGCTGATTTAGTTTTTATGGATAAACTTTCAAAATGGAATAAAGGTTATAAATATCTATTGACTATAATTGACGTATTCAGTAAATTCGCTTGGGCTATACAATTGAAAGATAAGAAAGGTACATCAATAACTAACGCTTTCAACAATATTGTCATTAATGACAAGCGTAAACCTGAATATCTCTGGGTCGATAAGGGATCTGAATTTTATAACAAAACATTCAAGGAATGGCTAAAGCAAAATGATATTAAGATGTATTCCACTTTTAATGAAGGTAAAGCTGTTGTTATTGAGAGATTTAATAGGACTTTAAAAAACAAAATGTACAAACAGTTTACTATTCAAGGTAATACACAGTATCTTGAAATACTTCCAAAAATAGTAAAAGAATATAATAATACAAAACATAGCTCTATCAAAATGACACCCACAGAAGCTTCAAAGAAAAAGAATGAAGGAACTGTTTACTTTAACCTATACGGTGATATGGAGCCATTATCAGCTAAACCAAAATTTAAGGTTGGTGACAAGGTCCGAATATCTAAGTATAAACGAATTGTTTTCGATAAGGGTTATACACCGAATTGGAGTGAAGAAATGTTCGTAATTACTAAGATCCAACATACTAATCCCATTACATACAAATTGAAAGATCTCAATAATGAAGACATACAAGGAAGCTTTTATGAACCTGAACTGTTAAAAGCAAAACAGGATGTATTCAGAATTGATAAAGTCATTCGGAGGGATTATAAGAAGAAACAAGCTTTAGTGAAGTGGAAAGGATATAATGATGATTTTAATAGTTGGATACCAATGAAGGATCTACAATATATATAAAATTCGTGCTTATTGACTTTTAGACATCTTGAATCAATTCTGAGAATAAAAGTTTATTTTATGACAAACGTTTATATAAAAGTTTGTATAAAAGTTTATTGTAATATGATTGGTTAGTTAATATAAACAATAATGCAGATGTTTAACCTTGAACTATAAAATATTAATCACCATAATTTTAAAAAGAGTATAAAAGTTTTTTTAAAATATTGATAAAAATAATCAAAGATTATTTTTATCATTTAATCAAGATTTAGTTTGCAGTAATATCACATATTTTTTCGCCTAATGTATCCCATATCTCAGACCAGTATATTTGATTAAATTCTCGTGTTTTTTGTTGTTTACTATCTTCAATGTAATCACTTGGTATATCTAAATGTTGAAATATCATCTTTAACAAATAACGAATACTTATAAGCCTATGTCTTTCTTTTTCCATATTTCTATTTATTTTTATAAATCTTATTATAGTACTATGATTTACAAATAATAATTTAAATATTTCATTTATTTTTTCCCTTTGATTATCACTAATTAAAATTTTATTTTCAGTGCTTAATTTATCAATTATTTTATTGATATGGTAAAGCCTATTATTTATGTTTTTTATAAATTTTTTATTCATTTCACATTCTAATTCATTAAATTTTTCAACGCTAATACGATTTGTTGCCATCAGTTTCCATAAATAAGTATATTTAAATTTATATAACATAACTTTTCTATATAATAATAAAACATTATAATTTTATATAACTTTTAATAGTGCGTTTTAAATTAGTATGAATATTACTGATATAACTTTTAGTAAAAAACTTTCATGGCTCTTAAGGCATCATATTATTGATACAAAACTAGATATAGATGATCAGGGATATGTTAAAGTTAATAATATTTTAGCTTTAAATGAATTTAAGCAATATACTTTATCTCATATTTTTACAGTTGTTGCTAATAACTGTAAACAAAGATTTAAATTAAAAGAGGAAAATGAAATATTGTATATTCGAGCTAATCAAGGTCACAACAAGCATGTTGGTAAATTGATTAATGATACTAATGCTTTTCAATCTTTAGATCTTAAAAAACAACATTATGCCTATCATGGAACTACACAACAAGCTTGGCATCAAATTCAACTAACAGGACTAAAACCTATGAATCGTAAACATGTCCATTTAGCCAAAAACATGAATGCTAATAGTGGACTTAGACACAATTCAAAAGTTTTTCTTCAAGTGAATTTATTGAAAGCAACTAACATGGGAGTTCACTTCTATGAATCTTGTAATGAAATTATTCTTACTTCAGATGATATTCCTCCTGAATGCATAACTGTCATAAAAATATATAAAAATTTCTAAAGTATATATATATATAAATGGTTGAAGTCCGAAGATATTTTACTGAAAAGGACAAAATGGATGCAAAAAGAAGATCGAAAAGAGTATATGCTTCTAAAAAGGAATGGTTTTGTGTCATTTGTAATAATTATAACTATAAACTAGCCGGTAAATGGAGACATCTTTTAACACAAAAGCATATTAATAACAGCATCATTTACAACAAAAAATCAGATTAAACGCACTTTATAAATGATATAAAAAATAATGTATAATAAATATTATAATGACATCAAATTACATCAAAAAAAAATTTGTTGATATGATGAATATTATAGAAAAACATTGCATTAAGGACAATACACATTTCTTACAATTAAGTGAAAAGGAACAATCAGATAAATTAGCTAACATTTGTACTGATCTCGGTATTATATCAAATATGATCCTTCATAAAAACATGTTAAAAAATCTGATAAAAATACAAAAATATTATATTGAAAATGTAATATAAGACGTTCATTTTAAAAGCACTAAGATGCAAGATTTTAAAAAGAGTATAAGAGATTTTGAAATAAATTTCAAAAAACATCATAAAACTCGGCTTCGCTTGGTTTTCCAGATTGATATTTCAGTTATGATATCAAGGCTTGTTTAAACGCACTGTATCCAAAATTTTGAAAAAGAGTATAAGAAGATTTTTTTAAATATTGTCAAAAATAATCAAAGATTATTTTTATCATTTAATCAAGGTTTAGTTTATAGATTTGGCTTCAAGGTTTGGTTTCCATTTTTTGACCTTGGGTTGACCTAGGGTCGATTCTGAGATTTGATTTCAGTTTAGGTTTTTCACTTTGGCTTCAGATTTAGTTTTTCAGATTTAGTTTTTCAGATTTGGCCTCAGTTTTGGTTTCAGATTTGGCTTCAGTTTTTGGAATCCAGTGCTGATAGTAGTTATGTACTAAATCTCTAAGGCAAAAAATTTTTTGCCTCAGAGTGTAGTACATTACTACTAATTCTACATTCTGGTTTTAACACAAAAATCAAACTTTACAATCTTATTATTTTGTAGGGTTATAAAAACAGCTTATTCAACATTCTAACTGCAACACAAAAATAAATTTTACAATCTTATTATTGTGTAGGGTTATAAAGGTTGTTTTCTTTTCGCTTGTACTTTCTCAGTCGTTCGCCTCCAGTTTGGTGATAGTAAACTCCGGCTAGGAAATTCTACACATATTTTAAAATATGTCTAGGTCACCCTAATGGTCTCGTTGTTTTCAGCTTATTAACGGTGCGTGCAGCCACTTAAAAAAAGAACTATCACAGCGGTCGTTTTAAATAAGCTGCGTCACGGACGTTGCTATTTTTTTTTAAAGCTATTTTTTACTTTTGTTGTAACCTATCTCAATATTTCATAGTTCTAGTCATATTTTTTGGTTTATTATTATTTCTCTGGTGTTATTCTTCCTAGAGAAATGATAGTTTGAGCTTCTCGTCAGATCGAAAGTACGAAAATATAGTTAAAGGGGCATCGGCAACCAGTGTCCTTTGCGCGCCTCTGTTGTTGTTATTATCCGGGAGATCGTTTGCTCGTTTCTGTGTCAAACACGCGCGTGAAATAGAAGTTGAGAAGATGGATGAAAGTTTGTTAGATGTTCAGGAGGATAAAGTGTTGCCGATTTCAATTATTTGCCAGTTAATCACTATGGCTCCCCAGTAGCTCGTCTAAGTGGCAGTTATGTGTCGGGAAGCCCACAAGCTAATCATCCAAGCAGAGTGGTGAGTCGCAAAAAAATTCTTACTTCGGTACCGGTAAAATTGTTTTGATCTACTTTCTCGTTCACGATTCAAACAGAAATATAATTAGAAAGTTCTATTTTACGTTGGCTTGTTTTAGACATGCCAAAGCAAGAACACTCGCAGCCGAAAAAGCGGAAAACACTGCGGTTGTGTTTGCAGAGATGCGAGCTTCGAGCTTGAGTGCTCGGCGAACTGCGTATGTGGCAGCAATGTCAAACCGTGCAGGAACAACAAAGCTGCCACGACTTGTCCATAGATGAAACAAACAGAGGCGAAGCTTTCAAATTTGCAGGCACTAAAGAATGTGTTATTAGTTAACGACTTCGTTGTGATTTTTATCGTTCGCGAAAAATAGAATTCGAAATTGCAGGAAATTGGCGTGCGGTTCATTTGTCGTTCAAATGCGTGTTTCTTGAAGAAAAAAAAAATTCCGGCCCTAAAATCAAAGGGAGCATCCAACTATGAATGAGAACAGTTCAGCGAAAATTAAAGCTAAACTTTGAACTAAAGATTTCACATTTTAGACTCCCAACAATGTTCCCGGACGGAAAATATACTTTAGGACTTGGATAATAATTGTTGTTGTTTGAGCGATTCGTCTTCATTGAATCGCTTTGGCCGATACTTTTCCTCTACTCTCAGTCAGTTTTACCATAGAGCGGTTTTTAAATCTGTTATGTCACATCTTGAAAGTCAAGAAAAATCTTTGCATGTACTGTACCCAGTTGATTGTACTGCTACCTCAGCTTTATAAAGCTGTTTTCGAGTCAAACGTTTTCTTAGAATCGCCGACCAAAATTCCCAGAAAAAGTTAACAACGCAGTACAAAAAAATCCATTCGATCATTTTACTCTATTCACATGCAATGAACTGTGCACCTCATTTCTTTTTTGGGCTCCTCCTTAGTACCTCACGTTCATTTCTTAAATTTTTACTAGGGTTTGTATGGCGGCCATGTATATTTACCTCTCGAAAGTCAAGTTTTCGAATTTCTGTAATACAGAAATTGTTGCCGCGACGAGAGCGTGCCCGCAATGTATTCTGGTTGCCAGTGTCCCTTTAAAGGAGACACTGTAATGTATGCGTGACGTCAGAGAAAATTTAAATACTCTAACTCCTTGTTTCTTCGTAGTGGCTTTTGTTTGTCAAAATGCCTGTTTGTGCATCTCCATTTTGCTCAAACAGAGCTCCAAGAAATACAAAACACAAGGAGTTTTGACTATTAAAATTTTCCCGCCAAACTTCAGGCTGAGCTCTTTGACGTCACGCATACATTACCAGCTCCAAGATGGCGGCGTTCAGTTGTCGAGTTTTGGAAAAGATTTCGTAGGGTTATAGCGAACGTTGGAGGCTGAAATTTTGGTGAATAACATATATTTGTGTAAACGTTTTATTGGCGTAAAGAAAATAAATGGCCATTCTGGAGTGAACTTCTCCTTTAACAATGTATTTTGTGGCTTAGTGCTGTTAAACAATAATTGCTCTTTTAATTTTATCATTTTTAATGAAGGTAAGATTGAGGTCTGTATAAATCATCTAGAACATAAAACGGGTTTATTGTATTTTTTTTCCTTATTGGCTAAAAACTTGTTTTAATCAACAGCCGTTATTAACGGTGTGAACATAAATACAAGAGAAGGATTTTAAATCACGCTTTAAATGGCGAACGTCACTAATGAATCCAGCAAACCAATTTTGTTCTCAATTGCTCAATTTCTCCAAAACCTAAAAAATACGAAACAGACTTAACAATCGATTTAACCAATCTGAAAGACCTTCTTAAAATATGACTTTATTAAAAACTATCAATGGTATATTGCAGTTCCTGCATTTTGATTGGTTGACAGCCACTGGTATTATGAGCTCATATACCATTGTCCACAAATACGATAGCTGATGTGCGTCAACGAAAACAGCTTGGGAACTAAAATATTGCAATTCTTTGGGCGTTTTTAATAAAACAATTATTCCAATCGCGCTCGTTGGCTATCTACCATCTTAAATCCAACGCGCGCTCGTAGAATAATTGTTAAATATATTTTCTTTTCAAACTTGTAGACTGCAGTGTTCCAGACCCCATAGCTGTCTATCCTCTGAACGACAATTATACAACAAAAGAAATTAAAGGTCGACAACCTCCAGGTATCGCTACTGGTGTGTCTCTAGCAGATGGTCCCGATGGAAAGCCCAACGGCTCTTATCGATTCTACGGAAATAACACAAGTTACATTGAATTTCCTAACAATGGAAGTTTGAAAGTAGACCAATCCATCACAATGTTGTGTTGGGTGAATTTTTTGCCGAGCGAATTCGGTCCTCTGTTCGTTTATGGTGGTGATTCACAAATATTTGTTGGGATGTTTATATCTGGTAATGAGCTGTTTGCTCGTTTCACTGACAAAGAAGACCGATCCAGGCCGAATAAGTTGAGCACTGGGCTGGAATTTAAGCGATGGCATTATGTTGGTGCGTCCTATGATCACGACACTGGCAATGCCAGTCTGTGGGTTAATGGAACAAGACGCACACAGGAAACCTTTACTGCTGGCATGACACTTGTTACTGGCAATAACGTAAGAATGGGCAGTATACTGAGAGACAACACATGGTATAACTTTACGGGACGAATTACCGCTTTGCAGGTGTATGACTTCGCTTTGACAAAAGAGCAGATCGAAGCTGTAAAATACGACGCAGGCCAAGGTAAGAATATGAACTGTCAAAATAATGTTCCATTCTTTTCTAGCAAAAATTTTGTCACTCAATAAAATGAGCCAGCATGCATATACAGCCTAGATAGATATGTGCCGCTATAAACGGTATGGTTTTCAAGCGATTTCGTCTATAAAAGGCTAAACTGCGAAATCAGAGAGTTTTGACTAACGGAAAACGGCTCATTGGTGTAAAGAATTTAGTTTAGGCTAAGAATATGAGGAACCTTAGGTAAAATGAAGATCAAATCATTAAAGAAACTCTGAAAGCAACTGAGTGGGATAGTAATAAGGTTTCTGAAAAAAAGCTTTCGGTAGGGAAGGGATTAAAAAAAATTCAAAAGACTGGTTCAGTAAAAAAGGCAAAAGAAACTGACGATTGTACTTCTAATAAAAGTTTGGACCGACATAAAGGGTTAAATGTGTTGCTGACAAGGCTCAATATCCAGGATATAAATGGGATACAATTTCAAAAGGACAACGACAACCATTTTTGTGATCGTTGTGTTGCGTGAGTATAACTTATTTTTCATTATTGTTTGAAAGGGTTTGGTAAAGATAAAAAGGAAAGAGTCCTGTCTTCCTACTTTGTGCAATTCGTCTTTTGATTCCTTGGTTCTTGTCTTGGTAAACCGGAAAAATAACATCAAATGAACACACGATACCGTTGTTTTTGAGCGAATCTCCATGGCAACAAACTGAACAAGACACGGCGATACCATAGCGGTTTACGCTCAGGCTAGGTTTGTTCCGAGAAACTTTTCGCAACGAATAGAAATTTAGCAAACTATGATGTTCTTTTTTTCGTTCTGCTTTCTGTATAACCCGGCACTAAACTTAAGTTAAATCATTTCGAGATAATCATTAGGGTTTTTCGTGAAAGTTCGAATACTTTTTTTTTCAAACTGAATCATTCACCAGCGATTTTTTTTTTTCAAGTCATCAAGTTCACGAACGCAACGCAACGCAACGCAACGCGAAAAAAGCAGCTAATTAAGCTTCGTAAAGGACTAAAGTAAATAAGTTTAGGAAAAAAATAAATTTTGACCCATGAGAATTTTGAAAGTTTCAGGTTGCGCTTCTCTCCATAAGAGAGAAAATTACTACTTAGTTAGTGACTTTTCTAACAAAAAACTTCGATTAACTTACTAAGACCGATGGACGCTTTAAATTAGATCTATAATTGTTCTCGTCTTAAAAGCATAAATTGCGGGTGTTTGCCATTCGATTTGGTTTTAAGCTATTAGCTTTTAATTTTGATAGTTGTGCAAATGGAATGTTTGCTTTTGCATAAAATCCTTTTACTAAAAAATAATGTCCTTGCGGGCGGTCACTTCATTTCTTTCCATGGGTGACAAAGTATGGGACAAGTAAATGAACAAGTGTAAATAACTAAGTTTATTTGGATATTCAGTATGGTCTAAAAGCATACTGCTAATTCACTCAATAACAAAATTTGCCACGCCGTATAAAAAAAAATGTCCGGGGGTACATGAAAATGATAGCTAAATCTACGCGCAGTGAGATGTATCGGCGCAGAAGTGATGTCATGTACGCATATCATTAAGTCAAGTCTACTATGTGTCGCCTGTTGCTTTTCAGACTTTTGATCACTAGAGTCTTTCCGGCCGTAGGCGAGCCGCCCCTTCTGCTCCTTGCGCTTGTTGTTTCAATAAGGCATTTAACAACTAGAGTTTTAAAGGGCTATTAATTCTGACAACACTTTTGGTCCATTTATTCCGGAAACCTCTTAAAGTACTGGTTAATTGTAAGTGATTGACGTGAACATGCCACCAGCAGGTTCAAAGGAACTGTTTCTCATTTGTCTGCTGTAAATTTTGAATACAACCTACTCATTTAATTAAAATAGAGTCAACAAAAAGGAAGATCCATTGTCAAAACACAAAATTAATTCCGATTTTAAAAAGTGTTATGTTCAACCAAAAACAAATTGGTAGCTATCGCTTACTCAAGCAGTAAGCTTTTCTATTCGTCCCAAAGGCAAAATTGGTATCAACTGCTTGACTGACTCACCTCCGATAAAATTACGCGTGTTTGTAAAAAAACGATGCGGGGAATAAGTTCTAGCTTCCTTGTATTTATCATCTTGATGAGTAAGTACCACCTTTATTTTCTTAACAGCTTTTTCTCTTACATATCACGGAATACTTTTTGTTGTATAATTTAGGGCGCGTTCATTTTGGATATCCTCGAATAAGAATAGCCGGAATGGAAATCCATGTACTGCGGAATAAGAAGAACTGCCAAACGAACGCGTCCTTAGTGTTGCTACTTCTTGTAATATTTTAGCATTTGTTTTAGTCAACCATACAGGCATATTTTGAATATAACTAAAACCGGTTGGCTGGTAACTTCGTAACACATGAATTGGAAATTATTTTAGACTCGACAAACTGTAACCAGAGGGAATGAAAAATGTTTTTCATTCCAAATAAACCGCGCGCGCTAAAGTGGCTTCGTCGCGCATGCATGCTTGTGCTCGGTTTTCCACTAATTAAGGGCTACAGCTAAAAAGTTTAGGTAACTTTTTTTTCTTTTTTTTAAATTAATTTCTCAAAATTTACCTATCCATATCGAGCGGAGCGAACACATATTCCTCTGAACCTAACATTTGTATCTGAATCAGTGCCTTTTGTCACTGCTTCTCATTCTCTAATTAGCAAGATGAATTGGTGTTTATTTTTCTTTTAGAAAATCCCCAGCTCACGGTTACTTAACACTTTGTTCTCAAGATGCGTTTTCTTATTAGATGTGTACTATGCTAATACACTTACACGACCGGTGCCTCAGTCTCAATTCTGATAGAGATAGCAAACAAACGAAAATTCGATGAAAGGAGTAATGTTCCAAAATGTCAGAATTTAACGTTCATGATTGAAGTTAAAAATTTCTTTATTCTGATCGACATATGCATAAAGAGCATTTACCAAGATAATTATTGTATGAGGTTAACCTGTCAACCAATGAGCGAAAGTCACGAGATTGTTAAGTAGTATTAACGGCAGGTGTTTCTGACTCGAAAGCGTTTTGCAGCGAATAAAAATGTGAAAAAAGGTTTTTTTGTGTGTACTGGCACTGAACGTAAGTGCCGAATCAGGTTTTTAGCACGTTTTCGACTTGAATTAATTATATATTTTCATCACGCTAATTAATTATAAAACTTAAATGGCAATTTCTTGTTATAAACGACGCTGACTCTGAAATACGCCAAAAAAGAACATCTATATTTAGCTTTCGATGTTTTTGTTCGAATAGCTTTCTGGTGAGACGTAAAAAAAAAAAAACTGCATACAGGTTAACAAGGGATGTCAGATTCACTGTGCCACTCTTAAGTTCAAAACCAACTAATAATTAATTTTTCCGCTGCCGTCTGCGAACCATCAAGAAACAGAAATAAAGAAAGTAGATCGAAATATTTCAATTGCAACCAACAGAGGCGACCTTCTAGCCTGTAAGTGAATTCTGTTTTCTGAGAGGTCCGCTTAGATGATTGACTGCAAAGAAAAACTTAACCAGTGATTGAGCATATAACTAAGTTCGTGTAACATCGGGAATAACATCGGGAATTCAGAAAAGTTATTCCCTGCGTTGGTGTACCTTTAGCTGGCTGGCTTCTACAATAACAAATTAAAGTCGACGTGGTCTGGTGGTGACGTTTGCGAAAGAATTTGCAATTCGAGTCAAAATTGCGAACTGCTATAGACTTAACAATATTTAACAATTATTACACGAGCGCGCATTGGATATGAGATGGTAGATAGCTAGCTATAACGATCTCATATCCAACAAGTGCAAGTGGAATAATTGTTTTATCAAAAACGCCCAAATAATTGCAATAATGAGCTCTCCAGCTGTTTTGGTTGACGCGTATCGGCTACCATATTTGTAGTGAATGGTAAATGAGCTCATATATCATTACCTGTTAACCAATCACAACTCAGGAATTGCAATATACCATTGCTAGTTTTTAATAATTACTAGTATACTTATTCAAATGCTGCAATCTGAATGGCTGAGCTATAGTTCACTGAATTTGCTAAAAGTCTTTTACAAATAGCGACATTTTCTCGTTTCTCGATAGTTTCGCCGGAAAACGTTATGAAATATTTCCTTACCTTAGTTAACTTTACCTCGCTTCCCATCACTTTACCGTACTTATCTCTGTTTTGCTTTGCTTTACATCGCTCGACTTGCTTTGGTTTTACATTACTTTACTTGTTCTTTACTTTACTTAACTTTGCTTTGCACTGTTTTGCATTGTACTGTAGTGCACTGCATTGCATTGCTTTGCTTTGCCTGCTGGACTTTACTTGAAATTTGCTTGTCTTTTTTTACTGTATATACCTTTGACTTTCTTGACTTTATGTGGCTTACCTATATACTTAAATTAGCTCTACTTGACTTTAACTGACTTTACTTGACTTAATTTTTCTCTGTTTTGGTTTGCTTTACTTCACTTCACTTCACTTCACTTCACTTCACTTCACTTCACTTCACTTCACTTCACTTCACTTCACTTCACTTCACTTCACTTCACTTCGCTGCGCTTTGCTTTGCTTTGCTTTGCTTCGCTTTACTCTGCTTTGCTTTAAAAAAAGATTTTATCTTATCTTGCCTTCCCTTGTTTTTTTTTTTGTTTTCCCGTTAAATCATTTTATTTTGCTTGAGAGGTACGTTTCAGTCTTTTTATTTATTTTATTTTATTGTTCTTTTAGATGGAAACTTGGAAATGACAATTAATGCCTCGATTGTTCTTCCCTGCACTTCTCCCTGTGTACGGCATTGTGACTCTGCTGAATGCTATCTAGAATGTCGAGGAACCAGCTGTAATCAGCATTGCAACAGTAACAGTAATGAGTGCACTATAGAATGTCATGGAGGTAGCTGCGTGCAGAATTGCTATAGTGGTAGATGTAATTTAGAATGTCATAGAGGAACCTGTGTGCAATATTGTTACCGAAATTGTAGTCTGAATTGTTACGGCGGAAACTGTGAGCAGTCTTGCGTTACACTTAACGACGAAAAAGGTAGTGGCTGTCAGCTGCAGTGCCAACATGAAAATAATTGTAAACAGGATTGTGGGAACAGAGGGAGCCAGTGTACCAAAAATTCCATTACCTTGACTGAAGCGCCTACAACGGGTGAGTAGTCAAATGTGCCATTCCTTATGTTTTAGTGGTCTCACCTACAACCGCAAAAGGAAAATTGAAACTCGAAACCTCTGAGTTACGTGGCATGCATGCGCACTTAAGTCATAGGCCACACTGTTAAGGCTTACCTTGGTTTCCTTAACCCTTAAAATACCACGCTTCTGGGATTTCTTCAGCCGTTTTCTGGGCTTAGGGAATCTTTTGAATTTCGTAATTGCATATAAGAAGCTTAAGTAATTAATATGTGCTGTTTCAAAACACTGAGGGCTCAAACTTTTATTCTGACGTCAGTATTCAGCCGTTGCTTCTTTGATAAGCGAGTACATGGGCTCGAATCTGGCAAAATTTTCGTTTATAAGTGTTTTTCCGAGTCATTTTCCACTGCAGAAGCCCCCAGGCTGGCATCATTAAGCTAAAATGGTGGGTAGAGGCAAACTTCTAAAAGAAACCAGAGGTGAGAGATAATTTGACGATGATTGGAACGCCAAAAACGTTTGTATCGGAACATGGCGGTTCATGAATGAAATTGTCTCTCTGGCCGTTCTGTGGATGGATTCCGAGACCTGCTAAGATAATTTGGACAAGTTTTGACTTCCAAAGAATGCAGTCGGTGCAGTATTTTGCCGGTAGGATTGGGTGACTCGACAGTTACAAAAAAATAGAAATAGAGCTCGAGGTAGGTGGACTTGCATTTAGCCGACAAGGCAGTTTTACCCAGGCATTCCTTTCGGTCACCAATAAGGAAATTGCAGGTCTGCAAGCATTGCTCTAATCGAATGGTAATTGCTCAGTCTGCTGAAAGATTGATGAGAATTTTTCTTGGTGAACAGAAAGAAATAGGCTTGAAGTTTGCTGCAAATGTACACTTTTGGATTCAGAATTACTTTTTCATTAAAAAAAATGGAGGCAAAGATGTGTGTTTTTTGTTGTTGTCCTATGGAGTAAAAAACGGGCATTTTCGGATTTGCTGCAGAAAAAACAGCCATACATAACGGAAATCTAAAGCTGTAGTCAGTTAGTTGGCTTTAAAAACTATGAAAATAATCACTTTGCCAGAACAAGGGATCATTACTATCATGTGCCCAGATATGCGAAGGCTGCAGATTTTTTAATCACTGCTGGTATTTTCTACGCAAATATGCGTTGTTGGTAGTTTAAGGGTTAAAGTGATCCCACTATACTCGATTTCGCCTAATGGGATGCTATTTCTTTGCGTGTTTGTTCTGAACTTTTAATCGGCTCCCCTAGCAAAACTTCATGATCCATTTGTCCTCCTGCGAGGAGAGGCCATACATGAAAGTTAAGCATCTTGTTCGCTAAGCATCAATATGCCCGGCCAATGCTCAAGTTCAAGTTACTAGATTCGGAGTCGATCGCTGTAACCTGTTTTTTTTTTTTTTTTTTTTTTTTTTTAATCAAACTGTTTTTTTATTTTTACAATCACTTGCACAACTTTTTACAATTCCTTTACTCATTGATTACACTCCTAATGACAAAACTACAATAAGCTAACAGTATATTTACATCGTTTACAATTTTAAGTGAATTCATACGTTTCCTACGTTCTAACTAGTTCAGTGTACATGTACATTGTGCATACATATCCTATTTTTTTCCTCAGTTTGATCAATGAGTACTATTTCATTGCCTTGCATAACAATTGTTGCGTTACATAACAATTTCTTTAAACATAATTCATTACACTTTTTAAAGAATCTTTTCCTCAAACATTTTCCAATTTTTTCCTAAAAGACTTTATATTAGTTGATTTGACAGAAATTTACCTTTCGGTTTGATATTTATTTAATAAAATTCTCTCAAAGTAGCTGAAAGATGGTTTCGTTTCTTTACATCGGCAAGTCCACAGATAACTTTTTCCTAAGACGAGTATATAGTTTTGCAGATCCATCTCCTCCTTTAAGAACCCTAAAATAATCTCCCTATAATTTAAAGAGAGGCCTACGCAACTATTCAGTTTATTAAAAATTTTATCACAAACTTCATTCCAAGAAAAGGTCGAAAAAGAACAATCAAAGAAACCTGTTGGTCACATAATCACCTAGAAAAAAGTAGTATATAAAATGTTACCGAATTGTAAGTAGATTTTTGGTACTTAATCTTTGCCCTCATTGCTCGAACTTTTAGCGGAATCTCTTTCTATATCTCAAGTACGAGGTCGATGGTATTTTGCTTGAGCTATAGTTGGCTATGCGCTCGCATTCCACTGTGTTCCGTGTCCATGACACATGTGATTGTAGAGCCCAGTGCCAGTCATTTCCAGTTGACGTCTTTATTGCTGGAACAGTTTTCGCTGTCAGTATTCATCTACATGTAGCTTCAGCGGTCAGCTCAAAATTTGCAGCAAACTGCACTTTTCATAGCCGCCATTAGAGGCAATATTTTTAACCCACTAAGTCGTATAAATATAAATTACTCTGTAAGACTGTTTTTTTACTTACTCTTTTTATCGTTGTTATTTTTCACGCACATACAGAAACTCAACTAACATCACCTCCACCAACGATAACACGATCAACACCATCGTCGTCAGCAACAACGGCACAACCCAAAAACATTTCTCGGACGGAAGAATTGGTATGTTAGTGTGTTTTGCTTCAAACAACTAAGATGTTTGTGAGTGATGGTTTTCTCTAG
The DNA here is from genome assembly GCF_052425735.1 of Oculina patagonica. Taxonomy (NCBI): domain Eukaryota; kingdom Metazoa; phylum Cnidaria; class Anthozoa; order Scleractinia; family Oculinidae; genus Oculina; species Oculina patagonica. Next base: position 30,347,004 of record NC_135766.1, on the reverse strand, counting down.
ATTGCTTCACATTGTGTGCAAAATGATTGGCTAACCTTTTTTTATCAACTCATAATAAGAATCCTCGTAATATGACGCCGCAATGGTGGGAGGCAAGTTCTCTCATTACTGCACCCTCTGTGCTCCTCCGTGGCTCGATATTCGTTGATGTGACATTGATACCCGCTGTTTTTTTTTTCATGTAAATCAAGTCAAGCATATCAACAATCTAGTTTAATTTCCTTAATTCTAGGTGATTAGGTTTCTTTTTACGCTAAACAGAACGGATGTCGACCAAGACTCTTCCTTACAGGTAAACATTAATCAGTTTTTATTTAAAACAACTCAGCGATAATGAGTTTACCTGTATGAAAATTATCTCTCGATGATGAATTTTGACTTATCTCTTATCATGATTATCTTGCCCCCTTTCCAATCCAGCCTTTACTTATCTTAGATATATATTTTTGCAACATATCACACCTTATTGCAACATGTCACACCTTATTGCTAAGTGTATGACACATTAAACGACTATTGATTGATTGATTGATTGATTGATTGAGATGATGATTGATTGATTGATTGATTGATTGATTGATTGATTGATTGATTGATTGATTGATTGATTGATTGATTGATTGAACATATTTGGACAGTGTAGGCAAATTAGAGTTTGCAATGTTCCTATTTTACTTCAACTTTTTTGTGTGTTTTGTTGTAGGACACTGTCGATTTGTTACAAAACACCATCGAGCAGTTTAAAAACATCTCTCTTCATGAACTGCAACTCAAATTGATAACAGAACAGGAACGAAAGACGTTTATCTTTAAAATGACATTTGCCTTGGAAGACTTCGCCATTAGATACGGTCGATATCACCTCAATGAATCAAAGCCTCAGTTCAGCAATACTTACAACACGCTCGGTAAGTAGAAATTAAAACCTTAATTTTTATACCTCCATTCTGGGGAAAGGGCAAAAATAATATTACATTGTAATTACTTTCTGTCTCGGCTCTCAAGAATACGACCTACTGTTTAACTAACTACAGAACCCTCTCGAAAAAATCAGTCCATGTAAAATTTATTTATTCCTAATACCTTTTAGTTTGATCCCACAGATCTGCGTATTGAGCGAGCTTTCCACCCAAATGCGAGTGATTTCCATCTCGAGGGACCAGAAAAACAGAGTTTCATCGACATACCCTCAAGCAATTTCCAAAAAAACGGTAATTTGTGTAAACAACTTTTAGGACAATATGTTAGACAAGTTATGGTGTAAAGGTAACAAAGAAAAGAACCAAACCATAAGGGTATAGTTTTTGTCGAAATTTAAATAAGGGCAACTAACTGGCTAAAATATTTCCATGCCATGCCTGGTTTAAGTATCAAACGGAGGTGGAGTCTATTTAGTTTCACAGAACAGGACCTAGCTCCATTTTCCATATAATACATGTCTACTTCCTTTTCTATATACTTCCCTGGAAAGTATACTAATCTATCACCGGTTAGCCTGTTCCAGGCGTTCGATTGATTAAAGCAACGCGAAAAAAAGGACTGACCTAAAAAAAATGGCGCCAACTAATCGAAAGTTCGGAACAGGGTTATTGGAAATAATTTCTTCCTCTAGAATGTTTTGTCAGATAACACAAGTAATTCGCCGTGCCGGTAGCCATTTAGAGGCTTACCCTTTACTCTCCAAGCAAGGTCTGCCAGTAATTAGACAAAAAATGTTAATCTCTTCCCCGCGCATAACTTAATTGGATATCCTAACTTTATTTTATCCTGACTGAAAAAAGGTTTTCAGAAATTTATTTTATTTCTATTTAAAACAAGATTCATTGCTGCTTGGCGTCATCTACAAAGATCTTCATGAACTACTTTCACCAAATCCATCCAACAGCGATGCAACTAAGAACAAAAGGTAATGCAAAAGAGATTATTGTCTACTTTATAATACATTTGAAAGATACACTGAGCTGTGACTGGCTAAGAAAAGTGCAGTTCTAAGGAGCAAAGCAGAAAACATAAAATTCAGTGCAAATTACGATTTCCGAAGTAAGTCTACTTTAAGCCATGCCGACGAACAACCGAGGTCTTGCAAAGATGGCCGAACGTCATTTGATACCTTCCGGGTACTTCCAAAGGGTTCAGAAGATCGCCAGAAGACTTACGAATAATTCCCATGATCACCCAAAGAATTCCAACGATTTCCAAAGATCACCCGAAGACTCTGGAATATTTTTGAAATTCACCAAGATCACCCGAAGGTTTTTCACCAAAATCGAAAGATTTTCGAATTTATATGTGGTTATTTATTCCAATTACACTAAAATCACGTAAGTATTTTTGACTTTTTGTACGCCCTTTGTACTAACAAGGTGTTGATATCTTTGTTTTTTTCTATCCAGGCGTCTTGGCACCATGATAATGGCAGCAACAATGGATCCAAAGCCTGAAAAATTGCAACAAAACGTTGCCCTGAATTTCAGGAAGATAAAGGTGAAAAGAACGAAAAGATTAGCAAGAAAAAATAATCCAGCATTTTTTATATAATTATCATATCTGATGCGTTTGTTCATGCACGTTCTACCATTTTTTTCACCACAATTTGCCAAATCTATTTCTAGGCTGCTGACGGCAAGAGTTTTTGTAGGTTTTGGAGCGGCTACAGCAAACAAAAGTGAGCATTAAGTTACCGTTTTACTTAATTGCTTTAAAAAAATATCGATTGATATTTATTAATATTCATTTATTAACGTTTCATTCATAAATACAGTCATATTCCCATTGATAACATTTTGTTACCTAACTTTAATGATCATCAGGAGCAACATTGACAGTATGTTTTGTATGTGAAGAACGCTTTCAAGTCAAGTAAACATTTTTTGTTCGTTACATTAAAATAACGATAACGTTTATTTTCAGTCCAGACGGGTGGTCAGGAGAGGGATGCCATGTAGTGACATCGAAGAGCAACTCAGAAGAAACAAGATGCAGCTGTAACCACATGACTCACTTCGCTGTTTTATTTGACTTTGGCAATAACCTGGAGGTAAAATGCTATTAACTTTTACGACAGATTGTATCACTCTGGCCAACCAAAAAGGACACACACAGCCTATTGAGCCAATCAAAACTCAAACCAAATACATATAGCTGGCAAAAAAGGCAAAAAAAAAAAACATGATATGAGCAAGTCACGATGGGTTTTGGCTTTATTTGTTAACGTCTAATTGGTAGAGAGAGTGGCGGGAGTTTATTAAACCAATCACCTATTGTAGTAGCAAAAATAAAAAACAAAGCAAACGCAAATGAATTTCGACACTTAAGTAAACATTGCTCTATTTCCAAGAGTAGTCGGAGAATAATACGTCCAACGTTGTTTTGTAAACAGGTGAAATAATTAAAATATTTTCAACTTATAACAATCTACATATTGTTTTTTTCCTGACACTAAATGGAAAATAGATCACAAAGACAGACGACAAAATACTGGGGATTCTGACTTACGTGGGTTTATCTCTCTCCATCATTGGAATAACTCTCACGATAATATGTTATGTTTATTTCACGTAAGTAATAAACATTTATATAATACAAATCACAAGTTTTTTTAGACACTGATAATAAAATATCGTTGGTTCTCAGTCATTTTTTATAGCAGAAAATAAGTATTTACAGAACACATTCAAAAGAGTAAGATAGTTTAGCGAAGAAGATTTTTAAGTGTGTTACCCCTGATTTGTCTGACATGAATACCTGTCTTTAACATTTTTTTTTTCATTGATTTATATGTCCAACTTTTTGTTTAATGTTTGTTGTCTTTTTTCGCATTTTTGCCAGCGATGTTCATCAACCTCTGTCTCAAATAAGAGTGAATCTCGCTGGATCTCTTGGAGCAGGACAAATAATATTTCTTGCCGGAATTAATGCCACAGAAAATACGGTAAAGGAAATCCATTATAGATACTGAGGGTAAAAAATACACATCCCATTAAGGATTAAAACCCACGCGTCATATATGTAGCTTGTATTGGTGCATAGTAACTTTAAAAGGAAACATGTTATAGACATTATGTAAAGGGACACTTTGATTATAACGAAATAGTGTACTTACTACTCCACAGGGAGCTTGTGTCACAGTGGCAGCGCTTATGCAGTACTTCCTGATGGCAGCTTTTTGTTGGATGCTCGTCGAGGGAATTTACCTTTACTTGTTTGTTGTCAAAGTTTACAACGTCAGCAACAAGATGACCATCTATTATGTCATGTCATGGTGTAAGTTCTTGCACTGTTTTCATTCGCATCAAAGCCACGATCTGAACATAACAACATGTCCTTGTGGAAACCCCCTATTGGCTGTAGCATTCCTAGGGAGATTCTAGTGGCCGCTTACACGCCCCTCACATGCAAATTGAGAATTTCTCACATGACGTTTTGACTTCAAGGTTTCCACAAGTTTCCCCAACATCGATGTAGGCAAATCCCCATCCTTCAGCAATCTCTATGACTATCAGTTTCACCCATAAAGTTCTATCCACGAGTTATCAGGCAGGCAGCGTGGCAGAGTGGTTAGGTCGCCGGACCCGCCCCCAAAGCGGGGGCACGCGAGATTGTCGCCGGACTTGAAATCTGGAGATCCCGGGTTCAAGTCCCGTTCTGACCACTATCTGGATTTGTTCTCGGTTGCCCCGAGCTCAAATACTCGGTCATGCTTGTAAATAGCCAACTGGTCTGCCTCCTGCCAGTTGGGATTTTTAACCATGTTATGTTTATTTAATATGTTATATTTGTTTCATATACACGGCCCCACAAGCTGCTAGCTTTAAACACAAACCGTGTATAAATAAAGTTGCTTTACCTTTTTTTTTTTTATCTCTATTAAGGCACAGAGTGGCTGATACTCGAATTCATTACAATCAATTAGCTCAGTAATATTTGCTCTACTGTAATTGTAGGTTAACAAAACCTGCTCACATTAATTTTTTTTTCGTTTTTGTTTTTGAGGCTTGCCTGTTTTTCTTTGTTATCGTGACAGGTTTTCCTGTTGTCATGGAGGCCATATCGCTAAGTATTGCCGCAGGAAAAGATGGAATCCAGAGTTTTGTCAGTGATGAATAGTAAGAACTGCATTCCGTTTGGTTTCTTCTTTTTGCCTGTTCCTGGGTCGCCAGCTTGCAAGTTTCTTAATTTAAGGATACTGGGGTATTTCCACGTTGATCTTTCATATCAAATAAGTTATTTTGAGAATCTATGATGGAGAAGCTCAGTACAAGAGATATTTCCGGAGGTGATGTTGAGTGAGAAACTTGTGCTGTTTTCCCAAAATGGATTATGGGCCTATAGAGGCGTCTTTAAAGAGGCATAACTCAAAACGATTTTTTTTTCTAACTCCGTCAAATTTTCAGAGGCACTAGATTGGCATATTACCCCAAAATCTGCCTCAGCCAATTCTAAAAAGTATCAGAATTGTCTCCGGAAATTTGGATTCGGTCACTCACGTTTTGCTAACTCCAGTCCCGATTGAATAAATTGTGTGTGTTTGAAGTTGTGTGTAGTAGTAGAAGTCTTTATTAAGAAGCTAGTCACAACAAACGTGTGGCTTTACAATAAAAAAAAACAATCTAAAATAAGCTAAACTAGTAAAATGAACCTATTATATGTATCAGTTACAAGGATTTTAAGAAATAAATTTAAAAAGACATCTATTTACAAAAGTGTATTTGAAGTTATTATGATGGAACCTGGATGGGCTACTTCTATTAGAGTGGAGAAACCTCTGAAGGTATACTGGAAAAAAGAAATCATTGCCGTCATTTGTAACTAGTGCCGAATCGTTCACAAACATAAGAGATGCTATGTGATTTACCTTGGTTGCTTTTACTTTTGTTTCAAGTTGTTGGATGTCTTCGGCTAACAATCTGATCTGGATATTTGTTGCCTTTGTGGCGATGATTGAAGTTGTAAGTAAAGCGAATTAGTCTAATAGACTACATTTCTTCTATAAATGATATGTAAAAAGGTTTTTTGTGTGTGTATACATATGATGTGCACTAAATGAAAGGTAAACAAAGCGTTTTCGTCCCCCCCCCCCCCCCTCCCCCCCTTGGCGATTGGCTTAAGGAACTCTCGCCACTATCCTTATCAACTACAACTAAAACACGATCTAGTCATGATACTCTTACTCACGTTTTCCCGCACTTCATGTTGTTTTCATGTTCCAGTTCATTAGACTGCCGATGCCTTTTCTGATTGACCACAGTGATTACTTTGGTTTTGGTTTTATGATACGCATTTAAAGACCCCTATAAAGTGGATTAAAAAATAGCAGTAAACTGAAACCAAGCGAGTTGTACGCGTTTTGCACCGGCTTATTGTGTTGTTCGCGTTGCGACTAGCTAATGGCTACTGTTATTGCTTTGGCTTTACGACGCTAAACAATTCCATCGTAACCACATGGAGCAGAGGAGTTCGGTCAATAAAACTGGTCAATAAAATACGTCTTACCACTTTGGGCCTCTTGCGTTTTTTTCCGTCCGCCCATGCACCCCCTCATTGCGGCGTTCCAATGTTTCGCTCTCCCCCGTCGTCTCCGCCATGGAAGTTCGACCGCTGACTGATTTGACTGTGGCGGAGTGTCCTCAGAAATCGAAGCTTTCCAAGCGAGGCACGAAGTGCCGAGAAGGAAAAACGACGCCTTTAGAGACCACAGTCAAATCATTCAGCGGTCGATTCGTTTCAAACTACTGGCGGTCAAAACGATCGCACGGGTTTTGTTGAGATTTGAAGCATTGGAACGTCGCAAATGAGTGCATTTTGGGTCGCATAATGGGCTGATTACGGATAAAATATACCCAAGAGTGCATTTCAAAGAGGTAAGACGTATTTTATTGATTAGTTCTAACCGAACTCCTCTTCTCCTTGTGATTGGTGTTTAGTTATTTTAAAATCTTATGATGTTCCTTTGTCTTTTTTAAATTAAGGTTAACATATTTCTACTCGCGCGAGTCATTAAGGAAATGGCCACAATGCACGAAACGGGAGACAGCCATAATCAACAGATACGGTAAAAATTATTAATATTTAGGCTTAACAAATTAGAACAGTTGCTCTCAGCTCCATCCACAGATTTCTGAGTCGTGCAAACTAAAGACGCTGCGCACATAACTTGTTTGTACATCTTTCTTCGTCTATAAACCAATCTGAACAACCAGAAACAAAAAACTGAGAGTGCATTTATGTGACTACTTCCCTGAAAAAGCTTTAACGTAAGAAAGAAAAGACACCCTTAATGTTGAAGGGTTTATTTCCCATTTCCATATAAACTTGTTTTCTTGCAGAATTGGCGTCAAAGCATGCGTGGTGATGGTTCCCCTACTGGGAGTCACGTGGTTGTTTGGTCTTTTGACGCCGCTGCACAAAGCTTTTTTTTACATATTCACGATCCTTAACACTGCTCAGGTTAGCTTATACAGTCGACTCCCGATAACTCGAACCTTCAAGGGATATTGAAAATGGTTCGAGTTATCGGGAGTTCGAGTTATTGAGAGTGGAAAACAAATGACCGGAAATAAGGAAAAAACGGTGTTTACTGTTTTTCTATTCATACAGTGTTGACCAGTGTACATTTTAAACAAATTTAATTAGAGTATAAAGGAGCCAAAAGAAAAAGGATCAACATATTTCTAAATCACTGTATAGACCAGAACGTAACGAAAAACAAAGCGAATCAGCTGCGAACGTTGCAGGTTCCAAGGAGAACAACACTATAGGCTACTGCTGCAGAGCTTATGCGATTTACTTTTTCGAGAAATGATCAGTTAATTCGTCCTGACGATAATCCTTTGAATTTTCTAAGGCTGGATTTAAAAGAATCGGTATCAACCTCCACAAACAAACTGAACGTCTGTAGCACGTCAATGCCGTGGCACATTTTGTGTTTTGAGGGGCGTTTCGGGGATGGCTCTGACTCGTGTACGTTTTTATTTCAAAATTAATTCGTCGTTTTGGACTACAGTACACTGTTTGTTTTGACTTGTCAGGTATGGCAGACATGGTTCGAGTTATCGAGAGTAAAATTATATAAAAAATGACCTGAAGGGCCAAAATTAGTTCAACGTTTTGGACTACAGTACACTGTTTGTTTTGACTTGTCGATCAGGTATTGACAGACATGGTTCGAGTTATCGAGGGTAAAATTATATAGAAAATGACCTGAAGAGAAACAAAAATTGGTTCGAGTTAGCGGGAGATTCAAGTTATCGAGGGTTCGAGTTACCGAGGGTAAAATTACATTATCTATAGAAATAGCTTACTGTCTTTAATATTCGTAATAATGGCGATGTACCAACATATAGCGGTTATTTTTAACCTCAGCTTTCAGTGAAGTTTAGCGTAGGAAAGACAATGTACCTCAAGTTGAGCGAAGCTCCTACCCCAATTTAAAGTAATAAAAAAGCTACCTTCTGATTGCTTAAAAGGAGCTTTCAATGAAGAATCGAAGTAATCGAACTGTTGAAAACCCTCATACTATTTTTACGCAGACAATTTTTTTCTCCCTTAATTAACTACTTTAAGTTCTATGGAACTTTTTTTAACATTTTTTTTTTTTATTTTCAACAGGGTTTTCTTATTTTCTTACTACACTGTGTGAGAAACAGTCAGGTAAAAGAAAACTCAAAAGGACCAGTGAATCAATTTATCAAATGTGCCGTGATTTGGACTCCATAAAAGCATATACACGTATTATAGGGAGACGCCTAACATCAATGGCCGAACTCAAATTCTTTAAAACTTGGCATTATCCTGAAGTTCTGTCTTTAATTAAACCAATTCAGCTGAACCGTATTGAATTTGGAGCACAGCTCAATCCACCAAGAGATTCTAAATAAATGTTTTTCCTTCTTTAATGTTGTTTTTTTCATTTCCAGATCAAAGATCGGTTCAAAAGAAGGATAAACGCAATTTTCCCATCAGCAGACAATGGAAACTCTGCAAGAAAATCTTCACAAGTTAATCCAAGTGATATTGGCACAGGGAAGAGAATTGAGGTTCAGTCACGCAGTAACAGCGTATTTGAACTGAAGTAGCAAGAGAGGAAAGAAATTATAGTTCGGCTTCCAGTAGTTCCAGTAGTGGGAGGCGCGGTGGCCTAATGGTTAGCGCGCTCGACTCCGAGTCGAACGGCCCGGGTTCGAGGCCTGGCCGGGGCGCTGCGTTGTGTTCTTGGGCAAGACACTTTACTCTCACAGTGCCTCTCTCCACCCAGGTGTATAAATGGGTACCGGCGAATTTACTGCTGGGGGGTAACCCTGCGATGGACTAGCATCCCATCCAGGGGGGAGTAGCAATATCGTGAAATCCCCACTATCTTATATACCTCTACCCTTACAGAGGGGGAGTACACTTCCCGAGTGCGAGGGGGAGATATAATTTTTAGCTACACTATTAACTGATATTACCATAAATTTTAAATGACGATTGCTTTGAATATATACATTGTTTTGTAACAAGGGTATTTATTCCTAGTTTTCCGCATAAATTAATTATTGTCTACTGGGTTAGTGATCACCACTCCAATAAATAACGAGTTTAATCATTTCAAGTGTTGTAAACGTAGCCGTTGTAAAAAAAGCTGTAATTCTTTTTTTAACGGCTTGCATTTTTAATGGAATAAATAAAGTACGACCGCCAAACACCAACATTTAACCAATACAACTATCTGTGAATTTATCTTTTGTGTTCACGCGCAAGAGTAAAATAAAAGTTAATAAAAGGGAAAAATAAATTTGCTGTACTTTTATTTTACATAATATTATATACGAACCGCGTTTGGTTTCGTTGTTGTGTTTTGTTTGTACTGCGAAGTGAGTCATGAACTAAAGCCTGTAGTTCGAAATTGAGACACTCTGCCAATTATTCAAATTCGTGTATCGTGTATTCGTGTATTGTAGGGTATTTATTAATTATTTGTGATGTAATTTCCTTGTCTTCTTTGTCTTAATAATGAAAAATATATATTCAAATTATATATAATTAAGAATTAGAAACCTTGCAAAATATTGAAATTCAAGATTTGGACTCTTTACCAGCTATTGAAATTCAAGATTTGGACACTTTGCCAAATATTGAAATTCAAGATCTGGACTCCCTACTAAATATTAAATGTCTGAATAAGCAAAGTGTTCAAATATTGAATTTCGAGATTTGTGCACCCTGCCATAATATATAAATTTAGGCAAGCCTAAAAGCGGAGCTCCCCAGTTAATTATTTTGCACTTTATTGAACTCTGAATTCTGGCCATTGTAAAACTTTAAGGCTAAGAATTTTATATTCGTTTTATTTTTTTAATAAATAATACCGTATTTTCTCGATTAAACGCCGGGCCCCGAATAAACGCCGGGTCTCCAAGTTGTATTTGAAAATAAACCCCTTACACAATTATTAACGGTTTAATATGCTTTAAAAATAATGTCTTATTATATAGCTGTCAAAAAGAATGAATAAAAATCATTTCTTAGAAACATAGGGCTTAACAAAACTCCTAAATTCAAATAAACGCCGGCCCTATCGGGCCAAGTTTGAAATAAACGCCGGGGGCGTTTAATCGAGAAAATACGGTAATTAACATTTTTCCTTATTTCTTTTTTACCGTGTCCGGGGTGGGGGAGGGGGGTACTCCCTAAAATTTACTATGGGGGTGTGCCGTTGCGTTGCTGAGACTCTGGACCTGTTCCAGAGACAAAAGGTTCAATTTGCGACCCTGTTCCAGACAAACACTGCAAAGTAGGTACCCTGTTCCAGCAATATCCACAATGGAAATATATGAAGATAGATATAAAAACACTACCGTACATCACAAAGCTCTCACTTGACTTCGTCTGTGGCTTGGAGATAAAGCGATGAAAGGAGCGGAGTTTCATAGCTATATACTTGATAGTGTTTAATCAGGATTCTGGGAAAACAATCAACCCTGTTCCAGAGTCAAAAGGGTGATTTGTATACCCTGTTTCAGAGTCAGAGAGACAAAAAGCATACCATGTTGAGCGGCACATACCCGTATAGCTCTTATATGGGAGTACCATCCCCCCCTCCGGGTACCGTGTACAGCAACACCAAATAAGAGAACAAACAAAATCAATCAAAATGTTATAATTCCACCGAAAGCATTATCATAAAGAAGTCTGGATGGGAAATTATGTTGCAAAACGGGCAATTATGTTACCTTCATGTAGAAAAAAGGAGGGAGGAGTAGGGCTGCATGTCGGGGTAGATAGGCATATCACATGGCAAATTAGGCATTTTTGTTGTTGCTTTACCAGCTTTAAAAGAAAGAAAAAATCACTTTACATTTAGAGTATAAAGGAAATAACAAACATCTACATTTATAATAAGGTTGATTTTAATTTTTTTCATTCACTCATTTATTCATTTTCATTTTCACTATTTGCCTATATTTTAATTTTGAATGGAAATGGCAGAGGTTATAGCTAATGGTTTACAGCATGTTGCCCAAACCAAGCTAACTCCAAGCAAACCGGAGTGAAAGCTAACCACAAGCAAACTAGAGTGAAAGCTAACCGCAAGCAAACCAGATGAATAAAGCTAACTGCGAGCAAACAGGGGTGAACCTAACTCCGGAAACAAAGAAGTGACATTCTGTCATTCCACCGAACAGGGTCACCCCATCCCCAACCCCCCCCCCCCCCCAAAAAAAAAAAAAAAAAGAAAAGAAAGAAGATAGCACCTTGTTCACTTTTACATGTCTTTTGACTCCCCTTCCTCTTAAGGGGTTTCACTTCACTTACAGAAAAAAGCAAAAATTCTGGGAAGCTAGAATATTGTTTGTGAGTCTCAAACTCAGTTTTGTTATTTGATTACCCAGAAAAAAAAATAGAATCATGTCTGCTTGTGTATAAAACTATGCAAGAAAAAATATAACATCAATACTTTGACTACTCTTTTAAAAATTTGTTTGTATTATTGTCCACATCTTTATGGAGTCATGTTGCCCATTTGTCATGGAGTTCACAAAGTAAGCAAGTGAGTCACAATTTGGTTGCTACATGGTACCTTATGGATACTGCAAATTTTATCTGGCTTTAGAATATTTCACTTATTTTAAAAATATAGCTGTTCTTATAAATTGTACACAGCATACAATACATAAGAATGAAATTGGTAATGTATACTGCTTGCAATAACGGTTTTAAACTCACCTATACTTTAGAATTACAGTACCACCAGTTTCAGCATAACTAATCCAAATTCAAATAATTACATTGCTTTGTAACTCCACTACCTCCCCCAAAGTCAACCAAAGATCTTATCATATAATTAGACAACTACATGTAAGTCCTGTGTAGTTGAGGGCTCAAAACATTTGGACACTTGCAGGTCATGTTAACTTGCCAAACAGATTTTAGCTTGGTCACATGTGGTTTCTTACCAGTCAAAACATTGAAAATAGCAATTTTAAACTACCACCATTTCTGCTGTTACTGTTTTCGCTGCATATTTTTGAAAAGATCACTTCATAATGCCCTTGTTACATCTAACAAGATGTGAAAGTGACAGGTCAATCAAGAAGTCGTTTTCTGAAGTACACTGTAAATAGGTTAACATTTAAAATCTAAATTTTGCTTATTTGCAGCTTTTCTTGATTTTAATTTACATGTAATTTACTAGTCTCTTAAAAATAGCATCATACGAACCAAACATCGAGCTGGTTTAATCTTTCCTGTTTTCTATTTATGTCCTTTCCTTGTCTGTTTTTGTGTCGTGGCCTGCATCACCTGAACAATATAAATTAAAATGATTATAAACAATAATTATAAAAACAATTTATGAATGGATGCAAAGTATTGATATAATGCACAACTATTTTATAAGATAAATTCCCCCACCGGCCCCCCCCCCTCCGACTCATTGAAATGGGTGGATCTATATTTGGTTTGGTAGCCTGTGAAAAGTTGTTTTGGCTATGTTTCCTCTATGTTGTTTTGAGCTCTGGCTGTTCACTGGTTCATAACTGAGGGAGCTGGCGGATTTCGCATACATTGTTTGTGAGGAGTTGTGAGGGGAGGTGACATTAATTTACCTTCCACAGTGAGGATAGGGTATGATATCTGGTAGATCTAGGATTTCATGAAAACATACTTTTAGTGAAATATTAATTATTTAAATTGTCTACTAATAATTGTAGTTGTTTTGTGTCATTAGAGAGACAAACTACTCCCGAGTTAGGATTTCAGTTAGGATTTAAGTTGGATTTTTGAGTTGGATTTTGAGTGGATTTTTGAGTTAGGATTACAAGTTGGATTTTATTGGATTTTAGTTGGATTTTTGAGTTAGGATTACTATTGAGTTTAGTTTCGAGTTGATTTTCGGTGTCGAGTTAGGATTTCGAGTTGTTTTCAGTTAGATTTCGAGTTGGATTTTTTTTGACAAAGCAAAACCCATTACAATTATTGAAGCTAACCATAAAAGGCTAACTGGAGTGCATAGTGGCTAAAGTGATAGTAGGCTAAAGGAGTGTGTAGTAGGCTACGGAGTGCAGTAGCTAACTGCGTGATGTGGCTCGGCTGTCGGGCATGTTTTTTATTTCATAATAAATCAACTGGAAAATCGAACTTGAAATCCAACTCAAAATCCTAACTCGAATCAATTTGAAATCCTAATCGGTGAATAGGCAACCTCCATTGAGGAGTTGAATAATGAATGCAAATATTACAGTAGAGATCAGAGAACCAAATGCAGATTAAAGCAGCTGGGTAAAAAAAACGAAATGAATAAAAATTTCATACTAATATACTAGAACTAACTGCTGTTTACTTTGCACAGGATCTTACCAATTCAAAAAATTTGTGAGGGTTTTTCTGCGGCTTAATGGAGAAATAAACTACCTAAAGGATGAATTATCTATAAAACACACTGCCTATATGGCCCTGTTAAATATAAAATTTCTTATTTAATGATCTCACAATAATGCCTCTTGTTTCCTAGTGACCCTTCCTTCCTACAATGGGATATTTAGCTTTTCTACTTGGAGTTTCTTGTTAACTTACTTGTATAGAAAAAACATTGCCATTGCAAAGATACACATTCAACACTGTCATGGTGATAGTCAATGTAAGTTTGCATACAAGCTGCATACAGTGTCTAAAATGGCATGAATTACAAGTAGAGCGAACAATTGTGTTTTAAAAATTACTCAAAATAATTAACTAAGATAGTTTTATGTGAAATAAACTGAGTTTTTTTTTTGTTTCTCTGGTGTGGTAAAAACGCACGAAGCGCCGTACTCGCGTTTCTCCACGACCCTAAATAGTTCTTCAAGGAGAAAAAAAAAAATGAAAAAAAAAAAAAAACTAAGTTTAGCTGGGAGTTTAAATAAAAATTAAGTCATTAAGCTCATATTAATCGGAGGCGAGCGGCCGCAGTTTTCGTATTATCCACCGCGTAGTACATGTGTAAGCATATAATTACAGATTTTCACAAAAAAATACTTAGTGTTTAGTAAAGTCAAATTTGTTACCTCATATTTGAAGTCGGAGTGCTTGTAATTACAGCAATTCAGCAGGGCAAGCTTTCAACAGCTATGAATTAATCGGAGGTGAAGCGGCCGCAGTTTCGTATTATTATCCACCGCGTAGTACATGATATGTGTAAGCTATAAATTATAACTTACTCAGCACCACCGATCTTTGAATTATCTGCGAAGGTCTATTTCAGCCTTTTCCATCCGTGTAGCTATTGACACTTCTTTTTTCCTTCACTTCAGTTAATTGCGTTTGCTCAACTAGGCTGGTCGCGCACGGTAGACTCGCTCGCTCTCACCTGGCCATTTTCGGTCTCCCCTGCCCTATCGTGCCATACTTCCAGTGTGAAAGCCTTTAGACGGGGTAGACCGAGAAATTTACGTATTCTTTTTCCTGCTCGGTTTCTCCTTGTGCTTCGTTCGCTTTCAAACTGACCGGGTTGTTCACTTTGTCCTTCATGTAATCTAAATGGACTGACCATGGAAAAGTACTTGCGCCCGCGGACCAATAGCAATGCTATCACTTGGTCAGCGGTCAACTTCAAAAAAAACGCGTCCTTGACTAGTTCTAAACCTGGCCCGCGATATGGTCATTGTACTGGTCAGCGGATACGTTGTTTTGACAGCTGTCAATTGACCATAAAATGGATGTCCAATATCAAAGATCTTAGTCGATTACTCACTCATTTCTGGTTAACGAGGAGGCAGAAGATTGTCTCCCCTCCCCCCTCTGCTTGGGTTGCCTTGGGCTCCCCTCCCCCTCCCCGAGGTCTCCGCGCGCGGCGGGCGTACGCACCAAATTTTTCGGCCTCCTGGGTTTACAAAATTCTCTCGCCCGTTACCCTGTGCTCCCTCCCGCCTGGCGCGCGCTGAGGAGCTCCGCTATAAATATCGATATTTAAGTGTATACAGCCCGTGAAATCAGTGCTCAGTCTATTAATGTACCACCTCTGTGGACATGGGTTTGGTCATGAAGTGAAACGTAGTCATCAGCCTATATGTATACACCCCTGAAATAATCGGTCTGTCTATAAACGTACCACGTCTATCCATTGTCAAGAGAGGATAAAGGGTAAGGGAGTGTTAAGCCCACATGGAATACCCATACATTCGTCTCAAGTTGGGCATGTTGTTTCGCAATATATTTACCGTAATGATTCGATTTAGCGCCCTCCTTCAAATAAGCGCCCCCTTCCGAATAAACGCCCCCCTTCGAATGTGTTTTTGTAAATAAGCGCCCCTATTCCAATAAGCGCCCCCATTCTAATTAGCGCCCCCGTTCTTATAAGTACCCCTATTCTAATAAGTGCCATAAACTCCTGACCGTTCGCCGTACAGTTCATGTATATATTTACTGCTAAAATGAACAATTATTTTAAAAGTAACTGAACTTTAAACAATTTCTAACTGTTACAGTTTCTGTTATGGTTAGATACATTTGGTTGTTTTTCAAGAAATTAAATAAGCGCCCTGTCCCGATAGCGCCCTGTCTCGAATAAGCGCCCTCCCTCGAGGTGCCAAAGTTAGCGCCCCGGGCGCTAAATCGAATCATTACAGTAAGCAGGATTCAGTTTGAATTTTAAATGGCCCGATCTTGCTTGACTTCGTAACAAAAAGGCCAGGAAATGCAGGGTACTTTTGCATGTTTACAAAAAGTGCTCTAACGGTTACTAATATTAAAATTTTCACTAATCTGTTAGTCAAAACATATCGAAATGAGCATGCGCTTCCAATCGCTAAATTCCATTTAAGTTAAGAAAAAAATTACATTTTGAGATGCGATTTTCGTTCTAGTCGCGCTCAAATTTAGCTTTTGCAATATAGAATGTTGAGAGCTCTAAAAGTATTGTAGCGTATTTCAAAAACTTGAGTCGTTCCGTAAGCCTATATTCTAAGATAGATCACAAGGAAAAGCTTGATAAAAATCGTTATCCAATCCGAAATACGATGGACATCTTTTACAGAGACTGCCACTCAAAGGACTGTCCTGATGACATTTTAGGTCCATTAGTTTTCGGAAACCCCTTCGTACTGGAATATATCCAAACTGACTGACGTGAAAAGGTCACTGGCAGGTGGAAAGCAACATTTTTAATTTGCCTGCTGTAGATTTGGAAAAAAAAACACACTCAGAAACGTAGCCTGATGAAACAAGCAAACCAAGGCAGTTGCTTCGGTAAAAATATTAAATATGTTTTTTTTTTTGTTTTTAATTTGGTTGTTGTAAGAGGCTATGCACTGAAATAATAAATATGAGAGAAGTGTTTTTCCTGATATTGCCTCAGTAACATTTTTTGCCGGGCCACGGCACGGAAATTACTTAAAAGAGTCAACACAAAGAAATATCCATTGTTAAAATGCATAATTTCTTCCGCTTATGTTCATCCAAAAGCAAATTGATTGCGATCGCTTACTCAAGCAGTATCCATCTACCGCCAAATGCGTATCAACTGCTTGACCAACTATAAAGTTACTCATGTTTGTATAAGTTTGATGCTGAGGATAAATCATTACAGGATGGTGAAAGATAATCTGAAAACGTCTATGATAAACTCCCTCGTGGTAATCGTCTTGTTGAGTAAGTAAAAGCGTTGATATCTTCAACGTGTTTTTCCTAACATACCACGGATTTTTTTTTGTCTAATTTAGTGCTGTTACTTCGAGCAGTATTGAAGCATTTAATGTAGAAGAAACCAGGGGTTTCTGCTACGAGCGTGGGCCACGATCTTATAGATTTTTTCAGAGATGAAGACCTATGCTCGAAACGATTTTGACTCTCAAAAAATGACTGTATTTAAATATTCATTCATAAAGTGTCACGCATCAGCCGCGGAGAACAGCTTCTGTTAAACCTCAAACTTATCAGTTGTTTCGTCCACTGAAATGCATCGCAGTGCGTTTTGCCGTCCGTACATTGTTTTCTGCGAGGCCAGATGAATTGGAACATGAACTTCTAAGAACTGAGAGTAGGGCCATTTATGCTAATACGCTCGTGCGGCCGGAACCTCAGTTCGTCTTAAACGTCAGGAAAACAGCTCATTTATTTAAAAAAAAGCAAACAAACGAAAATTTGATGAAAGAAGTGAAGTTCAAAAATATCAGAATTCGACGTTCACTGAAGTTAATAATTTCGCCTTTCTGTCGTTTGCATAAACAGCGAGTTTTCAAAGCTAAATATTGCATGGGGCTATCTGACGACGTATGAGCAAAAGGCACTAGATTGTTGTTTTTTTTTTAGGGCAGTTGCTTTTCAAATAATGTTTTGTAGCAAATAGAAATTTAAAAAAATAAACATTTTTTTTCTTCAGTGCATCCTAGCATTAAATGTATTTGTGAACATGTATCAGATGTATTTTTTTTTTATTTGAATGTTTCATTTAAAGATAAGATAAGATAAGATAAGATAAGATAAGATAAGATAAGATAAGATAAGATAAGATAAGATAAGATAAGATAAGATAAGATAAGATAAGATAAGATAGGATAAGGTAAGATAAGATAAGATAAGATAAGATAAAGCAACTAAAATAATGCTCTGTTATAATATGAACAACTTTTTGTTAACTCAAATTCAACTGGAAGTGGAAGCTAATTAATTCGCGAGAATCTATCCAAATACAATGTAAATAACATGCAACTGTATTATTTTAATGCAATTTCTCTGCATAATATTCTATTGAAATGGCATATTGGGAAAACCCAAGTTACCTCTCGTAGGTTCCTAAACTTCAGATAGCAGTTCCGAGTATAGTGGCAGAGTGCATGTTGACATTAATACAAAATTAAATTTCTGGAATCCCCTGTTAATGATTACTTTTGTTGAAAAGTTGGGCATCATGTTGACAATTTTCGTACGAGGTTTGATTAATGGTAAATCATTAATCATCAAATGGTGACAATACTTTTCTGTCCGTCCGTTCTGGCTCCGCCCCGCGCTGGAGTAATGAATCAAAGTTAAGGGTGCGTTTCGTTGGGAGAATCCAAGATTGGATTTCTAATCTCAGATCACACAAACGTTTTGCTACCAAAGAAACGAAGAATCTAAAAATGGATGTTTGCAATGACAATCCTGTAAACACAGCTGTAAACGCTATTCGCACAGAACATAAAATATCAGTACGTATTTTTTTTTTTATTTTTTTTTTTAATTACCATATCCTAGCCAACATCATTTCACATACAAAAACTTTCGGAAAAAACACAGACCGAAGTAGTCCTTCTTTAGCCTGAAGCATAATGTGGCGAGAACCCACATGATAGCGAAGAATTCTGCTGTGAATACATGATTAAAGCAAACAACACTTTAGAGCTCCCGTAAGCACACAACGATTATTCTAGAAAGCCTGCATCCAGCATAAATGTCACTCCACATTGATTAAGCCACCCTTTTCTTCTAATTAAAATTAATCCTTTTGTATTTTAATTGAAACAGACGCTTAAAAACTTACCGTATTGACAGTGTTAATAAATAGTGTACCTGAATTTTTTTTAAAGCAAAGACCGTTGGACCAATGCCCTTTTTTTATCCTTTCCCAAAGAAACGCACGGATCACCAATCCTAAAAATCCGGATTTAGATATGACCTAAGTTACCCACTTGTGTGAATTATTCAGAGATCACTAATCACTAATTTATGTATTTTCGGATTTTAAAAAAGAAATGCAAAATCTCATTTTGGATACAAGATTCCGGATTTGGATTTCGCAAAGAAACGTACACCAAATTATAAATCATACAATATTTTGTGTTGTCACAGCAGCATATTTGGCGATTTCAAGAGCTGCTGGTAATTATTAGTTGCTATTAAGAAAGTAAAACGGGGAAAATAAGTCTTTGCAACGTTAAATCTTCTTCTTGGAAGGCAAAACGATATAAGCACGCTGGGCATGAATAAATTCCGATTCTTAAAAAAAGTATGTTCATCGTCTTTGGTTATCTTACCAGTTCGCCATGCCTTGACTTCCTTTGATTTACTAAATTTTATTTTGCTTTACCGTTTTGTACATTATTTCATTTTATTGTTGTATGTTTAGATGGAAACTGCAAAATAACAATTTGTTTTTCGTATTTTTTTTATCATCGTACGTTGCGTGGAATTTTTGAACGCCAGTTCCATTTTTAAGCTAGGTTATTCCCCAGTATTGCACTGTACATCTCTATTGCGTATAATTTCACGCAGTTAACGCATACATTAAAATATGGCGGTTTTTTTTTCTTTACGGCCGGACCTCGCCAGAAAAGTAAATCGCCATTTTCTCGCAAACGAGTACGGTGACCTATCGTTTTTTCTGTTGTTTTGAATTGCAATTCCGAGTTACCCTATGCCTCTGTTTCAAAATGAATCTACGGGCCAAATCATTCATATGATGATAAGTTCACCTACAGACACATTTTCATGCAATCAACTCATTTCATAGATGGTTTCGCACGTGCCGCGAGGGGGCTCTTGATGTCTTGTGCTTGCGCGGCTTGCGTCGCTTGTGAATAACAGTCGCTTAACTCATCGTCCGTGAATAGCAAGTAGTCCTCCATGTATTAATTTCAAAATTTAAGTTCCTATAACATCAGCAATCAATAATGATGCAAAGTTTGAAAAATATGTCAGTGCAGGTTCTATTTCAGTAGAATAACCTAAAGCTAAGCAGCGAAAGCAATTTGCATAACATTTGTCACATTTTCCCCTAAAACAAGCAAATCTCGTATTGAATAATTCACTCGTTTTATTTGCGTTGGATGTGTTCTATCCTCGACTTAAAAAAGCAATGCGTGTGTAATATTCACCGAAGCACAAAAACTTTCAAGGTCGCTGTAGCATAAAGAAAAGATAAAAAACGTAAACGCAAGGTAGTTTTACATTTTTATGCTTCCTGGCATCTGCTTAACAGAATTCAGTTGAAATTAAGAGTGGCTCCGCCAGTCTGTACTTGAGAAATAAATGCCAGCAAATACAGCGTACAGAAAGACATTTGTACAAAAAAAATGTTAGTACAAAAAAGCGATTTAACGGTTGCTAATATTTCATTCCTTGAATCTGTTAGTCAAAACATGTCAAAGTTTAGATGCGTTTCCAACCTTTAAAGGACCACTTAACTTAGGAACAAAAACATGTTCCATTGTGCGTAGTGGTTTCGAGCTGCAAAGTCTTCAACTTGTGCACTTTCCTTTCTG
Organism: Oculina patagonica; assembly: GCF_052425735.1. Taxonomy (NCBI): domain Eukaryota; kingdom Metazoa; phylum Cnidaria; class Anthozoa; order Scleractinia; family Oculinidae; genus Oculina; species Oculina patagonica. The sequence goes on along the minus strand of NC_135766.1, from coordinate 30,326,311 downwards.
GTCATGAATAAAATAAGCCCTGTTGCATCACAGACCGTTAGGAGCTCTGAAAAGAATAATGTATATATTACCAAAAACTAAAGTCGTTGCATTTACTTACAGCCTAAATTAAGGTAGTTCACTGCGGGCAAAGATTGGGGAAAAATTCTTCTGACCGGAAATGCGATGGACTGCTTTCACAGTGCCTGTCACTAAAAAGGCTATTTCGATATCAGTTTTGGTTCATTCATTTCTGGAAACCTCTTTAGGTACTGCAAAATTTTCTAAGTGACTTATGTATTATACTGTTTATTATATTATCCTACTAACGTGAACTTACCACCAACCGATGAAAAGGAACTATTTTCCATTTGCCTGCTGTACATTTGGAAGAAAACATACTACCTAAATTAAAAAAGAAAAGTCAACACAATCGAAGAGCCATTGTTGAAACGCATAATTATTTTTTTCCGCCATCCCAAAAAATTGATTACTGTCGCTTAGTCAAGTAGTTGGCTTTTTTATCCGTCATCTGTTTGACTGACTCACCTCTGATAAAATTACTCGTGTTTGTATGAATTTGATGCTGGCGATAACTTATTCCAGCACGGTGGAAGATACCAATTATGAAACTGACTTCTATGATATCCTCCCTCGCAGTGATCATCTTCTTGTGTAAGTATATGAACTTAATTTTCACTAACAGCTTTTTTCTTACATCACATATTTTTGATGCTATTTCGTGCAATATTGTAACATTTATTTTAGCAGAAATGCAACTATGATATCATAATTTTTTCTATAGATGAAGAGCTTTGCACAAAACGTTTGTGACCCACAAAATAACAAATTTCAATATTCATTATTTAAAGTGCTGCGCATCAGGCGAGAAATACAACTTTCCATGAACAAAACATTTATTGGTTGTTTTGTCCGCTAACATCCCATGCAGTGCCTTTGTCATTTGTTTTAATTTTCTGATTCTCGAGACGAATTGGTATTTATTTCTTGTGGAACATTCCCTGTTATCGCACGACCTTATATTACCGTTTTTTTTTTTTTTCTTTTTTCTATAACTGGGAAGCGGTGCCATTTATGATAATATAAGCGTACAGACGGTACCTTGTTGAGTTTGACACTTCTGAAAAGCAGCTTGTGAAATTATGACAGAAATTAAAAGCAAACAAACGAAAATACGATGAACGGAGCTATGACAAGAATTAAATGTTTATTAACGTTATAAATTTCTTCGTTTTGACATATGCATAAAAAGTTAATTTTCCAAGCTAGCTGACATTGTATGAGGTTAACAGATGACCAATGAGAGGAAAGCCACTAGATTGTTGTGATGTGTCATGACAGGTGGTTCTTAACGTTTGCAGCAAATAAAAATGTGGAAAAGATTTTTTTTTCGTCTACACATGCTTATACTACACGTATTTATGGTCGCATCATGTTTCAGTACTTTTTTTATTTTTATTTTTTTTGGATTTCTTTTTAACCATGAGGCGCCAAGGGTTACTCGTATTTTTACACAGACAGGTTGGCAGTTGAACTGAAATATGCTTTCTTAATTAAAATGCAGTTTGTTACTTACGACAGATCATCAGTTAGATACAAATGATTAATAAATGATTATTATTATTTTTAATATGATAACGAGTAAGTAGTTAATGTTAATAATTTTATGCTTGAGAATGAAGGCTCTCTAGTTGGCTCCATGTGCCAGGAGCCAAGAGCGAAGAAAGAAAAGTAAATAACAAAAGCAAAAAAAGCAGTACATATTAACAATAATGTTAATAAACCTACAACAAACAAAATAACAATTTCAGTAAAATGAGACGAGTGACGGAAACGTCAAAACGTAGACGGACAAGATATAAGAGAAAGTGTTTCCTAACTAAGCAAATAATAACATTAGAATATTGTTTATACTACATTAAGACACTGAAAGCGAAGACCAAAGACCTTTGCCCCCAAAGTTCGAAAACAAAGATCCCAAAACACGAAAACGAACGAAGACCAAAAACACGAAAACCCCCAAAACATGAGAAGGACTAGAAAAGTCAAGGCTGTGATTTTTGCGCTTGTTTTCAGGTACAACTCAATAACAATTATCACGAGCAGTGAGATGATACGCAAGCAAAGAGGATCTCACATTAGACTTGTTCAGGTTCAGTTAATCGATGTTGTTCCGTAAGTGGTTTTGAGCTGCGAGCTCGTCCACTCTTGTGCTTTGGTTGTGCTGGAAATTAGGCCTTCTGCAGCACCAGCACAGACTTAAAAAGATATTTTAACGTATTTCCAATAACCAAAGTCGTTCACTGGGCAAATTTTGAGAGGACACGTTTTCCGACAGGAACTGCAAAAGGCCGTCATTACAAAGCCTACCACTTTAAAGGCTATTCTGATGAGATTTTAGGTTCATTCATTTTCGGAAACTTCTAGTACAGGAAGATATCGGAAGTGACTGACCTAAACATGTCATCAGAAGGTGCAAAAAAACACTTGCCTGCTATAGCATTGAAAGAAAACATACCATCTACATTAAAAAGAGTCGACACAAAGGAAGGTCTATTGTTAAAACGTATAACTCATTCCAATTGTGATCATCTTAAATCAAATTGGGTGCAATCGCTTAGTCAAGCAGTCGGCTTTTGTATCCATGTTAGTTAACGGCAAATTCATATCAACTTCTTGACGAAATTATCCCCAACTGAAATTATGCGTGTTTGTATAAAATGCTGTGGATATATTTTTTTTTTCAGGATGCTGAAATATAATATGGAAGCGTATATTAACTCCGTTGTAGTAATTCTCTTGCTGAGTAAGTACAAATTTGTATTTCTTTAACTGCTTTTTTTACTCACATATCTCGACATATCACTGAATATATTTGTTGTATAATTTACTGCTGCTGTTACGTGCATTTTCTAGAAGGAAGTTTTTTTTTTTAATTGGAATCAACCCTACAACAACTATAAAATGTGATAACCGCTTGACTGTATAAATTAAGCTCGCTATAAATTATTGTCTTATGTGCACTTGCTTTCGAAAATGTTTCCATTCTGTATACACTCATAAATACTTCGGCCGTTTGATCTAATAGCTTTTCACAGATGAAGAGCTTTGCCCAAAACATATGTGGCTTTCATAAAGTTACGCTTTTCTCAATTTATATCCTTTTTCCTTTTTTAACTTTTCCGGAAGCCTCTTTAGGTTCTGCAATATAACCTAATTAACTGACGTGAACTTACCACCAACCGGTGCAAAGGAACTATTTTCCATTTGCCTGCTGTAAAATTGGAAGGAATCATTCTATCTACATGTAAATTACAAAAATAGAAAACTCAACACGATCGAAAAACAATGTTAAAACGCATAATTTATTCCTCTCATGCTCTTCCAAAACCAAATTGATTGCTGTCACTCACTCAAGCAGTAGACGTTTTTATCCGTTTGTGCCATTAACGACAAAATTCGTATCAATTTTTTGACTGACTCACTTATGATCACATTAATAGTGTTTGTAAAAATTTGAGGCGGGCGATAAATATTATTACTCAAGCATGGTGGAATATAATATGAAGCTAAGGTCTGTGATAACTTCGTTCGCAGTGGTCATCTTCTTGTGTAAGTATATAAACTTAATTTTCACCAACAGCTTTTTCACTTTCTGACATATCACAAAATATTTTTTTGGTATAATTTAGAGCTGCTATTTCTTGCAATACTGTAGGAATTAATATAGTAGAAATGCAACGTTGTATTTTTCATAGGGCGAACTTTGCCCAAAACGTTCGTGACGATATAGCAAATTTCAATATTCTTTTTGAAATTGTTGCGCATTAGGCATTAGTTGTTTTGACCTTTATACATCCGATGAAGTGCCTTTGTCATTTGTTCTAATTTCCTGATAAGCGAGAAGAATTGGTATTTATTTTTTGAAGAACATTCTCTGTAACCAATTTTATGTTATCGTTTTTTTTTAACTGAGAAGTGTTCGAAAGTGTGCCGTTTATGCTAATACAAGCGAGCGGCGGGTACCTTGTTGAGTTTGACACTTCTGAAGAGTAGCTTTTGAAATAGGGATGCTACTAAAAGTGGTAACGGGGAACCAGGAACGACCGGGAACCGGGAACGAGTGTACAGCGGTAATCCGTATAAGAGTTCAAAATGGCGGACGAAAAACACAGAAACGGAGTAAAATATAGCTTACTGATGAAGGTAAATGCTTAGTGTTACCAGTCCAGATTATCCCAATATATTAGGACAGGGCCATCTGGCCTTTCAGCTAATGGGAAGGTCGTGGCGGACGAACGCAGACATTTGCAAACTTGTGGACTGTAAGAAGAATTCGAATGTTTATTTCTTTCTAGAAGGAATCTTTCAACAAGGCCAGTGTTCGAATCCACATTTACACACAACGCAACGTAAAGGACGGCTGTGGGAGCAAGGAGCTTGCACGCTGATCAATAGCTTCGAAATACCTCATTTCGAAAATCAAATTATGTTTTATTGAAATGCAGTCGAATGGTAGGGTAAGTCATAATATGCTGTATTTTCCACTACAGTTGCGGGATTGGTTTCATTTGACAGGATGGAACCTATGTGTTGCGTAACATTAGCAGATATATATTGGCTTGGTTTGTTATCCGATCGATCATACGTGCGTAAATTGTTGCGTGCTAGTCATATTTATGTATTGTCCCACTCTCGTTAACAAAGTTCCCAAGTACATCTATCTCTTGACTTAAAAACAACTTTTTTCTGGCATTTGTAGGTTGTTAGATAGTTATATCTCAGGTAGGCCTGTGGAACAAATGACCTATGTCAAATACTTAGGTCTTATTATTGATTGTCATTTAAATTGGAAAAAACATGCACATGAAGTGAGCAAAAAAATTTCAAGAGGTATTGGCATTCTATCTAAACTAAGACATTTCGTTACTAATGACATCCTTACTCAGTTATATTATTCACTAGTGTATCCCTTTCTTACCTATGGCTTAATTGTTTGGGGTAACACCTATACTACAACTCTTAAACCTATTGTAATTCTGCAAAAAAAGGCAGTACGAATAATTACATTTCCAAACGAGATGCACACTCCAGCCCCCTATTTTCACAACTAGGCCTGATTAAATTCATGGATCTGGTTAGTATTCATACTGCCCTTTTTATGTTTCAGTATCATCATAACTTACTACCTAAAGCCCTCGACAATTTCTTCTTAAGTATATCATCTAAACACAGTTATAATACTAGGCTAGCATCAAAATCAACCTACTTTATCAACCGTGTTAGAACTAATTATGGCAAATTTAATCTACACTTTTCTGGTCCCTCCATCTGGAATAACTTGGATGAAGAACTAAAAAGTCTATCTCTTCATTCATTTAAGCAAACTATGAAAAAGCATTATTTAAGTACTTATGGTTAATGCTGGCTTAGCATTTTAACTTTCTTTTCGCTCGTATTAAACTAATATTAACAAATTTTAGTTCAAACATTAACTGGTACTGTTTTTCTTTTTTTTTTTCCATGTTCCCTTTTTCCCCTACTTTTCTAAATTAAATTATCACTTATACATACTTAGTTACATTGTACTTATTTATTTTCATTTTATTTTATTTCATTTTGTCTGCATGGTACTTAATTACTTAGTAATTGTCTTATTTTACTTCTGTCTTCTTTTATGTACAACCTTGTCAAAGCAATTAAATTTTTTTTAACTACTCAGCTCGTTTAGTTTATTTCTACTCTGAGTAGTTTTTTTGCCTATTTTAGTTAATTTATTTTATGCTGTAATTTATCTTCTATTTAATTTGGCAAAATAAAATGGTTGTTGTTGTTGTTGTTATATGAATGGTGACTTTTATTTTGCTTTTGAACCAAACAATTTTTGTAGGCAACACTGAATATTTGTAGCATTTCCAAAATGCTATTCAGTATAATACAGTGTACATCATTGTCCCTGAAAATCACTTTTTCTTCGTACTCATGGTATTGCATAAAAGGAAAAAATTAAATTTAACATGTGCTATTAATGCTGTACTGTAAATTATAATTGTAGTTCTCCAGGGGTGTATAATTACACTGATTTACCTTTTTGCAACATCCACCGAGTGTTAGGATGGACATTGAAATAAAGACAACCTTGTAATGTTGTGAATATTAATTTTCTGTATATGTCATTCCCCAACTGCATGCATTCATTCTGAATTCATATCATTGCGAAAAAAAATAAAACTGGTTGCATGCCATAAATAACAAACTGCTCACAAATGATGTGTTGTGCTGTCCTACTGATAATTTGTACAAAACACATAGTGTTTGGAATTCATTTACAGATTCACCAAAACAAACTATGACACAGAAATATACCGTAATGCAACACACTAAGCTTTGCACGAGGCTGTCAAGAGTTGTGGGCTGGAAAGAACATCCCCCAGTCACTTGTACAAAACACAAAATGATCAGCAGACAGAATGAGAAGAAAAGAATTTCAAATTTATTTTCATTTTACAGTAGGTTAACACTAGTCTCTATTTGTTGTCTGTCCTTTAGTCAACTGCAAGAGCCAGATCTGCAAAAATGAAATACAGCTATGATCAGTGTGCTGAAATATAACAGCATACAATAAACTGGTGAACAGCGATCACCAAATAGTTATTTTCTTTTCATAAATGGAACAAATCTTCATGCAAAGTCCAAGATACTATGCTATGTTTGAAAACCAATGATGAAGCACGCAAAAGACACAATCTGTTGTGAGACGTACATGTGTATCGTGATTGCAATAGGGGTTACAGAATCACAGCTGTTGGTTAAGTCTGAGTGTGAGCCCAGTGGCCTATCAAGCATGAGCTTACCTTGGTTTCCATAATCAATTATAGCATTAGCGACTGGTGGTTTGGGGAGGGGTGTTAGAAATTTTCAGAAATTAATGCATGGACGCATTTAGAGTTTGTCTTTTCTATTACTGGCCACAAGGTAAAAATTGACATTGTAAAAGTATTTCAACAAGCAAATTGGTGATTTCCAAGTGAGGAATTGTGCTTGAACTTTGTGTTAACTAAGCATTCTTTAAGATTCAATGTGGTTCACAATTGCACTTGCCATAGTATAAATTGCAAAACTGTCTACACAATTTCTTATACACAGTTGCATGTCCTGCTGACATGAGGTTTACAACCTTGTGACAGAAGTCCTCTATTTCCTTTATCATGAAATAAATACTCAAAAAAAATTCCTGCAATTTTCATAATTATTGTTGCTTAATAACAGCAGCTGATATCAGCATGCATTTTAGATGCACGGCGGATGGAAGTTCGGTTAATCCACCAGAATGGAACATTCCACATTCAATTATATGCGTAATGGAAGTTGGTCTTCAGCCTTCGGCATTTCGTTGGCGCAAATTATACTCAGTGCGCCACGATGTATCACATGAACAGAGCTTAGCCCAGGAAAAAAAAAAGAATTGACTGCCTATAAAGAAATTTTGGTTGTTCGTGGAACAGTTGATTTGGTACGCGTAGTATTGCTGCGTCATGATCATCGAACTTTTAAAAAAGTCTACCAAAAATCCAGGTTGTCTACCTTGCCCAGATTGCACACGATGAAACTTTATGGATGTAACAATCGGGGAAAAATATTTACAACTCCAGGAAAATATTAATGATTCTTCACCTACCTTGCAACTCGTCCCAAAATTCCGCATAAACAGCACCTTCGTGAGTCCTTTATAGCGAACAAAAGCACACGAAAAGTCGATTTGCTCCGACAATCGAATTCGAACACTAGTTCCCAGTCCCTTTTCTGTGTTTTCGTCCGCCATTTTGAATTATTTTACGGATTACCGCTGTACACTCGTTCCCAGACTCCGGTTCCCGGTTCCCGGTCGTTCCCGGTTCCCCGCTCCCCGTTACCACTTTTAGTAGCATCCTTTGAAATAGTGACAGAAATTAAAAAAAAAACAAACGAAAATTCGACGCAGGGAGTTAAGATAAGAAATAAATGTTTATTGCAGTAATGAATCACCTCCTTTTCACATAAGCATTAAAAGGTGAGTTTTTTTGAGTGAGACGTGTGCCATTAATGCTCATAGAAGCGTGCAGCTGGTACCTTGTTGAGCTTAAAACTTCTATAAAGCAGCTCTTGAAATTATGACAGAAATTAGAAGCAAACAAAAAAAATTCGATGAACGCATTAAATGTTTTGTTGAAGTTATAAATATTTTCCTTTTCACATATGCACAAAAAGTGAGTTTTCGAAGCTAACTGACTAGGCATAAATAGATTGTGCTCGGCAACTTTTGAGCAACTCTTAGCGTTTTGAGCACCTTTTTGTAGTACCAGCAACCTAGGGCAACGTTTGAGCAACAAATTGATATAAAACCGATCCAAACCATAAAAGGTGTTTCATTTCGTAGGATTTCATTAAAACTGGTTTTATCAAAACTGATTTTATTAAAACTAAGGATATACAATAAAATGACGATAAAATAACACTTACTTTACGCCCGCGAAATCTGGACAGCGGCTTTCTATCTAACGGGCGCTTAAATCCAGCGGTTACTCGCTGCAACATAGAGCCTGCCGCAGGCCATCTTGGTATTTATAGTGCGAGTATTAGACCCGGGGGCAACTCTTAGTAAACCTGCAAGCGCTTCAATTTCTAGAAAACGCAAAATTCACTCTAGAGAGCAAGCAACTTTTCTAAATTTTGGTGGCAACTTTTTGATATTTAAGCAACTTTACAGCAACTTTTGGGTATATTGTAAAGCAACTTTTCCTGAATTTACCGGCACAATCTATCTATGCCTTTAACTGACATTGCATGAGGGTAACCGATGACCACTGAGCGGAAAGTAACTAGACTGTTGTGATGTGTCATGGCAGGTGGTTTGTAAAGTTTGCAGCAAATAAAAATTTTAATTTTTTTCTCGTGCACACAAGCTGGCACTGCACGTATTCATACCTTAATCATGTTTCAGTGTCTTTTTTATTTTATTTTTCCGCCACGAGGCGCTATGGACGGATAGGTAGATGATCTTATATATGTTAGCTTAATTAAAATGCAGTTTGTTTAAATGCATAATTTATTCCGCTTACGTTCATCTAAAGTCAAATTTGTATGTAACCGCTTAATCAAACAGTTGGCTGTTGTATCCGTCTTTGTTAACAGCAAAACGCGTATCAACTTCTTGACTAAGTCATCTCCAATAGAATTACTGATGCTGTGGATAAATTATATTCAGGATGGTGAAAGATAATATGAAAACGTTTATTAACTCCGTTGTCGTAATCCTCTTGTTGAGTAAGTACAAATTTGTATTTTAATTAACCGAATTTTTCTTACATATTTCGACATTCGCTGAATATATTTTTTTTTACTGTATAATTTACTGCCGCTACTTCTGCTTTTATTTTAGAAGAAACCCATAAGGTTTCTTACTTGTAGTCAAAGCTTACAATAATTATAGCTGTATAAATTGAGCTCGGTAGACTCCTTCGGCGCTCTAGCCTGCGATAATGTTTCAAATAAACAGTGATGGATACACCACTTGTGCTAATTAGTTTTTCACAGGTAGGGAGATATGCCCGAAACCTAGTGACTTTCATAAAATGAAGTTTGTCTCCATTTTAATCCTTTCGTATTTTTTTTTTTCGAAATTTAGATAGTCATTTTTAAATTTTTAAAAGGAGTGGCATTAACCAGGTAGTTCCATCACTGACACATCCGATACCGTGCCTTTCGTCGTTCGTTCTAGTTTTCTGATAAGCAAGAAAAATTGGCATTTTTAATTTGTAGAAAATTCCGCGTGGTCGATCTTATAATTTTTTATGTCTTTTTTTATTTAGAAATATGTCATTTATGTTAATACAATCATGTCCCTGGTGCCTTGATGAATCTGAACTTCAAAAAATTAAAGGAGGTCTTGAAATTTTGACAGGAAAAGTAAACAAACGAAAGGAAAAAGAAAGGGATGTTTAATATTTAATGTTCAATGAAATTTATCTTTCTAGCTTCTGGCATTTGCATAAAAAATGGCTTTTTCAAGCTTGAATTATAATGCATTGTATGAGGTTAACGGATGGCCAATGAGGAAAGGTCGGCTCGCTATATTTTTGTCTTGTTCTCTGTTTAAGCAGGTGATTCTTAACGTTTGCAGTGAATACAATATATGTACCTTGCACTGCACGTATTTGTTAAATGATTTTTCAGTTTCAGTCTCTTTGCCCGTATTTATGCATAAAAAATACTTGCCTTATCTAACAGACGGATAATCAGTATGGTATAAATCCAGCCATTTAACTTTTGTGTTTTAATCTGTGCCTGGTAAGATATTAGTCTTTTACTTCACTTTTCAGTTTCTCTGTAATCCAGCTAACGATCATTTCTTAAGATGTCTAAAAATCCGATTTTATGCGGCCGGTACCTTGACGTATCTGAAACTTCAAAAAATTAACGCCTCGTTTTCAATTCTGTCGTAAAAAAAATTACGAGCGAGAATTCGATGAAGAAAAGGATGTTTAATATTAAATTTTCAATGAAATTTTATCTTTCTTGCTTTTGGCTTATGCATAAAAAATGCCTTTTCCAAGCATGCTACCCCCCCCCCTCCCCCCCCCCCCGCCCCCCCAAAAAAAACGAAAATTAATGACTTGCTGATAGGAGTCTCTAAAGTCCCCCACTTCAAGTCACTAGTCAGAACCACAATAAGAAAGCATGTTCCGCGGTTCCTTAGCGGTTTTGAGTTTGAGATAAAAACCTTTACCGACCAGAACTGCCAAAGGTCGCCATTACAAAGCCTTCCACTTAATGGAGAGATTTTAGGTCCGAACACTTCTAGAACTTTACGATATCGGAACTGACTGTCGTGAATAAAAATTAATAATGCCACCAACAGGTGCAAAAACAAAATTTCTGGTGACCTGCTGTAAATTTATTTCGCTTACGTTCATCTAAAATCAAATTTAATGCAATGGCTTAATCAAACAGTTGTATCCGTCTATGTTAACAGCAAAATTCATATCAACTCCTTGACGAAATCGTCTCCGATATAATTACTCGTGTTTGCATAAAATTGATGCTGAGGATAAATAATATTTCTGATGGTAAAAGATAATATGAAAACGTATATTAACTCCGTTGTCGTAATCATCTTGTTGAGTAAGTACATTTTTTTATTTTCATTAACCGCTTTTTTCTTACATATCTCGACATATCACTTAGTGTCTTTTTTTGCTGAATAATTTAGTGTTGCTACTTCTGCATTTATTGTAGAAGAAACCCATGAGTTTGTTTTTCTTTTTAATTGCAGTCAACCCTAATAACAAGTACGTTAAAAAACGGTAGCCGCTTTGCTGTATAAATTGAGCTCGCTTACCAATCTTGGGCATCTCGCTTGTCGACGGTAGTGTTTCCAATATACAGTCTTGGACACTCCCCATGATTAAATATTTTTTTTTTTACAGATGAAGATCTATTCCTGAAATGATGGTGACATTCAAAATGTGACGGTTTTCTCATTTTTAATGCTTTTGTATTTTTTCGAAATTAAAATAGTCATTTTTATTTTTATTTTTATTTAATGTGTCGCATCAACCCGGGAAACAATATCCGTTCAATGTAACATTTATTGCTTCGACCGGTGACATCCGATACCATGCCTTTTGTCGTTCGTTCTAGATTTCTGATAAGCAAGAAAACTTGGCGTTTATTTATAGTAGAACTTTCCTTGTTGTCGATCATACATGTTTTTTTTTTTTTTTTTATTGAGAAGTGTGCCATTTATGCTAATACGCTCATGCGCCCGGTACGTTGATGAATCTAAAATTTCAGAATATTAATGCAGCACTTCATATGTTATCAGAATTAGTAAATAAACGAAATTTTGATGAAGAAAGTGATGTTTTAAATAAATGTAAAAATTTAGCGTTCATTAAAGTTATAAATTTCTTCCTTTGGCATAAAAATTGAATTTTTCAAGCTAATTGACATTGCATGAGGTTAACTGAATGACTGAATCATTGTGTTTTGTTTGTTGTTTTTTTAAAGCAGGTGATTCTAAACATTTAAATTGTTAAATTTTTAAATTGTTTCAGTTTTAGACTGTTTGCCCGTATTTATACATAGACAGATTAGCCGATGAATCATCATTATGGTATAAATCCAACCATGTTTTTTTTTGTTTTGTTTTCGATGTCCCTGATTAAGTATTATTTGGGTATTTGATTTATCCGTAGTCTAGCTAACTGTCACTTCTTAAGATGTCTACGAATTCGATTGTTGTTATTTTTTTAAATCAAAGTTTTTATGACATGCGTTGTTTTGTCCAGTCTCTGTCCCCTTTGTAGCCATTGTTTAAACTCGTCAAACGTTAACAACGGAAAGCGTTGTGTGACGACCGAAATAACGGCTACGACAGAGAGTTGTCCTGTTTGTCTGCGCAACGGGAAAAGAAGAAGACCAGTGCAGTAGCATTTTAATGCAAACTTCGTGGCGAGTTTAACTGCATCGAGCTCTCGCCTCTTACTACTTGACAGTCCCCACATTAATGCGTTCAACAACTAACTGGACGAAACTAGAGCTGACCTTACAGCCGGTAAGACAGCAAGCATTATTGCAACGCGAACGTAGCTGTCTCTAAAATTGATTTATTATTTCTAGTTGAAAGGCATTTGACAGCAGCTTGAAACCACGAATTCGTATGCGGCAACATTCAGTGGTAGCCACTAACCACTTTTCTATTGTTTTGTTATTGTTTTTGTTGTTGTTGTGTTAGATGATGATGATGATGATGATGATGATGATGATGATGATGATGATGATGATGAGTTTCTTGCATTTGTCCAACTTGCCAAAACAAGTGAATTACACAGTGACAAACATTAAAACAAACAATACACGACGCGTTTATCTCTTTTCGGGCACAACGAAAACTTTGTTACACCTGTGTTATAGAAAAAAAATGGTTTATGCATTAAGCTTTGAGTATATCGAGTTTTGGATGCAGTTTGGAATTTGGAAGAGCATTCTAGAAGCTTAAGTTGCTCTCGGGTAGGTCACGAGCATTTCTTGCGTATCGCTCGTGTTCTTCAAACGAACAGCATGCTTCCATAACTTTAAGGATGAACATTCCTTAAAATAATATGTTTATCTTCTATTGGTATCTAACCATTTCGCTGGCCTTGATTTCCTTTGATTTACTTTATTTAATATTTTGCTTTACCGCTCTTTATTTTGTTTCATTCTATTGTACTTTTAGGTGGAAACTACGAAATAACCATAAAAGCCTCCATAGTTTGTTCACACAGCTGTAATGCATTTTCTGAAACATTCAACTGCAAGGACTCTTACACATGCACTAAACCTAATGATGTCTGTTACGTAAAATGCGATGGACAACTGTGTGAGCAAGCATGTAACCCTAATGCACAAACATGTGCTCTGGAATGCGACAGAGAGATCTGTAAACAGAATTGCGACTATGAAAATGGTGAATGTGGCCTAAAGTGCCACGGAAGTAGCTGTGAACAGACTTGCAACGGACATAAATGTACTCTACAATGTCACGGCTCAAGCTGCTCGCAGACTTGCCAACAAGGTGGATGTACTCTGGAATGTAACGCAGGATCATGTGAGCAGGCATGTAACCACAATTGTCGTCTGAATTGTCGCGGAGGACAATGTAATCAGATCTGCACTGGACTTAGTGACGGTGCTACCTGCCAGCTGCAGTATAATGACGTAAACAAGTACTCGCAGAACTGTAAAGACAAAGAACCACAGTGTACCAAGTTCATTGCCCCGACTGAAGCACCTACAACACCTTCGGAACATTGCCACTTTTGCACGGGTGGGTAATCAAATGTTTTTTGCTATTGCTTTAGTAGTTTCACTCAGAACCACCAGAGCAAAGTAAATACCAAAAACTCTGAATAAAGTCAACTCGGGCCATGGACCCTACAGCTAAAGCTAACCCTGTTTTCCATAATACGACCTGATTATTGGTATTGCTAATCGATCCCGCCT